>NC_137788.1:82040833-82453082 GCF_963383645.1 Muscardinus avellanarius | reverse complement strand
CTCATAAAATTATTTAATCTAGTAGTAACTTTTCTCTCTTCTAACACAAGTATACCAAGGGTCTATAAATAAGGTGTACAAGTTTTCTTCTTTAGTAGTTAACAGATTTTTTTTTTTTTTGTGGTACTGGGGTTCCTGGAAGCCCTTCTACCTCTGGGCTACACTCCCAGACCTATTTTTATATTTTTTATTTAGAAACAGGTTCTCCTAAGCCAGCGCGCGCAGCTGGCTTCGAACCTGCGCGATCTTCCTGTCTCCGCCTCCCAAGCGCGGGGATTACAAGCGTGCGCCACCACGCCTGGCAACAGATTATTTTAATAGTGTTTGTGCTTGTTTATTTTCTCACCATTTTGCTGACCTGTATGCCTTAGCCTTCAGATAATTCTTAGTAGTTCATATGGTTTAGAGTGTTTTGCTGAACTCAATCCTACAAAAGAGAAAAATGTGGAGTAAATCTTAAACTAAGCCAAAGGTAATTGGTTGGGTGCAGCGCAGTGATAGAGCACTTGCCTCCCATGGTGAGTCTCTAAGCTTGATCTCCACATCTGGGAACTGAACCAGCATTTCTCTATTTCCCACATTTTCAATTTACAACTTTTTCATATCATTTCTTTCCCCCTGCCATTCTCTCATAGTTCAACTGCTTACCTCTAATTAGAAACCTTACATCCAGTTTTCTTTTCTCCAGCATCAGCTCTTCTATAGAGTTTCCAGATCCGTCTTTCTAAAACTTGTATTGAAAAAATAAATAAATAAATAAACATGTAAATAAATAAAACTTATATTGACTCCCTTTTACCTACTAAATCACCTCAAAACTCCTTAGCATGAAATCCTTATTTTTCATTATTATCCACATTAATATTTTTAACTTCATTACCTCCTCATTCCCCAGGCATACTGTGCTTACTACACTCCAAATTATCCTGTTCCTACAATGTTCACATTCTTTCAGAGTTCTGTACCCTTCTGTACACTGCCATGCCTTTAAAAGTCCTTTTTTTCCTCCTGTACCTTCTACTCCTTTGGAGGTACTTCTTCTCTTTTAGGTTTTAAGACTAAGTAATCTTTGACTAACATGTTCTTCATTCAGTAAATGTGTTTTCAGTGAATGTCTCAGTTTCAACATTTATGTGTTTAGTGCTGATTAAGATCCATATATGTATTTTTGTTAAGACCTGAAACTCCCTTTTCAATCATAAAAACAGTATATTTCAGATTATTCTTAGTTGTAGGCACATCTTAGACCATTTTCAGGCTCCACTAGGGGGAGAACTCAACTTAGTAAAAATATTTTTTTTGCATTCTGAGGGATTGAACCCAAGGGTATTCTCCCTCAGAGCTATACCCTCAGCCCTATTTTTTATTTGTTTTGAAACAGGGTCTCACTGAGTTGCAAAGGGTCTCACTAAGTAGCTGAATCTGTCCTAGAACCACGATCCTCCTGTCTTAGCCTCCCGAATGCTAGGCTAGGATTACAAGCATGCACCACCACGCCTGGCTTAGTCTGTGTGTGTGGGGAGGGGGTATAGGGGATTGAACACCCCCCCTCCCCGGGCATTCTACTTTAAAACTACACCCTTAGTTCTATTTTTTATTCTTTCTTTTTGAAATAGGGTCTCACTAAGTTGCAGAGGGACTCACTAAGTAGCTAAGGCTGGCCACGAACCTGCAATTCTGTCTCAGCCTGCCAAGTATTGGGATAAGAATGTGTATCACCATGCCCAGCTAGATTTTTGTATTTCAAATCTCTTCAGATTAACTCTTCCAATTGACATTAATCGCTTGTGAATAAAACTTTTTCTTATAAATCAAATATGATTAAAGCCTGCTTTCTAGTATAATTATGAAAATGATACATTTGTAAACATTTAGATAAAGAAAATCTGTTAGGTGAAAAAATGCTTTTTTTATGGTACTGGGGGATGGAACCCAGGGGCTGTTTTACCTCCGGGCTATACTCCCAGACCTATTTTATACTTTATTTAGAAACAAGGGTCTCACTAAGTTGCTAAGAGTCTCCCTAAATAGCCGAGGCTGGCTTCAAACCTGTGAGATATTCCTGTCTCAGCCTCCCAAGTGCAGGGATTACAAGCATGCGCCACCACACCTGGCCTAGAAGTGATTATTTTTATAAATACTGTAAAATTCTGTAGAGTACATACTTATGAGGCTAATGTTTATTAAATTTATTTTAAGATTCTTCAGTCAACTTGGAACTTTCAGATCTGGTTTAAATTTCATCATCTCTGTTATTATTTCTGACATAATTACATCTTTAATTAATATTCTCTATAATACTGTTTTTTCTCCTCATCTTTGAAAGGGCTATTTTATTTTAGTGTTCTACGATGAACTTAACCATTTTTAATTGTAACATCTTTTAATTTTAGACATTTTCCTTAAAATGTTTTTTTTCTCTCTTTCATCCTGGAGATTGAACCCAGGGGTATTCTACCTCTGAACTATGCCCCCAGATTCCCTCTTTTTAAATAGGGTCTCCCTAACTTGCTAAGGCTGTCCTCAAACCCACAATCCTCCAGTCTTAGTTTTCCAAGTGTTGAGATTACAGGTGTGTGCTACCACACCCAGCTTAACGTTTCTTTCTCTTCAAACAGAATTACACTTACTGGTAGATTTTAATCACTACTCTGATATATAGTGCTTATTCAGGAACAGATTATATACTTATAAAAATTAAAGCATTAATTTCAAGATAGCCGGGCGTGGTGGTGCACACTTGTAATCTCAGTACTTGGGAGGCTGAGACAGGAGGATCCAGGTTTGCAGACAGACTTAGCTACTTAGTGAGGCCCTTTGCAACTCAGTGAGACACTGTTTCCAAATAAAGAATGAAAAATAGGGCTGTAAGTGTAGCTCAGAGGTAGAATGTCCCGGAGTTCCATCCCTAGTTACGAAGAGGGGGAGGACTTAAAGGTGCCATCAAATATAAGAAATTATTATATCATATATCATTTTTTCTTTTTTTTTCTTTTTTTTTTTATTGGTGCACTATATTCAAACATCATAGTGGGATACAAACTTTTGTAGACATACATGCACACATCACCCAGTCAGCCCCCACCCGATCACCACCCCATTCTCTCCCCATCCCTCCCTCCCATGCTTGGCTTAGTGGTTGACATCTAGTATTATAGCAATTTATCCAAAATTAAAAATGATAATCTCACATAACAGTTTCATTTGTCTGATACCAAGCTTTTGATGACTTAAAGATAACATTTCAATATTTCATTTTACTTTCTTTCTTACCAGAGAATACTTTTTTTCTATTTTTTTTAGGTGAAACTATCATATATTTATATATTTATTTTTCAGAAAAAAAAATCTATCCTAATATGGAAAATGGACTCTAGATACCCAAAACGATCTTGAAAAAGAACAAAGCTAGAAGATATATATCTTCTGATTTCAAACCATATAAAGCTACAATAATTGAAACAGTGTAGTACTATTCTAAAGGCAGATATATAAACCATTGGAGTTAAATAAAAGCCTAGAGCTAAATTCTTCCCTATATTGTCAAGTTATTTTTGACAAGGTTTCCACAAACATTTGGTGGTGGAAATAATAATCTTTAAATATTGTTGAAATATAATAATTACATGGAAAAGAATAAAGTTGGACCCTTACCTAATCCCATATACAAATATTAACTCAAAATAGATAAAAGACCTAAATATAAATCTTAAGACTATAAACTTTTAGGAGAAAATCTGGGTCATAAAACCTCACAACACTGAAATTGGCAGTGATTTCTTGGATATGATTTCAATGGCACAGGCAACAGAAGAGTATACAAACTCCCTAAAAAAATATATATATGTATATATATATATATATATTGTATATCCAAAGACAATGTAAACAGAGTTAACAGTTACTAATAGAATGGGATAAAATATTTCCAAATGCTATATCTGAAGGTATATTAATATTCCAACTAGAAATCCTAAAAATTAACAACAATAAAGGCAAACAATACCATTTAGAGATAGCTAAAAGACTAACATAAATAATGAATCTCCACAGATAACCAATCTTAGTTGTCTGTTGGATGGAAACTCTTGTTTCTCTGGTTCTGGTGTGTGTTACCTATTTCTTCTTTGTAGTTAATCTCTTTGAGTATTTTCTCTAGCGCTGGTTTTGAAGACATAAATTCCTTCAGTTTCTGTTTGTCATGGAAGCTTCTTATTTCTCCATCTAATTTGATAGAAAGTTTTGCTGGGTAGGAAATTTTTGGCTGGAAGTTGTTTTCTTTCAGAGTTTGGAATATGTTACTCCAAGCCCTTCTGGCTCTCATGACTTGGTTTGGGAAGTCTGGAGTGATTCTAATTGGTTTGCCTCTGAATGTCACTTGGCCCTTTGTTTTTGTTGCCTTTAAGATTCTCTGCTTGGCTTCCACATTGGTCATTTTGACAATTATGTGGCGTGGGGATCCTCTTCTCCGATCCTGTCTAAAGGGAGTTCTATAAGTTTCCTGGATCTGTGTATCAACCTCTTGCTCTATGTTTGGAAAATTTTCTGCTATTACTTCCTTGAAGAGATTGTTGATCCCTTTGGTTTCACTTTCTTTTCCCTCCTCTATTCCAATTATTCTTAGGTTAGCTCTCTTAAAATGGGCCCATATTTCTTCAATGTCAGATTCCTGCTGTCGGATATTTTTTCCTAGATTAGAAACTATGCGTTCATTTTTTGAATGATCATCTTCTAGGAGCGAGATTCTGTTCTCCATGTGGTCTAATCAGTTGTTTGTGCTTTGAATTGAGGCCTTTACTTCATTAATTGCATCCTTTATCTCTTTTTGGCTCTCTCTGAGTTCTTTTCGAAGCACCTCTATTATTTCTACAGTTATTTTCCTGATTTGATCTTCTAGAAATCTCTGATTTTCTGTTTTATCGGGTTCTGATGTTGTGGGGTTGTGGGCATTCATTGGTCCAGTATTATTCCTCTTTCCCATGATTTCGGAAGTTTGTGCCTTCTCTGGGTTCTTCCCTTGGGTCACTATGACTTCACTTAAGGTGTTCTGGATCTCGAGTCAGTAGTATCTCAGACCCCACTACTCCTTTACTGGGTTGTATCACAGAGTCTCCGACCTAGAGAGTCGATAGAGGCTGCTTTAGACTGTGGGGGGTGCCAGGTTGCACGTTCTCCTATGGTGTGATATCTCTGCCACCGCCACTCCCCCACTGGGTCAAGTCCCAGGGAGTACAGTACTGGGATTTCTCCTCTGTGGCCCGCAATTTGACTCACTGTTCTTGAGTATGCAGATGTAGCTGTACTGGATTCGGTGAATTCTCTGCTGCTGCTGCCGCCGGTGGCAATATGGCGCCGCTGCTATGCCCTCGGCCGTGAGGCTGTCGTATTTCTTCTTGGTTTTGATTTCCACTCAGAATCCCTGCAGCGTGTGCTGAGCTCAGCCACTGGGAGCTTTAGATTTTACCTGCGGCGAGAAATCCCGCCTGGCTGTTCCGCAGCGGCTCACCTCGGCTTGCTGTAGCCGTCTGGTGAAGTCGCCGCTGCCGCCAGCAGTATGGCGCTGCTGCCGCATCCTCGGGCGTGAGGCCGGTGTATCTCCTCTGTGGCTCTGAGCTCTGTTCTCAGTCCGCTTTCTCTCTGGAGCCTGGTGATTTTTTTGTTTCTCTGGTGATGGTGTTTTCTGGCTATGAAAGGCGCTGATTTTGTGGTAATGGAGATTAGTTGTTAGCGGGGCTCTTAAGCCCTGCTTTTCTCCAATTTTTTTTTTTTCCATATGGTGTTGAAGATTGAACCCAGAGGTATCTAATTCAGAGCTACACCCCTAGCCATATGTTTTTTGTTTTTTGTTTTTTAATTTGGAAGTAGGCTTTCCTTAATCTGCTAAGAGCCTTACTAAGTTACTGATACTGGCTTTGAACCTGCAGTCTTCCTGTCTTAGGCTCCCAAATACAGGCATGTGCCACCGCATTGGCTTGATTTGCTCTTTTTGATCTGATTTTTGTCTGTCCTTCTAGCTTTATTTCCTAGTTTCCTACTTCCCAGGCATATATAAAGCATATATATCCTGTAATTGTGCCAGTGTCACTTAAGAGTTCTTCCAGTCTTTCATCTCATTTTACCCCCTCCTTTGATCTTGCTTGTCATTTCAGTGGTCAGCTTGTTTGACCTGCTGCCAACCTCACTGATTTTGTGTATATCTCTTCTTCTAATATTCTCTGTTACAGATCTCTCATTAGATCAACTCGCACTATTAATTGTTTAATTTTTTAGTTTTTCTGTCCACTATGTGCAACTGAAGCTCATTGAGAGTACGGACTCTTACTTGAATTTATATTTATAACATCAGCATATTATAGAGTCAAAACATAATGTTTATTTACTCAAAAGAAGAAATGTGTAATAGTTTATTTCCTGAAGTGTCAGTTTAACATTTTTTGTTCTCATTTAAAAGCCCAGATGTATACGCCGGGCGTGGTGGCGCACGCTTGTAATCCCCGCGCTTGGGAGGCGGAGACAGGAGGATCGCGCAGGTTCGAAGCCAGCCGCGGGTGCTGGCTTAGGAGACCCTGTTTCCAAATAAAAATGTAAAAATAGGTCTGGGAGTGTAGCCCGGAGGTAGAAGGGCTTCCAGGAACCCCAGTACCACCAAAATAAATAAATAAATAAATAAATAAATAAATAAATAAATAAATGCCCAGATGTATAGCCGGGTGTGGTGGCGCACGCTTGTAATCCCCACACTTGGGAGGCTGAGACAGGAGGATCGTGCAGGTTCAAAGCCAGCCTCAGTTACTTAGTGAGGCTCTCAGCAACTAAGTGAGACCCTGTTTCCAAATAAAATATAAAATAGGTCTGTGAGTATAGCCTGGAGGTGTAAAGCCCCTGGATTCCACCCCCAGTACCACCACCAAAAAAAAAAAAAAAAAAAAGCCCAGATGTAAAGAACACAGATTAAATTATTAATTTAAATGAAATACTGGTTTTAATTCGGTAAAGATTCATAGAATAACTATTATGTGTCAGTTGCTATACAAAATAATTTACCTGAATTAGTGAAAAAAACACAAAAATCTCTTTCTTGTTGAGTTTTATAGTAGAATATATTATGTAATTAAAATGATGATAAGGTCAGGCATGGTGGCGCACGCTTGTAATCCTTGCTCTTGGGAGGTAGAGACAGAAGGATCGTGCTGGTTCAAAGCCAGCCCCACTGGTTTAAGAGGCCTTGTTTCCAAAAATTAAAAAAAAGTATAAAATAGATTTGGGAGTGTAGCCCGGAGGTAGAAGGACTTCCAGGAACCCCAATACCACCACCACCAAAAAAAAAAAAAAGATAAATACTTGAAAAAATGTAGGAAAAGAGAATGGTAGTATCATGAGTGGAGGACTGTTGCTATTTCATTATGTAGTCAGGAAAGATTCATTAGTAGGTGACATTTAAACAAAGATTTGAAGCAGGCATACAGATATGGAGGAAGAATTCCCTACTAAGAGTAAGGACTGAGGGCCCACATAGAGGATGAAGTATATCTGAGCCCCCTCTCTTCTTTGAGTGAAGGGAGATAAGGGAAAGAAATCTAGATGAAAGTAGGGCCTATTAAGTTTAGCCAAAGAACTTTGGCCATTCTCTGAGTAGAATGGAAAGTCATTGGAGGGTTTTGAGCATGGGAGTGACCAGTTAAATGACATTTAACCTATCGAAAGGACTTAATTGATCTTGATTTAGAAAAATGCTTGAAAATGCTTGTAAGAATGCATAGTATTTAGATTAAGGAGAAACAGTGACTAAAAAAAAATCAACTTTTTTCCTTCTGTTAATAGAATTTCCTTCCTTCCTTCCTTCCTTCCTTCCTTCCTTCCTTCCTTCCCTCCTTTCCTCCCTCCACTTTCCTTCCTCCCTCCCTCCCTTTTATGGTACTGGGGGTGGAACCCAGGGGCATTCTACCTCGGAGCTATACCCCTAGCCCAATTTTTAATTTATTTTTAAACAGGGTCTCACTTGAGTTGTAAAGGGCCTCACTAAGTAGTTGAGGCTGTGTGCGAACCATGAGCCTCTTGTCTCAGCCTCCTGAATGCTGATATTACAAGTGTGTGCCACCATGCTCAGCTCACCTTTCCTCTATTGATCTGAATGTTATTTATTATTTGAACAGTTAGTTTTTACCTTAATACTAAATAGACCCATTTCTACTTTTCAAGTAGTGGGACAAAGCGAGGAAAGTTAATTTTTCGCTAAGTTAGTTGAGAAAAATAGATGATAATTGAATCCATGTCTCCTGTTACTTAACCTGGAACTGAGTTTGCGTTTTTGTTACTATACAGATAAGCACCTTGATTTGTCATAATCATGTTAAAAGCTTCTGTGTGCTGAGCACATCTTTAAATTAATGCTGCTTTGTTACAAATAATGTAAAGTTTTTCTTTCAAACAGAGTGGGTCTACTCAAATCCATCTTATGGCTCTTTTCCTGGTACCCAGTAACATTTACCCACTTACATTAGTTTGCCCAGCAGATAACCTCTAGGGATGCCTCAGATGGGCAATACCCCAACCACTCTTGGCTTAAGCAAACGCCCACTCGAAATTCTGTTCTGACAAAGAATGCAGGAGCTGGGTTTAAATCAGTGTACCCAGGTCAACCTGCAGTTTTGACAGAGATAGAAAGGAAGTGATAAAATTCATGCTATTAACTTTAAAATACTATATATTTTTTTAATTATACAAAATTGTAATGAGATTACTAAATGCTAGAAGTTGCCATAAAGCTCTGTATTAATCTGTACTTTCCAATTTTTTTTAGGTAATTTGTTAATAGTTTCATAATAGGTAACAGTTTATATGCCACGTCTTAGCTGCAAAGTTTTTACAAGATTCTTCTTTCCCTCCCACACAAAGAACATTGGTGCATAGTTTCCATTTTGACCAACTTTATTAAATATTAAAATATTTTTTAGCCAGACTGGTGATACACGCCTGTAATCCCTGTACTTGGGAGGCTCAGATGGGAGGATCGCAAGTTCGAGGACAGCCTCAGCAGTCTCATCAAACTAGCCATATCCTGTTTCCAAATAAATCAGGCTAGGGGTGTAATTCGAAGGTAGGATGCCTCTGGGTTCAATCCCTGGTAGCACAAAAAGGAAATAAGTAAATAAATACACACACACATACTTTTTTTTACAGTTTTTTTTTTCAGTTTTAAGCATTTTTAATTTGAAAAATAGCTATTTATATTTACATCTTATATTGTTTTTTATGACACATTCTTTTTAGTGCCCTTTTAAATAATGTGTTTCATTGTAGCATATTAACACATTTAGTCTTAAAACACATATGTACACACAAATAACCCAATAAAAAAGTGGGCAATAGAACTAAAGTTTTTTCAAAAGAAGTACAAATGGCTAAAAAATATATGAAAAAATGCTCAATAGTTTTAGCACTCAAGAAAATTAAATTAAAAGTACACTGAGAACCAGGCATGGTGGCTCATGCTTGTAATCCCAGCATTTGGGTGGGAGGCTGAGACTGGAGGATCATAGTTCGCGGACAGCCTCAGCTACTTAGTGAGACCCTGTTTCAAAAATAAAAAATAAGGCAGAGGGTGTAGCTTGGAGTTCAAATGCCCCTGAGTTCCATCCCCAGACCCACAAAATAAAATTTAAAAAAACTACACTGAGATTTTCCCTAACTCCAGTAAGAATGGCAGTCAGCAAAACACAAATAATAAGTGGTAGCGAAATTGTGAGGAAATAGGAACCTTATTTCCCTGTTGATGGTACTGCAAACTAGTGCAGCTATTATGGAGATCAATGTGAAGTCTTAGAAAACTGGGAATGGAACTACCATACAACCCAGTGATAGCGCTCCTGGGCAAATGGATAGCGCTCCAAAGGAAATGAAATAATATTATTACACTTGCATATCTGTGTTCATAGCAGCACTATTTATAATAGCCAAATTATAGAACCAATGTAGGTACCCATCAACAGATGAATGGACCACAAACTTTGGCATATACAAACAATGGAATTTTACTCAGTTACAAAAAAGAACGAAATCTTGTCTTTTGTAGGAAATTGGATGGAACTCAAGAATATCATACTAAGCAAGTACAGCCAGTCTCAAAAACTGAGTCGATGCATGTTTTATATATGGGAGCTACAGAGAGATTCTGAAACAAGGGCAGCATCACATAGAAACATTACATAGAAACCTCCAGGGCAGGGACTGAGAGGGATTAGGGATGGGAAATGAAGTCATAAAGAGGGTAATAGTAGAAATAATGCTATGAATGTATACAGAATTACCAATTATAATGTCAAAGACATGAATAGGGAGGGGAGAGAGAGGGAGAGACCTGGTGGGGAGAACACCAAGAACTATGTAATTCTAGCAACTGGGGAGGCTGAAACAAAAGAATCACAAGTTCAAGGCCAGCCTGAGCAACTCAGTAAGACCCTGTCTTCAAAACTGAAAATAACAAAGGGGCTGGGGTTAGAGCTCAGTGATAGAATGCCCTGGGTTCTATCTCCAGTACCACCAAAATAAAATAAAGGAAAACTTAACACTCAGTATATGGAAACTATCCCTCCCTCCCTCCCTCCCTCCCTCCCTCCCTCCCTCCCTGCCTGCCTGCCTGCCTGCCTGCCTGCCTGCCTGCCTGCCTGCCTTTGTGGTACTAGGGATGGAACCCAGGGTCATTCTACCTCTGAGCTACACCTCCAGCCCTATTTTTTATTCTTTATTTTGAAACAGGGTCTCACTAGCAAAGGGCCTCACTAAGTAGCCGAGGAACCGTGATCCTACTGTCTCTACCTCCCAAATGCTGGGATTACAAGTGTGCACCACCACGCCTGGCTATATATAGAAACTTTCTGTCTTTTCAGTTTTTCTGTAAATCTAAAACTATTCTAAAACGTTATAAAAATAGTGTATGGAATTTTATTTGTGTGTGGGGGGGTGCTGGGGATTGAACCCAGAGGCATTCTGCCTCCAAGCTACACCCTCACGCCGATTTTTTTTATCCTTAATTTTGAAACAGGGTCTCACTAAGTTGTGGAGGGCCTCATTAAGTTTCTGAGGCTGACCATGTACCTGTGATCCTCCTATCTCAGCCTCCCAAATACTGGTATTACAAGCATGTGCCACCACGCCCAGCTTGAAATACATTATTTTTAAAAGTATATGTATATGAAATTTTAATTTTCTTCTGGTTACTAAAAGAATATTTAAGTCTTTGTGTCTATGACTTTAAATTACAGGAAACTGTTTTAAAAACTTAGCAGTATAGGGTATGAGTATGATTTGTTTATAGATGTTTCAAATGAGTCACCTTGAAGTCATGGAGAGGCTATCACTTACCACATTTACCGTTCTGATTAATTTTTTTGAGGCTAAGTACAAATCAGTAGTAACTTACTAAGGCTTAGTGGTTGCTATTGATGTTTCAGTACCGTTATGTTGATTAACCAGGGTAAATACTTAATCATATATCATGGATTGACTAAAATTATTGGATCTTCTTTAATCTCATATAATTTCCTTAAGACATTTGCTTTAACATATGAATTGAAAATAACAAATGAGAAATAAAAAATTGTGCCCATGTTGCAAGTTAATATAGTAGCCTCTGTGACCGTTGAACCTAGTTTCATAAGACAGTCTTGAAAAAGAAGTGTTATTTAACCTTTAAAATAGTTAAGAGATTGCTTTTTAAATTATCTCTAAAATAGTTTGACTTTTACAAAATGGAGAGAGCTTGGCTATAATTTTATTTATCATATTGTCTGTTTTTGTTAGATTTTTATCTGTCAGTGTGATATAAAATATTTTTAAAATGTAAGCTTTGCACTTGCATGTGAGACTAAGCAACCTGCATTGTGTCATGACCCTTCTTATACCGCAAACCTTCTGTAATACTACTCCCAGAGAAAAACCCACATCCTATGCATAACCTTAGATTTATTTTGAAATCTCTATGAAAAGAGCATAAGGGGATTACTAATTTTTTCTGTTATTTCCTTTAAAGGTGTGATGTCTATTAGTGATGTTTTTCATTTTAATTGACAGGATTTAACTGTTAAGGTATATTAAATAAATTTTATAATCTAAAGTTAGTATATAAAAATTTAGTAGCTAATTATAAGTTTTAGCTAAGAATTGGTTGATGTATTAGACATCTTATGGAAATTCAATCTGGAAAAGACAGTGGTATTTTCAACAGCCAATACATAATGTTGATCTGAACTCAGTTGTCCAGTATGTTGTTAGTAAACAATTGCAAATTTAATTGATAAGGCACCTCTTATTTATTTTATTTATTCCTATTTTTATTTTTGTTTCTTTTTAAGATTTTTTCATGTTCTTTATATAACTTAAGATAGGAACATATTTCCAGCATTACTTTTAATTTATTTGGGGAGGCTTTTTGTTGTTTTTGGTGCTGGAGATTAAACCCAATCACAATATTTTTTGTGTGAGGGAGGTACTGGGAATTGAACCCAAAGACATTCTACCTCTGAACTACACCCCAGCCTGTTTTAATTTTTGTTTTGAGAAAAGAGTTTGCTAGGTTGTTGAGAACCTCACTAAGTTTCTAAAGCTGTCCTCAAACCAATGATCCTCCTGTCTCAGTCTCCCAAGTACTGGGATTATAGGCATATGCCACGACACCCAGTCAATTGTGCTATTTTTAAAACTTAGTAATCACCCATTAGTAGGAGAATGTTTAAACCATGTTATATCCTTACTCTGGAATATTCTACATCTTTAGGAAGAATAAAGAAAGATCCGCAAGACATATCAAGTGAGAAAAAATAATTATAGCCGAGTATAGTGGTATGCACCTGTAATCCCAGTACTTGGGAGGCTGAGACAGGAGGATTGCAGGTTCAAAGTCAGCCTCAGCAACTTAGTGAGGCTCTCAGCAACTTAGTGAAATCTTGTTTTCAAATGAAAAATAAAATAGGGCTGGAGGTATAGCCCAGAGATAGAAGGCTCCACCCCGAGTACCGCACACACAAAAAGCAAATTATGGATAGAGTATATATCAAATTTCTACTTGTGTGTGTTAAAAAGCCTATGTAAGTATGTTTATTATGGGTATTTATGTATATTAAATATATATACATACATTTAAAACATGTAAAATATGCACATGTGTACATGTATTTAACATAATATAATATGAACATTAATATACATGAATTTAAATACATAGGCATTTAAATATATGCCTATGTATTGAAATGTCTTTTTATAGCATTCCCTATCAAAATTGTTGAGCTGAGTATAGGGCTCTGAGCAGAGTATAGGGCTTGGTGCAAAATAGTGAAGAGTAGGAGTTGGCATTTTATTTTATATGAATTATACAATTGTCATAATTTTAAAATGTACAAAACACTAAAATGAGTTTTAAGGTAACCATTGCTAGAAAGAAAATAAGAATTTCCAAGTAGTTAGAGAAAAAAAGAAACACACAAAAATACTGGCCAATCTTATCAAAAGTGCTACACTTTTCTGGCCTTCAAGGCTCTGAGTTATCTGGATCCTGTCTACTTCTCTGGCATTATCTTAAGCCCTACTCCTCTTCCCAGGTCAATTCTAGCTACACCATCCTTCTTCGTGTTTCTCAAATTAAGCTCTTCAATCCTACATTGAGGCTTTTACTTTCTCTTTCCTACATGTGCATTTCTGTGCCCCATTATCATCTCATGGCCCATTTAAATCTTAGCCTTCACTGACTCATGGAGATTTTTCCTGACCATCTTTATAAAGTATGCCACTTAGTCACTCACACACTCACTCTGTATTATCGTAGAGTTATATATTTACATATATATGTGTGTGCTGGGGATTGAACTCAGGGGCATTCTTCTTTCAAGCTTTACTCCCAGGATGGTTTTTATTTTGAAATAGGGCCTTGCTAAGTTGCTGAGGGCCTCAAACCTGAGATACTCCTGTCTCAGCCTCCCAAATACTGGGATTATAGGTATATCCTACTGCACCCAGCTGCTGTGTTTTATATTTTTATGACTTATGTGTCTGAAATTATCTTCACTTTAAGAATTAACTCTACTTTAAAAATTATCTTCACTTTAAAACTATAAAATTTTTAAAGCGTAGATATACATATATTAGAACTTTGTCCTATTAACAGGGTCTCAAAAGAAAAAAGTGAATTTTAGGAAGGAGAAAGTAGGTAATAGATTCTAAATGTGGACAATTCACTGACTTAAAATTTTTCGTTTTCATGATGGTGCGAAAGTGATACACATTCAATAGAAACCAGACATTGAGTTTTGAATTTTGTTCTTCTTGGGCTAGTCATTATGCCAAATAATATTCCCTACTTGCTCATCTGGAGAATTGAGCTGTGGCTGCCGGTCCTCCATGAGATCAAGAAGGTAAACAACATACGTTAATATTAGTTGCAACATGGTGCACTGTGTTGCTATTGTGTGAAGTTCTTGAGTTGGGTTTATTAAATACACTCTTGACTTATTGATAAGTTCAACTTGCAGTAGGTTTGTTGAGGCATAACCCCATTCTAAGGTGAGGAGCATCTGTACTGTACATTTACTTCATTTACTTAAATGATGCTCCAGAGATAAATTGAAACTGATTCCAAAATTATCTACACCAACCTTTTTTTTTTTTTTTTTTTTTTTTGGTTTTTTTTTTTTTTTTGTGGTGGTGCAAGGGATGGAACCTAGAGGCATTCTACCTCTGAGCTATACCCCCAGCCCTATGTTTTATTCTATATTATGAAACAGGGTTTCACTAAGTTCCTAAGGGCAGCCACAAATCCAGATCCTCCTGTCCCAACCTCCCAAGTACTGGGATTATAGGCATGTGCCACCATGTACAGCTTTATGCAGTAAGCTTTAAAAACTAACAGCTAATAAAATAAGCAACTGTAGAGTAGAGCGACCTAACAGATCTGGCTTCTAAATTCAGTTGTCAGCTGGGCGTGGTGGCACATGCTTGTAATCCCAGCATTTGGGAGGTGGAGACAGGATGATCCAGTTCACTGAAGGCCTTAGCTACTTAGTAAGGCCCTTTGCAACTTAATGAGACCCTGTTTCAAAAATAAAGAATAAAAATAGGGCTGGGGGTATATCTCAGAGGTAGAATGCCCCAGGGTTGCATTCCCAGTACCATACACAAAAATAAATAAATAAATAAATTCCATTTTCTATCCCTTTCTCTCCTACTCTTCAAACTAAGTAAATTAAGTTAGTAAAATCCTTAGAGAATTCATTCATACCTTAAGGGTGGAAGAAGGAAAGTGAGTAATCTTCTAACATGATGATGGAAACTTCTCCAAGGACAACACAGGAAGAGAGACAGTAAACATCTGACTTTTAACTAAATAAAGGCCTTAGAGCAGCATGTTGACTCTTAAGAAGCAGTCTGGCTCCAAAAACCTAGGTTTGGGGATATATTCTCCCTATTGAGTGATGCAAGATATCTACCAAAGTCAGGCACAGTGACACATGCCTGTAATCCCAGTACTTGAGAGGATGAGACAGGAGGACCGCAGGTTCAAGACCAGCCTTAGCAACTTAGTGACCACATACACATAAAAAAGATAAGATGCTAATATAATGAGGTAAAAAGGAAGATTTCTTTTTTCATTTTTTTAGTGCTTCTGAGGATTTAACCCAGAGATATTTTACCTTTAAGCTATACCCCATCTCTCTCATTCATTCATTCATTCATTCATTCATTGTACTGGGGATTGAATGCCCAGGGGCATTCTATCTCCAAACTATGCCCCAGCCCTATTTTATTTTTATTTTGAAATAAGGTCTTGCTAGATAGATGAGAGTTTTACTTCTTGCTAAAGCTGTCCTTGAACCTGCAATCCTCCTGTTTCAGCTTCCCAAGTACTAGAATTACAAGCATGTGCCATCACACCCAGCTACCTCCATCTCTTTTTATTTTTCTATTTTGAAACAGGGTTGTGCTAGGTTGTTGAGTCTTGCTAAGTTGCTGCGGCTGGTCTCAAATCTCCAACCCTCCTGTCTCAGCCTTCAAAGTAATGGAATTACAGGCATGTGCCACTGTGCTCTACAGAAGTGAAGATTTCTAAGGAAAGAAATTAAAGCCAAATTCATGATTGAGATAAACTTAAGATAATCGCAATGAATGCAGACTAAGAGTGTAAAACAACTATTTAATAGGTATTCATGATAGATAATATAACACTAAATCTAATTGGTATCCTACAACAAAGTGAGAGAAATATAGTCAAAGATATAAATAAGAGTAGTTACCTGAAATTAAGGAAGATGCAAATTAGAAGAACATTCCTAATTTAGGACCCAGGAAAAGACACAGGAATAAATAATGGCATTTTTGGAATAGCTGTGGCCCTTCTCAATTCAAAAGCATGGTTTATATTGGAGTAAATGTAATGATACAAAAAGTATGGGACTAAGAGTGAAACCTAGCTTCTAATTCTTGCCTTTTCCTGGCTAGTTAACCACTGGGTCCATTTAATCTCCTAGTCCTGGTGGGGCAGGACTGTTTCAGTTTAAGCCTCCTGTGATTATAGGCACAGTTAAAGGGACCTTGCCCAAAATAAGATGTTTGTTTGTTTATGGTGGTACTGGGGTTCCTGGAAACCCTTCTACCTCTGGGCTATACTCCTAGACCTATTTTATACTTTTTTAAATTTGGAAACAGGGTCTCTTAAGCCAACTGAGGCTGGCTTCGAACCTGCACGATCCTCCTGTCTCTGCCTCCCAAGCATGGGGATGACAAGCGTTTTAAGAGACCCTGTTTCCAAATAAAAATATAAAATAGGTCTGGGAGTGTAGCCCAGAGGTAGAAGGGTCTCCAGAAACCCCAGTACCACCAAAAAAAAAAAAAAAAAAAAAAGTAAAATTAATGTCTACATGGATCCAGAAAAACCTTTTGGAACTAATTTTTCAAAAGTCTTGGTATCGGCCGGGCGTAGTAGTGCACGCTTGTAATCCCCGTGCTTGGGAGGCGGAGACAGGAGGATCACGCAGGTTCAAAGCCAGCCGCACTGGCTTAAAAGACCCTGTTTCCAAAAATAAAAAAGTATAAAATAGGTCTGGGAGTGTAGCCCCGAGGTAGAAGGGCTTCCAGCAACCCCAGTACCACCCCCCCCAAAAAAAAGAAAAAGAAAAGTCTTGTTATCTATTTTACACCATTGCCCAAAGGAGTTGTGAGGAGCTTAATTCTTAATTTAGCTAGTAATGCAGTATTTATATCATTAACAAATGGGCTATCACCATACATTCTTTCCTTGTAAGGAAACACAAAAGCAGCATTATATTGCACAAGAACACCTATTGAGCCTAGTATACCTATTGAGGGATATTCTACCACTAAAAACCATGTTGGTATTTCTACCAACACCCCCAAACCCCCACCCCTTTTAAATTTTGAAACAGAGTCTCACTGAGTTACCTCACACTGGCTTCTAACTTGTATTCCTCCTGTCTCTGTCTCTTATGTACTGAGAATATAGGCATGTGCTTCTGTACCTGGCTCAAAGAACCTTTTAGTATATATTGAATCAGTTTTAATCTGCTGCCTATTTGGTTTGACAAAATGAACAAAAACTGTACTCTAAAGTTTTGTTGGAGTAGGAAATTTTTATGTTTCAGCTTGAATAATACACAGCCAATACATTCAGACTCTTTAAAGAAGTTTACAATGTCATGAAAAATAAAAATGCAGAGGTATAGCTTGAAAGAGGCTAGAGAGATCTAGTAACTAAATGTAATCCTGAACCTTAGTGTGATGTGTGGGCAATAATAAAATATTTTTAGTTCTTTTGGGGAAATTTGAATAGGAACTATGTGTTCAATGATATTATAGAATTATTGCTAGTTTAGGTATTCTAATGGTATTTGGGCTTTCAACCACATGCTGAAATGTATAGCAGTAAAATGTTATTTATTTTTTATTTTTATTTTTTGGTGATACTGGAGATGGAACCCTTCTACCTCCAGGCTACACTCCCAGACCTATTTTATATTTTTATTTGGAAACAGGGTCTCTTAAGCCAGCGAGGCTGGCTTCGAACCTGCATGATCCTCCTGTCTCTGCCTCCCAAGCGCGAGAATTACAAGCGTGCGCCACCTGGCCCAACCAGTAAAATGTTATGATATCTGTGTTATGATAGTTTGTGTTCAAATGGTCTAGGAAAAAAGTCTGTTTACACACATATAAAATTAAGAGAAAGAATGGAAACTAATGTGGCAAAATATTAGTTCATGAATTGGGCATATGACTGTCATTGTGCAATTATTTCAGCTCTCTATAGATTTGAAAATTTTGAAAACTGAAAAGGTAGGGTGAAATTCTGCAAGATGTAAATAAAAGACTAGATCTTTTTATGTTGGACTGGGGTGCTTTCTTACTTCAGCTATTGCATCAATACCCTAACTAGGTGTTGACTGGATGAAGTCACAAAACGAACAAAAACTTGGAGGCATATTGTCTGATCATGTAGAGTATTTAAAAACCCGGGGCTTGAAACACAGCTTTTAAAATCAGCTATCTTCCTGTCTAAGGAAGTGTCCTTCCTGTGGCAAGATAGGGTAAGTCTTAAAAACAGTAAGAACATAGATAAAGAACAAACAAGAATGGCCTTTTAAACATGCTTATTGTAATTTCTTACAAAATAATCCTGACAAAATTTGTACATTTATGCCTAAGTTTCTTTTCTTCTTTCTTTCCCTCCCTAGTATTTTTTTTAGTATTTTACATTACTAAACCCCATTTTTCTTCCAAACACTTATTCATAACAACTTAACACTGTGTTCATCTTGATTTTGCTGCACTCTATTGTGCAAAAACATGTTGCTTAGCACTATAGAGAAAACTGTTCTCATTTCTCTTTTAATCTTCTAGCTTGGTGTACCACTGTATTTAATTGTTCAACTTTCATGTGTGTGTGGTACTGGGGATTGAACTTAAGGACATTCTACCTCTGAAATACACCCACAGCCCTTTTTATTTTTTATTTTTATTTTGAAACAGGATCTCACTACATTGCTGAGAGCCTCTATAAATTGCTAAGTCTGGCCTCAAACGTGCTGTGCTCTTAGCCTCCCAAGTACTGTGAAAATAGGCATGTGCCACCATACTCAGCCAATTGTTTAACTTTTTAAATAATGCATTGGAGTGAGTAGATGTAAATTAAAATACCTCTGAATAAAATGTCTTATTTCTTATTGCATAGCTACCTATTTGTTTTCTATTTTCCTGTGGACCACAATTTTTCAATTATAACTGATTATGTGATATACAGTAGACACAATCTGTCTGCTCCTCACCCTTTCTCTGATTATGGGGCTAAATTAGGTGAATGTGTATGACTAAGGTCATTAGTAAACAGTCCAGGTGAAGCACTTGAATCACCCTTCAAGAGAGTGGATGCATGGGGGGGCATACTAGGGATTGAACCCAGAGGCGTTTACCTCTGAGCTACACCCCTAGCCTTGTTTTTTTTAGGTGTTTTGTTTTGGTTTGGTTTGGTTTAGAAACAGGATCTCATTAAGTTAGAGCAGGCTGCCTTTGTATCTGTGATCCTCTTGTCTCAGCCTCCCAAGTATTGGGATTATAGACATGCACCACCATGACCAGCTAGAATCACTGTGGTTTGTACAATATTTTTGTATACAGTTGTGTGTTAGAGAATGTAGCTGTGGACATACCCAGGGATAGTTTACTTCCGAGCTATACCCACATCCCTACTTCTTATTTATTTATTTTATTTTATTTTTTGGCAGGACTGAGGGTTGAACCCAGGGGCATTCTACCTCTGAGCTGTACCCCCAGCCCTTTTTTAAATTTTTTATTTTTAAATATGGTCTCACTAAATTGCAAAGGGCCTAAACGAAGTAGCTGAGGCTGGCTGCAAATTTATGATTCTCCTACTTCAGCCTAATCTCAGTACTGAGATTATATTATTATGCACCACCACACCCGGCAGAATGTAGTTTTTTACTATGTTACCCATTACCAGATAAGGAGGTTAAGGAATTGTAATATTTTCTTTTTATTGTTATATCTCTTCACAGATATTAGTGCTTTTAAGTGTTTGAAAAATTATTTTGCTGGACTACAAATCTTTGTGGTTTTCTTCATTCTTTAGAATGGTTATCTTAATTTGTAGTTGTAGGGGTCATATATGTAGAATTTTTCAGATCCTAAACATTTTGTTTAGTTCCTCATCATACCTTACCAAACTTTAAAGCAATATTTTCTGTTTGAGAGCTAGGTTAACCAAGAAAGGGATTTGAGTTCAAAATTGAACGAACCTCTGTAGACAGGGAACTGACCAGCTGAAACTAACATGGAAATAATGTGAAGTGAAACTGATAGCAGAATTGAAAGAAATTAAATTAAGGACCCTTGACAGTTTTCCTCTATTTTTGTTTTTAAATATATTCACTCTGGAAATGTGGAGAGTATTTGTAAACAAGTTTATGAATCTTGGTCATTTACCACATTTACCATGGTTAGTGGTGGTTGAAAAGAATATTTATCATTTGGTTATATGTAATATTGTACTAAAATCTATAATGAAATTAAATTTGAAAATATTATTCAATATGCTTAGGAAAAAGTTATCCCAATAATAACATATGTATATTAATGGCATGAACGTAGAATTTTGAATTAGTGTTTAACAGTTGTTAATTTTCCATTGAAACCAGTGTGTTTTTAAATATAAGCCTACACACTGGTTATACTAGAACCATACCTTGTGTAGCTTTCGAAGCATACTGATTTTAGCCCCTTTCATTTTTTATTTTGAAACAAGGTCTCGCTAGGTTGCTGATGCTGGCCTTCAACCTGTGGTCCTCCTATCTCAGCCTCCCAAAGGAGCATACTATGATGCCTGGCTAGGAATGGTTCTCTTAATCTATATGTTTATAAAAGTGACACTTCTCTGCAGTCATCTTTGTGAATTGCTGTTTTATACTTTCTAGGTTATATTGTGTATAGATATGTATATACATACATATATACAATACACACACACACACACACACACACACACACACACACACACGCACATAATTTTTTTTTGGTACCAGGGATGGAACCCAGGGGCATTGTACATCCAAGTTAAGCCCTTAGCCCTACTTTTTAGTCTTTTTATTTTTTGTAACAGGGTCTCACTGAGTTGCGAAGGGCCTTGCTAAGAAGCTGAGGCTGTCTGCTAACCAAGATCCTCTGTTCTCTGTCTCCCGAATGCTGGGATTACAAGCGTGTGCCACCACACCCAGCTATTGTTTATATTTTATATTCATTTGTTTAGCCATACTTGGAATTTATTGTTTTGGTGCTGGGAATTGAACCCAAGGGCATTCTACCTCCATGTTACACGCCGAGTCCTTTTTATTTTTTATTATTATTATTATTATTATTATTATTATTATTATTAATTTTCTTGGTGGTACTGGGGATGGAACCCATGGGGCATTCTATCTCCGAGCTACACCCCCAGCCCTATTTTTTATTCTTTATTTATTTTTATTATTATTATTTTTGTTGTTGTTGTTGTGGGTTTGGGGATGGAACCCAGGGGTATTTGACCTCTGAGCTACACCCCCTGCCCTATTTTTTATTCTTTATTTTGAAACCGGGTCTCACTAAGTTGCAGAGGGCCTCACTAAGTAGCTGAGGCTGTCCACGAACTGCAATCCTCCAGTTTCAGTCTCCCAAATGCTGGGATTACAAGCATGTGCCACCATGCCCGGCTTATTCTTTATTTAGAAACAGGGTCTTAATGAGTTGCAATGGGCCTCATTAAGTAGCTGAGGCTGGCTGCAAATCCGATCCTCCTGTCTCAGCCTCCCAAATGCTGGGATTACAAGTGTGTGCCACCACGCATGGCCCTTTTTATTTTTTTATTTTGAAATAGAATCTCACTAGCTACTGCATACTGTCCCCAAATCGGTGATCCTCCTGTCTCACCCTAAGTACTGGGTTTATATGCATAACATTTTTATTTTAGATAATAGATAATCTGATTTAAACTAGCCTTGATAATAAAATGGATTTATTACCTCATGTAATTGAAAAGCCTAAAAGTAGAATATGCTTCAGAAACCTGGTGCAGTTGTACATGCCTTTTATCTTAATGACTCAGGAAGCTGAGGCAGGAGGATTGTAAGTTTAAGACCAGCCTCAGCAATTTTTTTCTTTTTTTGTGTGTATGGTACTGGGATGGAACCCAGGGGCATTCTACCTCTGAGTTATACCCTCAGCCTTATATTTTATTCTTTATTTTGAAAAAGGGCCTTACTAAGTTGCAAAGGGCCTCACTAAGTAGCTGAGGCTGTCCGTGAACTACGATCCTCCTATCTCAGCCTCCCAAATGCTGGGATTATAAGCATAAACCACCACATCTGGCTCAGCCCCAGCAATTTAATGAATCCCTGTCTTAAAACAAAAAATAAAAACTGGGAATATGGCTGGGCGTGGGGGCACATGCTTGTAATCTCCACGCTTGGGAGGTGGAGACAGGAGGATTGCTCAGATTTGAAGCCAGCCGTGCTGGCTTAAGAGACCCTGTTTCCAAATAAAAAAGATAGGTCTGGGAGTGTATCCTGGAGGTAGAAGGGTTTTCAGGAACTCCAGTACCACCAAAAAAAAAAAAAAAAAAAAAAGGACTGGGAATGTATCTCGGTGGAAAAATGTCCCTGGGTTCAATCTACAGAACCATAGAAATGAAAAATAGTATGTTTCAAGAAGTTGATATGGGCCCCAACATCATGAACCATGATTCTGTAGGTGCTACTCTTTTTGTCATTTTTAACCTTAGGGAGTTTTCCTTAGTTTGTTAAACTGACTAACAAATGGTATGTCCATTTATATCTGCATCTAAGTTGAATATCCCTTATCCAAAATCACATGAATTTTCCTCTTGTAGCATGTCAGTGTTCAAAAGATTCCCAGTTTTGACCATTATGTATTCCATTAACATGTATGATTACAGTGCACACACAAAAAAAGAAAAGAGCCGGGCGTGGTGGCGCACGCTTGTAATCCCCACTCTTGGGAGGCGGAGACAGGAGGATTGTGCAGGTTCGAAGCCAGCTGTGCTGGCTTAAGAGACCCTGTTTCCAAATAAAAATATATATATTTTAAAAAAATTATATATGTCTGGGAGTGTAGCCCGGAGGTAGAAGGCCATTCAAGAACCTCAATACCACAAAAAATAAAAAAATAAAAAAAATAAAGATTTCCAGTTTGGGAGCATTTTGGAATTTAGGTTTTCATATTATGGAAGCTCCACCTGTATGACTAAATCTTATAAATTAGAACTTTGTTAAAACAATTTTAAAGTAGGCTAGATTACATTTCATCTCTAATATTTTATAGTAGATTTTGTGGTTGTTACCATTCCACTATTATGTAGTGTCAGTAGGATTAGAATCATCCCACCCTAGCCTAGGCAGCACCTGATAAGCAGGATCTAAATGAAACAGAGTAGCCGGGCGAGGTGGTGCACGCTTGTAATCCCCGCGCTTGGGAGGCTGAGACAGGAGGATCACGCAGGTTCGAAGCCAGCCTCAGCTGGCTTAAGAGACCCTGTTTCCAAATAAAATACAAAATAGGTCTGAGAGTGTAGACCGGAGGTAGAAGGCCCCTGGGTTCCATTTCCAGTACCACCAAAAACAAAAAGTAAATAAATGAAACAGAGTAATCATTACATCTGATTTGTGATGATTGGCTCGTAGTTGTTCAAATAGTATGACATTAAAAACTTTGGCTTGAAATTAAGGGTACAGTTTTTATATTGTTATGATACACATTGAGCATCTCTAATCTGAAAATCCAAAGTATAAACTTTCTGAAACTGACATGATGCACCATGTAGCAAATTCCACAGCTGACCTCATATAGTAAGTGATAGTCAAATGATAGGGGCAACTAAAAATAATGTATAAAACCACTTTCAGGCTGTGTGAATAAGGAATATGTAAAACACAAATTTTGTATTTAAAATGGATATCACCAACAAATCTCATTATGTACATGTAGTCTGACAAAAAATTATGAAATCTAAAACATTTCTTGTCCCAAACATTTCGGAGAAGTGATACTTAAACCTGTATTATTTTTCAGTTTAACTTTCCAGCAAAATAAGAAAGTAATATTTATTCATAGAACAAAAGGTAAATTTTAAATGAACAATCACTACACAACCCTTGAAAGATATATATCTTTTCATATAAGTAAATGAAATACTATGCAGACTAATGTTTACTTTTTAGCAGGTGGTGAGAGGAAAGGAGGAATTGTTTTATTTGATAATTTTGTACTCCCAATATTTTATTATGAAAAATTCAAACATATAGAAATTGAATTGTACAGTAAATACTCATAATTCATTTGCCTTCATTCTATTGGTATTTTAATTTTTTTTTTGTGTGTGTGGGGTTTGGGGATGAAACCCAGGGCATTTGACCTCTGAGCTGCACCCCCTACCCTATTTTGTATTCTTTAATTTGAAACAGGCTCTCACTATGTTGCAGAGGGCCTCACTAAGTAGCTGAGGCTATCCGCAAACCGCGATCCTCCGGTCTTAGCCTCCAGAATGCTGGGATTACAAGCATGCGCCACCACGCCCGGCTTGGTATTTTGATTTATTTGCTTTTCTGTTGTTTTATCAGATATTTATCCATCCACCATTCTAGCCATCTTATGTTTTTATACATTTAAATAAACTACGTTGTTATGTAGCTTTACTCCTAAACACTTAGACATGCCTATCATTATGTTCTTGTTGACCTTATGATTTAGGGCCTCATAAAACTCCCTAGCTTAAGTCCTCAAATGAGTCAGATTATTATAGACATCATAATGGCAATTACTGACATAATTATTCAAAGATACACTCAAGAGTCAAATGTGGCCAAGTGTATTGGCATATGCTTGTAATCCCAACATTTGAGAGGCTGAGAGAAGAGGATCACAGTTCGAGGATAGGCTCAGCTACTTAAAGTGAGGCCCTTTGCAACTCAATGAGACCCTGTTTCAAAATAAAGAATAAAAAATAGGGCTGGGATTGGAGCTTGGAGGTAGAATGCCCCTGGGTTCCATCCCCAGTACCGCAAAAAAAAAAAAAAAAAAGTCAAATGTGCATCTGTTACCTTTTACAAGTGTTACTTTATGCTCTTTTGATCCAAAAATTTATCTCTGATGTATTAAAGTCTCCAATGAGTACAGAGGATCAAAATTGTTGATATATTGAGTCTCTTTAAGTTTGTTATTTACTAATTAGTTTTACTTAGGAAACCAGCTAACTGGCAATCTGTTGTTATCAGCTAGACCAAAAGAAAACCTCAATAAAAATGCAGTTTTCTGGTAAATTTATTAGTGTAGCTGACATTTTCCCACCTGCTTATCAGAAACAAACATGTGGACACTGAAAATAGAAAACCATAAAAATACTTGGAAAAAATTTTTCCAATATTACAAAATTGAATGAACCATCTCAGAAGTGAAATTAATTGATATCTACTTTTTAGAATATAGTAGTTCTTTAGTATGTGTTCTGACATTATAAATATGTACAAAATTTTTATACTTATAGAAAATCATAAAAGGCTTTGAAGTATTTATTTTTAATATGCTTTTGTTGGTGCATTATAGTCTCAATATAATGTAAATCATGTTGACAATGACATATATGCACACAGCACTTGGTGCCCCCTCACCTTCTTCTCCATATGGTGTACTGAGATTGACATTGGTTTTTTCACATATCTACACATAGTTGATGGCATTATTTCCACTAATGAACCTCAGGCTTCCCTTTCCCCTTCCCTTAAACCTCCCTGGCTCCACTGAGGTTTCTCCTTCATTATCTGGAGTTCTTCTGGTATCTCAATTACTCCCTAGCTTGTACATGTTAGAGAAAGCATATCCTGAATTAACATATTAAAATGAGAGTCTATTAATAGAACAAAATCACAGACTTTTCGATAAAAGGTCATACATTTTAATTCATTAACGTTTAGGACAGTTCTAATTTTTACTTCTATTTTGAAATATCAGCAATATTCCCTTAAAGTAATCATTGAATCAGAATATCCATACAGAGCTTTCCAGCTGGTGTCTTTGTCATACTTGTATACTACTCATGTCTGACAAATATACTAAAATAATGTTTTATTGTGGAACAGGAGGAGTCACTGCTAAAGCCCAGAGTTGCTTTATTACCCTTTTTTCAGTTTACCCACTGTGCATTAAAAATTGTTACTCACTTTGTGCATATGTGTTTGTGCACAGAAACAATGGTTTATTGGGTATCATGGTCTGACTTCTTTTTTTGTGTGTGGTACTGGGGATGGAACCTAGGGAAATTCTGTCTCCAAGTTACTCCCCAGTACCACCAAAGTACCAGGTGGTACCAGGAACCCCAGTACCACCAAAATAAATAAATAAATAAATAAATAAATAAATAAATAAATAATAGGGCTGGGGTGTAGCTCAGAGGTAAAATGCCCCTGGCTTCAATCTCCAGTACCAGAAAAAAAATTTTTTTCAACTAATTAAGGAATTCACACTTACACTGTCCTTTAACTTGAAATATTTGAGTACATCTTGTGAAAATTGTCTCCTGTTTTTGCTTTGTTGTCACAAAACAGAAAGAAGAAGGAAAGGTTCAAGGACAGCTTAACAAGTCTGATTCTAACCAGTATATTAGAGAACTGAAAGATCAGATAGCAGAGCTGAATCATGAGGTAAGTGATAAATTTTGATCTTTACATGTTTCTTCCTTCCTCTGCATTGTCACAACACTTTATTACTGATTAAAGAAAGATTCATGCTTAATTTTATCTATTATTGATTATAATTAACAACATTTTAAAAGATTGATTCTTGTTAAGACGAATTATTTTTTAATGTTGAGTACTCATTTTCCTTAAACCTCTAAACATGATCTAAAATGATAAATTAATATCTTCATGGCAAGTATTTTCTTTTTTATTGTGGTCTAAAAATTCTAGATAGCCAGGCGTAGTGGCACATGCTTGTAATCCCAGCGGTTGGGAGGCAGAGACAGGAGGATCACACAGATTCGAAGCCAACCTCTCTGGCTTAAGCGACCCTGTTTCCAAATAAAAAAATATAAAATGGGTCTGGGAGTGTAGCCCGGAGGTAGATGGGTTTCCAGGAACCCAAGTACCCCCCCCCAAAAAAAAGAATTAAAAAATAAAATAAAATAAAAATCCTAGATAGTTTGCCTACATCTCAAATTTACTTCAGTTAAACTAAAAATTTTCTTACACGCATAGATTTGTGGTACTTACTGTTGTGGATAGAAGGAAGTCTTTGTACTTTTGCCTTCCTCCCTCATGGTGGTATTACTGAGGTTGCAAAAAAGGATACTTGCCTAATATCAGTTAACAGATTTCTTAGTATTTGAATACTTTTTAACATGTACTACCTAGAATCTCTGAGGGTTGACCCTGAAACTTTCAAAATTTTACTAGGTATTATACCCATATTAATTATTTAATTAGTTTTGACAAGAAGAGATACTTCTGTGAGTGTGGTTTTAAGTCTGCTTCCTTGTCCTTTTTTATTTTCTGAAGATAAATATCTGGCAACCTAAGTGAAACATGTTTCTTATTTGAATTATTTGTAAAATAGTGTTTAGTCATATTAATGAGACTTGAAAAGGTAGCATAAACTTGATTTGTTAAAAAAAGAAGAAGGAGGTCATTTTGGCCACTAAATGAATTTAAAACCTCAAAGGAAAATTTAGACATTACCCTTTCCTGGCAGTACACCTTTCAGTTGAAGGCTGAGTGTTTTTAGGCAATACCTCCTCTAAGTAGCCAATATAAAAATAAATTCCAAATGAAGAAGACAAAGTATAAACAATAATGATAAATCTTAGATGTAACAAGTTCAGTTTAATTTGTCTTGAAATATTAGAAGTCATTTATAGAAATATTAATTTATAGCCACGATAACATTTAAGGGATTCAGGATCTTTGTATATAATCGTTACCTTTTTGTGTGCCATTTTTTGTTTTTTGATGGTATCAGAGATTGGATCCAGGGATATTCTACCTCTTAGCTCCACCCCCAGCCCAATTTTTTATTCTTTATTTTGAAACATGGTCTCACTAATTGCAGAGTGACTCACAAGTTGCTGAAGCTGGCCGGGAACCTATGATCCTCCTGTTTCAGCCTCCCAAGTACTGGGATTACAAGTGTGTGCCACCACACCCAGCTTGTGTGTATAACGGACCACATTCAGGGGAAAACTATAATAATTCCATGCAGGATATATTACCTTCTTCAAGAATTTTAGACCACTTTCCAGTTTTATATTGTATTTATGTAAAGAGAATGTTCCACTCAATTGTATAAATCTGTATATCTCATTCTTGATATTAGGAGGGGTTTGTGTTATATACATATTATATACTTATATTTATCATATATTTGTTAATAAAAATATGTGCTTCTAGTGATGGTAATTTCATTAAGAAACTAGTTGATTTACTTTATTTATTTATTTATTTATTTATTTATTTATTTATGAGCAGTACTGGGGATTTTACCCAAGGGCATCTACCTCTTAGTTACATCCCCGGCCCAACTTTTTATTCTTTATTTTGAGCTGGATATGGTGGCACATGCTTGTAATCCCAGTACTTGGGAGGCTAAGACAGGAGGGTCTCAGGTTTGAAGCCAGCCTCAGCAGCTGAGTGAAGCTCTCATTAACTTAGTGAGATCCTGTTTCTAAATAAAATATTAAGCTGGGTGTGGTGGCACATGTTTGTAATCCCTGCACTTGGGAGGCTGAGACAGGAGGATTGCACAAGTTCGAAGCCAGCCTCAGCTAATTAGTGAGGCTCTCAGCAACTTAGTGAGATCCTCTTTCCAAATAAAGTATAAAATAGGTCTGGGAGTATAGCCCAGAGGTAGAAAGCCTCTGGGTTCTATCCCCAGAACCACCAATAAATAAATAAATAAATAAATAAATAAATAAATAAATAAAATATTTAAAAATATTCTGTATTTTAAAACAGGGTCTCACTAAATAACTGGTCTGGCCATGAACTTGTGATCCTCCTGTCTCAACCTCCCAAATACTGGGATTATAAGCATGCACCACCATGCCTGGATTCACTTGATCTTGAACAGTAAGACGGGTCTGATAGGAGAGGAGTACAGTGAGACACTTAAAGAAGAAAAACAGGGAAGAAAAAGAATTAGAACTTAGAAAAATAAGAAAGAAGGAAAGCCTCTTAGAAATATTAACTGTGGTAAACGGTGCTTCCAGAGAAATTTATTAGGATATATCTACAATAAAGTTTGGGTGAGCAGCCAACTCAGAGAATACAGAGTCAACCTAAAACTAGAGATTTGGATCTAGTATTTAGAATTAATGGACCAAAAAAGCACCCTGAAGGGCCAAATCCCACTGTCAAAGAACAGAACCAGGTGTAATGGTAGCGTCAAACTTGAATATTAAGGCATATTAGGTGGGATTCCCCCTTCTGACATTTTGCTAAACATGGTGGGAAGTATAGTATAGTTTATCCTCAAGGAACTTAAAATCTGATGGTGAAAAATAGAAAAATTAATTTGATGAGACTAAATGTTTGCCACTTATAGTGAGTAGTTAATAGTTCAGAAATGGGAGGTAACACAACTATGTTTCACTAATCTTGGTTATATTATTTATTATTATTATTATTATTATTATTATTATTATTATTATTATTTCTGTGGTGCTGGGATTGAATCCAGGGGCATTCTACCTCTGAGATATACTCTCATTCCTATTTTATTCTTTATTTTGAAACGGGGTCTCCCTAAATTCAGGTCCTCACAAGTTGATGAGGCTAGCCATGAACTTGCGATCCTTGTGTCTCAGCCTCCCAAGTACCGTGATTATAAGTGTGTGCCACCATGCCCAGCTTTATTTATTCTAATTAACAGCTGTTATACTGATGCTCAGGGGCATGCTAAAATGGTGAATTCCTTGATGGCAAAGACTGTGTTTTACTCTGCCTTGTGTTTCTCGATGTCTTTTGAAAGTTGACCCCTTTAGTCTTGGAACATTTCTGACTTTTCTGGTACTAGATGTACCAGAATTTTAAAAGTTTAAATTTTGTTTTGTTTTGTTTTGTTTTTTGGTGGTACTGGGGTTCCTGGAAGCCCTTCTACCTCCGGGCTACACTCCCAGACCTATTTTTACATTTTTATTTGGAAACAGGGTCTCCTAAGCCAGCGCGCGCGGCTGGCTTCGAACCTGCGCGATCCTCCTGTCTCTGCCTCCCAAGCACAGGGATTACAAGCGTGCACCACCATGCCCGGCCTAAAAATTTAAATTTTAAAAGTACTTTACAGTGTGTGAAAATAGCTAGATTTCAAATATGCTGAAACAATGTTTATTAGTACTGACCCGTAAATTTCTTAAGAGATGGTCCCAGCAATTACTCTGTGGCAATTAGAATGGAAATGTCTTAGGAAACTGAGAAATCTGGAAGTGACCTTTTGGGTTATGAGAAATAAAGGCAAGTGGTAATCAGCATGTTTTGAAGAAAATGAAACTAACTATGAAGCCTATAGTGACAGGTTTTTAAGTTCTTTATGGGAGGGTTTTTTTTTTCTCTCTTTTAAACAAAGTCTCACTAAGATACTGAGGTGCCTCACTATATTGCTGAGGCTAGCCTTGAACCTGTGGTCCTATCTCTGCCTCTCAAATACTGGGAGTATAGGTGTGTGTCACCATGCTTAGCTCTATAAGAGGTTTGTTGGTTGGTTGGTTGGTTGGTTGGTTGGTTGTGGTACTGGGGATGGAACCCAAGGGCATTCTACCTCTGAGTGACACCCCCAGCCCTAATTTTTTAGTCTTTATTTTTGAAACAGGGTCTCACTGAGTTGCAAGGGATCTTACTAAGTAGCTGAGGCTGTCTGCAAATCGCGATCCTTCAGTCTCTGCCTCCCAAATACTGGGATTACAAGTGTGTGACACCACGCCTGGCCCTCTGTAAGAGTTTTTAAGTAGATCTAATTTAGTGAAGGTAAAAAAGACTTTCAGCATTCCCATGAGGAGACCATACTAGTTGCATGCCCTTAGATGTGTGTGTGTGTGTGTGTGTGTGTGTGTGTGTGTGTGTGTGTGTGTGTGTGTGTTACTGGGGTTCCTGGAAACCCTTCTACCTCCGGGCTACACTCCCAGACCCATTTTTATATTTTTATTTGGAAACAGGGTCTCTTAAGCCAGCAAGGCTTGCTTCGAACCTGCGCGATCCTCATGTCTCTGCCTCCCAAGTGTGGGGATTATGCTCTTAGATCTTAAATGTGAAGAAAATGAAGCATAAATATCTAAAACCATTTCAATTATATTTAAATCAACATGATTACAGTATTAGATATACTTATCAACATTTAGAATGACATTAATAGGGCATGCTAAGGTTCCATTCCATTTGATATGAGATACTAAAATGAGCTGGTGTTAAAATTGTGTGAACTTGCGCCGGGCGTGGTGGTGCACGCCTGTAATCCCTGCGCTTTGGAGGCGGAGACAGGAGGATTGCGCAGGTTCGAAGCCAGCTGTGCTGGCTTAAGAGACCCTGTTTCCAAAAATAAAAATAGGTCTGGGAGTGTAGCCCAGAGGTAGAAGGGCTTCCAGGAACCCCAGTACCACACACACACACAAAAAAAAATTGTGTGAACTTACTTTAGGTACTCAGGTTTTGAGGCTATTTAAATTTCTTCCATTTTCCGTTAGGTCAAATTATTCAATTTTTAAATGCTAATTCTAAAGAGATAATAACATAGTATTATCAGTTTTTCAAACTAGGAACATTTGAAAATGTGCTCCACTAATTTACTAAGTGTCAAAGGAGAACTGGTGAAAGATAAATAAGTAGTTCTCTCAGATTTACAGAAACTAAAAAATTTTGAACTGTGGTTAGAAGTCTCTAGTGCAGTAAATCATGTGCTTTTCATGAACCCTATCTCACAGATGCAGTTGGACTTGAGATAATCAGATTTTCTCTCCCACAAACAGGATAGTTGAAAATGCCATACTAATAGTACATGTCAAAGACTTTGTGCTGCTTTCTGCCTGTCTGATTTAAGTTGTTGTGGTCAGTGTGAGGAACCTGTGATATGATAAGATAGCATTCATGAGGTCATGTGGTTTGCAAGGGCCCAATCTTAACTGAGCAGCCTGTGGGCTCCTCAGGATGAGGAAGACAGGGATACTACCCTTGTCTGAAATGTTTTTATATGTTTAGTGAGAAAATAGTGTGAGGGCATTACTATGTGGATGTGTTACATGTTTAAAAATTATTTTCTATCAGTTACCGTCTGAAAAAAGAAATAATACGAATTAACTCATCTTTTAATACTTTAGTCTAGCATTAAACTTTTTATTGCAAACATCTTTGCCTATATAAAATTTAGCTGTAGAAGGTAGCCACCATTTCTTTTCAAACTACCGTCATTATTTTTATGTATTATTATTATTGTTGTTATTGTTATTGTTGTTGTTGTTATTATTATTATTATTATTATTATTATTATTATTATTTTGCAGTACTGGGGATGGAACCCAGGGGCATTCTACCTCCAGGCTATACTCCCAGCCCTGTTTTTTCATTCTTCTTTTTTTTTGGTACTGGGCTACCTCTGGGCTACACACCCAAACCTATTTTATGTTTTATTTGGAAACAGTCTCATTAAACTGCTGAGAGCCTCACTAAATAGCTGAGGCTGGCTTTGAACCTATGTGTTCCTCCTGTCTTGGCCTCCCAAGTACTGGGATTACAAGCGTGCACCACCATGCCTGGCTTATTCTTTATTTTGGAGCAGATTCTCACTGAGTTGCAAAGGGCCTCACTAAGTAGCTGAGGCTGGCCACAAACCCATGAGCTTCCTGTCTCAGCCTACCAAATGCTGGGATTAAAATTGTGGCTTCATTATTTTATTTTAAAATTTCTTTTTTGTAGATTAAACACTGTGACTATTAGACAATTATGGGTACATTTTTGTGTTCTAAGAAAAACAAAAACAAGCTGGGCGTGGTGACACACACTTGTGTCAGGCTGAGACAGGAGGATCACACAAGTTACAAGCCAGCCTCAGCTACTTAGTGATGAGAAAATGCATAATAATGGTCCTATGAACAAAGTTTCAAAACTCATGAAGCAAAATCTAACAACTAAAAGGGCAAATAGATCATCTGAGAATCAAAGCATTCAACTGTAACCAGCCTTTAAAGATTACATGGTAAAAGAATGATTAGTGACATAAGAAATTTTGATATGATATTGTAAAAAGCTAATTACAAAATTATATCCTTATTAAAGTATGATTCCAGCTTTTAAAAATGTATTTATATTACATTATATGTATGTAAATGAAAAGGATAAACACCAAATAACAGTGGTTATCTCTGCACGACAGATATGGATAATTTTTATTTTCTTTATATTTTCCTGTATTTCCAATTTTTCTTATCCTGATCTATATTATTTTTAATGACTCAAAATAATATTTAATCCTCTTTTTTTAAAGTAGCAATTTTACTGTTCTAAAAGTCTACATTATTAGTGTGACAACAAAATCAGAGGATTTACTGCTAAGTGAACATATGACTAAATCATAACAAATAGCTTGATATTTAGGCTCAGAAACCAGTCTATATAAGATGTTTTTCTGTTATTTAATGTAATCAACAAGAATCTTTCTTTAATTAGCAGCTTTTCCAAAGGAAATCAACATTTCCTTAGAAAGACCAAAACATCTGCACTTTGATGTCCAGGAGTGCACACTCACAAAGCATAGCAGAGGCATCAGGATCTGACAGATTTATACCAGCAGCCATATGCTGTAGCAGAGGTGTCAACAGTGAATCAGGACTGGCTTACTTCTAGGCTCTCCGCTCCAGAATGCAGGGACAGGGTCTTTTGAACAGAACCTTGGTACCAGAATGCAGTTTCTTGGAGATTCCAGGTTCAGGCCGTGTGAGGCTGGGGTCTATGGATCTCAGGGTGTAGCAGCAGGAAAGAGCGGGAGAGCACATGGGCTCTGCCCTCACAGCACGGAGGCCAGAAGTGGAGAGAGCAAGCGACCTACCATTTCTTTTTTAAGGGGAAAACTGGATATGAAGACTTATACCATAGGTGAGTTTTTATCCATTAAAATTATTTCCTAAATTTCCTAAGTAGAAAATTACTAATTTTTGTAATGTACCCATTAGCAGTCACTCCCTATTCCTCAAAGTATCTTTGTCCCAGCCCTAAATAGCCACTAATGTACTTTGTCTCTATAGATTTTCATATACCAAAAATTTAGTGTAGATAGAATCACTCTATGTTATCTGTGATTGGCTTGTCACTTTGCATTTTGTTTTCGGAATTTGTCCGTATTTTAGCCTGTGTCTCTACTTTATTCTTTTTTTCTCCAATGTTTAGAACATTTTATTTAAGTACAAAGTTATTGGAATTAAGCTAAATAGAAAAACATAATAAATATTTACAAAAACATTGATAACTTCACTCAAGTAACACACAGCAGTACAGAAAGGTCTTAAAAGGTTTACAAATTCAAATTATGGAGACTTCTCCAAATGGATTTAATGGCCTGCTGCTGGGGATAGCAGAAGCATAAGATTTAGGATCTTGGGGGAAATGTTGCCTCACACTCAGTAATACAGTGCTCCCTAGAACTGTATCCTTTGAGAGAGTCCACTCAGAAGTAGCAGAGAGGTCAGGTCTCCAGTTGAGAGTCATAACTAGCCTGCTGTCCTCCGTCCTGCCGTGCTGAGGTCACACAGGCACAGCTAAGGTGGTTTCTTCAGCTGCTGATGATTATGAGCAATTTCTCATTGCTTGAACAAAAACTCAGCACATAAAAGGCTGAGCAAAGATTTGTATTAGAACTGTCAATTCTATCTGATGGAATAATATCTACAAAACTTAGATAAAACAGAACTAATCATGCTATCTTATATTTAATGAAAACAGAAAAGGAGACAGAGACAGTTTAAATAAAAAGTTATCTAGTTTTAGCTTAATGAATGATCAATAAACTATTTTATGTTGAAGTGACCATATAATTAGTTCTAGAGTAAGAAGCATTTAAGATCAGATTTTAGCCGGGCGTGGTGGCTCACACTTGTAATCCCCGCGCTTGGGAGGCGGAGACAGGAGGATCGCGCAGGTTCGAAGCCAGCCTCGCTGGCTTAAGAGACCCTGTTTACAAATAAAAAAATATAAAAATAGGTCCGGGAGTGTAACCCAGAGGTAGAAGGGTTTCCAGGAACCCCAATACCACCAAAATAAAATAAAATAAAATCAGATTTTAAAGACAGACTAAAACATAGACAAAGCAGAGAAGAAAACAAGGCCACTACTCAGCACAGGTAAAAAGTTCAAAGATGCTTGGGCTCCACTCTACATTCTTTTTGATTGCCCAATAACTTATATATCTTAAAATAGGGATATACCAGATTTTATCCATTTATCCATGGACATTTGGTTTATTCTCACTTTTTGGCAAAAATAAACCCCACAAATAATGCTACTGCAAGCATTTATGTACAGACTTCTGTAGAAACATAGAAGTTTGCATATGCATTTGTCTGCATATGCACTTAGAATTGTTGGGTCATATAGCTACTCCACCTTTAACCAGCTGAGGAGCTGACATTACTGTTTTCCATGTTACAGTCCTACAGCTGTGTATGAGGTCTCTGATTTCTCCACATCCTTGCTAACGCTAGTTGTTTTATTGTGACAGCCACCTAGTAAGCATGCAGTGGCATATCAGTGTGGTTTTCAGATTCACTCCTTTGGTGGTGAATATCTTTTCAGGTGTTTATTGACCATGTATGTCTTCCTTAGGGTATTCAGATCCTTTGCTCATTTTTTAGATTGGGTTGTCTTTTTTAAAATTAAGCTGTAAGAGTTTACCTAATCATATATGTGACTTTGGGGGATTTTCTTATTGTTTTTGCTCCTGTTTGTTTGGGAGCTGTTAGTTTGGTGTGGCGCTGAGGATTAAACCCAGGGATGCCTTACCACTGACCAACTTCTCCACCTCTTTTTATTTCATTTTGAGACAGGCTCTCACTAGGTTACCTAGGCTGACCTGGAATCTACAATCCTTCTGACTCAGCCGGCCAAGTAGTTGGAATTTACAGGTATACACTACCATGCCCAGCCACCTTTAATTATTAAGTATCTTTCTTCAGTATATTTTTTAGACCAGAACAATTTCCTGTATCTCTAGAATAACTTAGATTTTCTTTTACTGAGTACTACAACAGTAATTAACTTTTCTAAATTAAGATTTTGTTTTGATGGCAAATGGAAATGGAACTTATTTATTTGTGGTACTGAGGGTGGAACCTAGGGGCTTTTCTACCTTTGGACTTTACTCCCAGACCTTTTTTATACTTTATTTGGAAACAGGGTCTCACTAAGTTGCTGAGAGCCTCACTAAGTAGCTGAAGCTGGCTTCGAACCTGTGTGATCCTCCTGTCTCAGCCTCCCAAGCCTGTGATTACAAGCGTGTGCCACCATGCCTGGCTATGAGACTTATTTAAAAGACTGGGCACAGCCAGGCAATATGGTACATGCCTATAATTCTAGTACTTAGGAGGCGAAGACAGGAGGATTGCAAGTTTGAAGCCAGCCTCTGCCACGTAGATGACCCTGCCTCAAAAACAAAAGGGGGGAGGGTAGGGGTGTAGCTCAGTGGTAAAGGGCCCCTATATTCTATCATCAGTACTGCAAATAAAGTGAAATGAAAGGCTGGGCACAGCAGTACACACCTGTGATCCCAGTACTTAGGAGACTGAGTCAGGAAGGTCACAGGTTCAAGGCCAGAGTGAGATAACTTAGCAAGATACAGAATTAAAAAGTAATCATTTAATTTGAATGCCCCAGGGTCCAGTTCCTACTACCACAATAAATAACTTTCTTTCTCATAGTCTTAGCTATGAGCCCAGAAGCTCAGAAACAAATAAGAAAATAGATAAACTGAAGCAACTTTTATAAATATTTATAGCAACATTGATCATAATAGCCAAAAAGTGAAAACAACTGAGATGTCAATATCAGCTGATGAGTGGGTAAGTAAAATGTAGTATATTCATATAATGGAATATATTACACAATAAAAGAATAAAGTGGCTGGGTATGGTAGTGCATACCTATAACCCTAGTACTTGGGAGGCTGAGACAGGGGGAACTCAGGTTCAAGGACAGCCTCAGCAATGTAGCAAGACTCGCAGCAACCTAACAAGACCTTGTTTAAAACAAACAAATAAATAAACAAACAAACAAACAAATAAATAAATAATAGCCAGGCGTGATAGCACACGCTTGTAATCCCAGAATTTGAGAGGCTGAGACCATAGGATCACGGTTTGTGGACAGCCTCAGCTACTTAATGAGGCCCTTTGCAACTCACTGAGTCCCTGTTTCAAAATAAATAATAATTGCCAGGCATTGTGGCGCACGCTTGTAATCCCCACGCTTGGGAGGCGGAGACAGGAGGATCTCGCAGGTTCGAAGCCAGCCTTGCTGGCTTAAAGAGATCCTGTTTCCAAATAAAAAAGTATAAAAATATGTCTGGGAGTGTAGCCCAGAGGTTGAAGGGTTTCCAGGAACCCCAGTACCACCAAAGATAAATAAATAATAAAAGATAGGGCTGGGGATATAGCTCGGAGGTAGACTGTCCCTGGGTTTCACCCCCAGTACCACTAAATAAATACATAAATAAATACATAAATAAATACATAAATAAATAATTAAAATAAAAGGGCTGGGATATAGCTCAGTGGTAAAATTACCCTGGCTTCAAAGCCCAGTATGAAATAAATTTAATAAAAGAAAGAATGAAATACTGATACATGCTACAAGGTAGACAATAAAAACAAGACATTGGTCATAAATATTGTATGATAACATTTATATTAAATGCTCAAAATAGCCAGGCGTGGTGGCACATGCTTGTAATCCCAGCATTTTGGGAGGCTGAGACCTGAGGATCACGGTTCACAGACAGCCTCAGCTACTTAGTGAGGCCCTCCGCAACTTAGTGAGACCCTGTTTCAAAATAAAGAATAAAAAATTGGGCAGGGGGTATAGCTCGAGGTCAAATGCCTCTGGGTTCCATCCCCAGACCCTCCCCCCCAAAAAATGCTCAAAATAGAAGAATCTTAGAAATAGCATATAGCAGAATATATTAGAGGTTACTTGGTGTTGAGGAGCAGGAGGAAAAGCTAGAGGATGACAGGTAAGAGGTGTGTAGTTTCTTTTGGGGGGTAATAAAAGTATCCTAAGATTGATTCTGATAATGGTTGCACAACTCTCTGAATATACCAAAATCCACTGAATTATACACTCTAGTTGAATTGTGCGGAATGTGAGTTATGTCTCAATAAAGCCATTTTTAAGAATTTAGAGTCTCTCTTCTGCAGAGTTTCTGGCCCATGGTTGGGGTCTTGTAGAAGTGTTTACAGAGCCAGGCATGATGATGGACACTTGTAATTCCAGTACATGGGAGGCTGAGACAAGAGGGTTGCAGGTTTGAGGCCAGCCTCGACAACATAGCTAGACTCTCAGCAACCCAGTGAGACCCTTGTTTAAGGAAAAAAAAGGGGGGGCGGGGAGGGCTGCGGTTATACCTGGGAGGTAGTATGCCCCTGGCTTCAATACTGGTACCACACACAAAAAAGTTTTTTGTTTACTAATACTTTAGCCGGGCATGGTGGTGCACCTTTGTAATCCTGGAATACAGGAGGATTGAAGTTCACAGGCAGCCTTAGCTATTTGCTACTTAGTGAGGCCCTTTGCAACTCAATGAGACCCGTTTCAAAAATAAAGAATAAAAAGAAAATAAAGCTGGGAGGGTAGCTCGGAGGTAGAATGCCCCTGGGTTCAATCCCCAGTACTGCAAACAAAAAACAAATACTTTATATATAAACATACATGCATCTTTTGGGGAATTAATTCATAATTTTCTCAAATTTATTAAATGTTCTGACACCTAAAAAAAATTTAAGATTGCTATTGAGCCACTAATGAGACCATGGTACTTAACAAGTATAATATATTTAGTTGGGTGAGTAGACCTTCTTTATTTTCTTTTAACTTAGATTACCATCCCATATTTCATTTTATTTGTAAATATTTGGGTAATTTGTGTCTGCCTGTGTAGGCAGTATGGGACCTGAGGCAGTGCCTGATACATTTAGACACTGAACTTAAGCAGTTTCTACCTGTGTTACTATGGGCAAATTAGTTAACCTCTTTGTCCCTCAATTATCTCCTGGAGGTTAATATAAGGATTAAATAGTTAATACTAGAAAAGCACTTAAAATACTGTGTGGTATCTGGGTGTGGTGGTGCACACTTAGAATCACAATACTTGGGAGGCTGATCTAAGAGGACGACAGGTTCTCAGCCAGCCTCAGCTACTTACTGAGGCGCTCTGCAGCTTAGACCCTGTTTCAAAATAAAGAATTAAAAATCAGGCTTAGATGTAGCGTAGAGGTAGAATGCCCCTGGGTTCAATCCCCAGTACTACCAAAAAAAAAAAAAAAAAACAGTTCCTGAGACATAAAGAGAAAGATGCATATGTGTATGTTATATTCCAGCCCTAAGTAAGTTTTCTTATGCCAAATATATAAAAATGTATACTGTACAGTGTCGTAGATAAATGATAAGTCTAATGCATTGCTCACTGCTTTGGTGGCTCTTCCCTACAGCCTTCTTGATAAAGTTGTATTTGGGGTTTGTTTGTTTGTGGTACTGGGCACTGAACCCAGGGGCATTCTACCTCTGAGCTACACCCCAGCCTTATTTTTTATTTTTTATTTTAAAACAGGGCTTCACTAAGTTGTGAAGGACCTCTCTACGTAGCTGAGGCTGGCTGTGAACCTGCCATCCTCCTATCTCAGCCTCCCAAGTACAGGAGTGATAAGCATGTGCCACCACACCTTACCATAAAGTTCTAATTCTTCTACACCACTGTAGTTTTTTCGTAGTTTAGCCCCGGCTTTCCTCCATCTTATCTTGAGGCCTGTCTAAATCATTTGCAGTTTCCCAGCATATAATACGTTCCTGGGCCTCTGGGACTTTCACTCTGCCACCTGTGCCCTCATTTCCCCTCCTTACACCTGCTCACCAAGACCCAACTCGGCAGGCGTTACCGTTTTCTTCCTTCCTAGCAGTTCTCCCTGCTGGCCAGCACATGGACCTGCGGGTGTACCTGACACTGTGTGTGGTGTTGGAGTCCGTTGTTTGTTTGCTGTCTCTCCCTTGAGGCCCTGAACTCAGGAAGGCCAGAGCCTTGCCTTTACTTGTCTTCCTTTCCAGCTTCTAGCACAAGGCTTGTCACCTAAGATCTCAGTGCACGTGTGGTTCAGTGATTGGATGGACTGATGGAAACCCATTGTATAGCTCTAGAGAACAATTACTCCTCTTAACAAACTCAGTCCAGAAGGGGGGGAAAAAAGTACATTTTCATTAGGGTATTTTGCTAATCGTTTGAGTTTTTTAAATGTTTTGGCTAAAGGTTAAATCAAATTAAAGTGATGTGGCACTTTGATGTAGCTTTAAAAGTTCAGACTGAAACAAGTGTGAAGTGATTTATTTCCTGTAATTGCTCACACATTTACATAGAACCTCACACATTCCTAGCCTCATCACCGCTGACATTAGAGTACCATCTAAATAATGTTAATGGTTTCGATTTTTTTCAAGATGTGTCAGCTGCCAGGAAGTAGGTATTCAGGGGCAGTTTCATTTTGTTTGCCCAGAATACTAGATAGATACGTGTGTACTATGGAAAGGCTAAGGGTTCTCGGCAGATGACGCCCCCCCTTCCTGCTCTTGTGACAAGCAGACTGTAAGTTTCTTCCAAACATTCCAAACATTCTAACTTCTTCACTTATTAATGTGGGTACATTTTTTCATTGCTTCTAAATTCTTGAGTTTTAACTATTGCATTTTGTACATCTTACATGGACTCTATAATTTTTTATTTTAATGTTCTCTATTATTTGCTTAGATATTTTTACTTTTAGATATTTAAGTAATATGTCAGTAGAGTTCTTGAATGTTTAACTTAGGCTGATTTTCAGTACTGTAGATAGGGATTGGGCATGCCATGATCGAGAACTTGTGACCTCCAGATGATCGCTTTTATTGGTTTCCTGTTCTGATTCTCTGGAAATCTTTTGGGTTTTGTGCTTGTTACTAGTTTTAATCTTTATCATGTTTACAATTCGGCTTTAAAGAAGCTGATAATTAAGAAAATTTTAGCATATCATTTTCCATTTCCATTTATTTTAAAATTTGAAAACTGAGAAACTTATTAAAGGTGTTCCAAAAGAAATCCAGCAAAATTACAGACCAAACCCTAGGGAAGAAAAAAAGTAAAACCTCTAGAACATAGAAATACAATCTATGTGATTATTGAATTTTATAGCCACCTTCCCATATTAAGTAAACATACTATTAAGCTTTTTATATTGTACACCAGAAATGTTACATTTAAATCAAGAGGTCATAGCTCTGTGTTTTACAAAGATTGATTATACAGAGCAAATGTACAAATAGGAGCTTTATAATCTGATATGACTCAGTCTTGGAAACTTAGTGCAACTGTTTTGCAGCTCACTTGGTATCACATGACTCACTTCAGTGGTTTAAACCCTGTCTAGAAGTGATCAAAGTTCATTTGGTTAGAGATTTTTTTTTTTTGGTGTTTAGATGACTTTTTTCCACTTTGTTGTGGATTGATTGTCTTTCAGAATACCAAATGCAGTCCTTCCTCTTATTCTTTTGAATCTCTGAACATGTTAGTTGTCTGTATAATGCAAGCTCCAATCACACACAGGGGGGAAATTTTTTCTAACTTGAAATAATGTGCACAGAAGCACTTTTAACTGTACAGCAGCCTATAAATAGAAAGATTTGTTATTAATTCCACTACACTTCTAACATTGAAAAAGTGTAATTCATTGTGTTTCTTTAAAATCAAATGTTAAAGTGAGCCCTTTTTCAAGTTCCCAGTATCCTGCAATGTGCTATAAAAAGCAAACACATACAGAACATGTTATCTTCTTGATCCACAGGGACACTTGCCTAGGTGATCAAATTTTCTCAGCATAGATTTCTTGGTTTTTTTATTACTTATATTTGGAGGCTGCAAAACTGAAAAATTATGATACTTCATTTCATAAAGAAGTTTGACTTACCTAATAAAGTTTAACTACGAAGTAGATTAATGAAAAATTTAAAAATACTTACATAGGCCCAGCGTGGTGGCGCACGCTTGTAATCCCAGCATTTGGGAGGCTGAGACCGGAGGATTGTGGTTCACAGGCACCCTCAGCTACCTAGTGAGGCATCTGCAACTCAGTGAAACCCGGTTTCAAAATAAAGAATAAAAAATGGGGCAGGGGTGTAGCTCCGAGGTCGAATGCCCCTGGGTTCCATTCCCAGACCCGCAAAAAACAAACAAACAACAAAAAAAACTTACATATATTTAATGATTATGGAGACCTTTGAAACCTCTGAATAGTCATCCCTGTAAGTTCTTTCTTCTTTAAAATTTCAATTAAAATTTTTTTTCTCACTAAAAATTTTTATTTTCTTATTAACAAAATACAGCTAGTCATTTCAGGCTATCAACTTGGATGTTTTCTATCATACACACCAAAATTTGATTCACTAACAAATTTCTTACAATACAAAGGGTAACAGATAATCAAAATATCTGCTTTATAATACAGCCACTCTACAGTTCATACTTCTTAAGCAGTCTAAAATGACTAGGGCCGGGCGTGGGGCGCACGCTTGGGAGGCTGAGACAGGAGGATCGCACAGGTTCAAAGCCAGCCTCAGCTACTTAGTGAGGCTCTCAGCAACTTAGTGAGACCCTGTTTCCAAATAAAGTATAAAATAGGTCTGGGAGTATAGCCCGGAGATAGAAAGCCTCTGGGTTCCACCCCCAGTATCACCCAAAATAAAATAAAATTACTAGGAATTGTGGCATTTTCTTTTGCATAAAACTTTTCCTTCCTCATAAAACTCTGAGGCAGAAGGTTATTAATGTAATAAAACTGAAACCACAATTCTTCTTTCTTCTGTATTAAACAGTAGCTATAGGTTTTTGTTTTGTTTTGTTTTGTGGTACTGGGGTTCCTGGAAGCCCTTCTACCTCCGGGCTACACTCCCAGACCTATTTTATATTTTTTTATTTGGAAACAGGGTCTCTTAAGCCAGCGTGGCTGGCTTCGAACCTGTGCGATCCTCCTGTTTCCGCCTCCCAAGCACGGGAATTACAAGCATGCGCTACCACACCTGGCTAGCTATAGGTTTTTAAAAATGTATATAGGAATGTGGCAACTTGTAAATCTGTAGTTTTCCTAAATATTTCCAGACCAACTTTAGGTCAACAAGGCCTAAAATTACCCCATAAAACAATGTCCTTTAACAACTTAGTGTCAATTTAGTGCCATTTTCCATCTCTACTACTGTATCTTCTATTATCATAGTCATGGCTCCAACCATCATAATTACTATCTTTATAGACAAAATGATCTCTGCTTCCTCTGTAATGATGATCATATGATCGCTGTAATGCTGTTCATGGCTAAAATGTCTATTTGATAGGTAAGGATGAGAATTCTGTCTTTATGCTATGATGAAGGTGTATCTTGATGTCAAGGGGAGCTTGAAGACTGGTTAAAAGTACATGTGACTGAGGTGATGGTGAAAATCCTGCCTGATCCACATGTGGAGAACCAAATTTCCCACCATATGATATCTGTCTCAAAACATTGTTCATCACTGCTTTCTGGAGAAGAAAATGACCTCTGAATTGCCTAGACTGATGGAGTCATGATCTCTACAGTCTTTTCATACCTGCTAGGAGATGTGGGGGTTGGACTTGAAATTCCAGACTGATGCTGGGGGTATGACAAACTGACATCCTGTGAAGAATGACTACTTCTTGGTCTAAATTGAATTTTGATGGGCCTTCCAAAATGTTTGATGCCATTAAGTAGATTCATAGCATAAGGAACAGATACTTCATGCTTGAAATTCACAAATGCGCCGGGAAGATGGCGACCGAGAAAAGCGGGGCTTAAGAGCCCCGCTAACAACCAATCTCCATTACCACAATTCTGGCCTTTCATAGCCAGAAAACACCATCACCAGAGAAACAAAAAAATCACCAGGCTCCAGAGAGAAAGCGGACTGAGAACAGAGCTCAGAGCCACAGAGGAGATAACCGGCCTCACGCCCGAGGACGCGGCAGCAGCGCCATACTGCCGGCGGCAGCGGCAAATTCACCGGACGGCTACAGCAAGCCGAGGTGAGCCGCTGTGGAACAGCCAGGCGGGATTTCTCGCCGCAGGTAAAATCTAAAGCTCCCAGTGGCTGAGCTCAGCACACGCTGCAGGGATTCAGAGTGGAAGTCAAAACCAAGAAGAAATACGCCAGCCTCACGGCCGAGGACGTAGCAGCGGCGCCATATTGCCACCGGCGGCAGCAGCAGCAGAGAATTCACCGAATCCAGTACAGCTACATCTGCATACTCAAGAACAGTGAGTCAAATTGTGGGCCACAGAGGAGAAATCCCAGTACTGTACTCCCTGGGACTTGACCCAGTGGGGGAGTGGTGGTGGCAGAGATATCACACCATAGGAGAACGTGCAACCTGGCACCCCCCACAGTCTAAAGCAGCCTCTATCGACTCTCTAGGTCGGAGACTCTGTGATACAACCCAGTAAAGGAGTAGTGGGGTCTGAGATACTACTGACTCGAGATCCAGAACACCTTAAGTGAGTCATAGTGACCCAAGGGAAGAACCCAGAGAAGGCACAAACTTCCTAAATCATGGGAAAGAGGAATAATACTGGAGCAATGAATGCCCACAACTCCACAACATCAGAACCCGATAAAACAGAAAATCAGAGATTTCTAGAAGATCAAATTAGGAAAATAACTGTAGAAATAATAGAGGTGCTTCGAAAAGAACTCAGAGAGAGCCAAAAAGAGATAAAGGATGCAATTAATGAAGTAAAGGCCTCAATTCAAAGCACAAACAACCGATTAGACCACATGGAGAACAGAATCTCGCTCTTAGAAGATGATCATTCCAAAAATGAACGCATAGTTTCTAATCTAGGAAAAAATATCCGACAGCAGGAATCTGATATTGAAATATGGGCCCATTTTAAGAGAGCTAACCTAAGAATAATTGGAATAGAGGAGGGAAAAGAAAGTGAAACCAAAGGGATCAACAATCTCTTCAAGAAAGTAATAGCAGAAAATTTTCCAAACATAGAGCAATAGGTTGATACACAGGTCCAGGAAACTTATAGAACTCCCTTTTAGACAGGATCGGAGAAGAGGATCCCCACGCCACATAATTGTCAAAATGACCAATGTGGAAGCCAAGCAGAGAATCTTAAAGGCAACAAAAACAAAGGGCCAAGTGACATTCAGAGGCAAACCAATTAGAATCACTCCAGACTTCCCAAACCAAGTCATGAGAGCCAGAAGGGCTTGGAGTAACATATTCCAAACTCTGAAAGAAAACAACTTCCAGCCAAAAATTTCCTACCCAGCAAAACTTTCTATCAAATTAGATGGAGAAATAAGAAGCTTCCATGACAAACAGAAACTGAAGGAATTTTTGTCTTCAAAACCAGCACTAGAGAAAATACTCAAAGAGATTAACTACAAAGAAGAAATAGGTAACACACACCAGAACCAGAGAAACAAGATTTTCCATCCAACAGACAACTAAGATTGGTTATCTGTGGAGATTCATTACTTATGTTAGTCTTTTACCTATCTCTAAATGGTATTGTTTGCCTTTATTGTTGTTAATTTTTAGGATTTCTAGTTGGAATATTAATATACCTTCAGATATAGCATTTGGAAATATTTTATCCCATTCTATTAGTAACTATTAACTCTGTTTACATTGTTTTTGGATATACAATATTTTTTTTTTTTTTTAGGGAGTTTGTATACTCTTCTGTTGCCTGTGCCATTGAAATCATATCCAAGAAATCACTGCTAATTTCAGTGTTGTGAGGTTTTATGACCCAGATTTTCTCCTAAAAGTTTATAGTCTTAAGATTTATATTTAGGTCTTTTATCTATTTTGAGTTAATATTTGTATATGGGATTAGGTAAGGGTCCAACTTTATTCTTTTCCATGTAATTATTATGTTTCAACAATATTTAGTTAAAATATTATTACTTCTACCACCAAATGTTCGTGGAAACCTTGTCAAAAATAACTTGACAATATAGGGAAGAATTTAGCTCTAGGCTTTTATTTAACTCCAATGGTTTATATATCTGCCTTTAGAATAGTACTATACTGTTTCAATTATTGTAGCTTTATATGGTTTGAAATCAGAAAATATATATCTTCTTGCTTTGTTCTATTTCAAGATCGTTTTGGGTATCTTGAGTCCATATTCCATATTAGGATAGAGTTTTTGTCTGAAAAATAAATATATAAGTATATGATAGTTTCACCTAAAAAAAATAGAAAAAAAATATTCTCTGGTAAGAAAGAAAGTAAAAAGAAATATTGAAATGTTATCTTTAAGTCATCAAAAGCTTGGTATCAGACAAATGAAACTGTTATGTGAGATTATCATTTTTAATTTTGGATAAATTGCTATAATACTAGATGTCAACCACTAAGCCAAGCATGGGAGGGAGGGATGGGGAGAGAATGGGGTAGGGATCGGGTTGGGGCTGACTGGGCGATGTGTGCATGTATGTCTACAAAAGTTTGTATCCCACTATGATGTATGAATACAGTGCACCAATAAAAAAATAAATAAATTTTTAAAAAATTAAAAAAATAAATAAAATAAATAAAATTTTAAAAAAATATAAAAAGGCCTAAGGATGCAGCTCAGAAGTAGAATGTCCCTGGCTTCAGTCCCCAGTACCACACTAAATAAATAAATAAATAAATAAATAAATAAATAAAATAAAAAGAGGGCGACAGCAAGTGAGCAATGCTTTGTCCAAAATAATCAGTTGCCATAAACTGGATTAAAGTCATGCAAAAGCAAAGATGCTTTCTAAGTAGAGATGTTGTCTGGGCAGTTTTGATGATAATGAAGTAGGAATTAACCTCTTGACACTTTATTCATTTTACATCTAAGCAGCTAGTCTACATATCTCTTCTAATGAATGGGTAGTAGTAGTAAGAAGAAAGATAATGATACCTAAAAAAAAAAAAGAAATTCACAAATGCAAATTGCTTTTGTTTACCATCCTTATCTTTTGGAATTTTCACCTTTATTACTGGCCCAGCCTGGTGGAAAAGCTCAAAAAGGAATTCCTCAGTTACTTTGGTTTCAAGGTTACCCACAAAAAGAGTGCTATTGGCCTCTTCAGCCCTCAATGAAAATTTTTATGTGAAATGTGATGATTTTTAACAGTATTTTATTATAATGTTTGAATCTTTACTATCATACAGTTTGAAACTATTTCCTGTCAAAACCTACATTCGTTAGATTATGAATATAACAGCTTCCTGTTTTCTTATTAACTATACAGCATTTTGTGCTTTTTTCTTTGTAGGTTATATAATGCCTTAACTTACTACTTTCCTTTTCTAATTACTAAATGCTTTGGGGGCCAGCATTGTTTAATGAATGCAGAGAAATCCTAAACTCTATTTTTTTTTGTTGATAGTACAAAGCTAAGATTCTGTTATCTTCTTAAGTTGTGATAAATGTGTCATATGTCTTAAGTATTATTTATTAAATAAATTCTACATTTTTTACTTTTTTTTTACTGTTTCTTAATGCATAACATGATGAAGCAGTCCACATCAGGTAAGAACTAGTACATTATTTGGGTCTTGTATATTAGCACATTTATCTATCTGCCTATTAATATTCTCATCCAACACAAAGAACAATAGAATGAATAGTAATCACCTGAGTAGGATTTCAAGAATCCTATAATCTTTTATATATAGTTCATCAGTGTTTGTGTACCTTTTTTTTTTTTTTTTTTTTTTTGGTAGTACTGGGGTTCCTGGAAACCCTTCTATCTCCGGGTTACACTCTCAGATCTATTTTATATTTTTTTATTTGGAAACATGGTCCCTTAAGCCAGTGCGGCTGGCTTTGAACCTGCGCGATTCTCCTGTCTCCACCTCCTAAGCGCTGGGATTACAGGCGTGCGCCACAACACCTGGCATGTACCTATTCTTACCGAATCAGAATGCTAAATTCTAGGATACAAAAATGATTTCAAAATTATCCCTACAATCAAGGGACTAATAGAAGTAGAATACATGTACAGCAGCCAATTCATGTTTTTATACTTTTATTGGTACACTGTAATTATATATTATAGTGAGATTCAGAGTGATACAAACATACATGCACACATCAGCTGGTGTATTTCCCTCAATATCATAGTGCCTATTTTAAATATTTAGCTCCAGCAGCCTGCTGTGGGGCAAGTCTGGTGCTTGGGCCTCCGAGGCCAGGATTGGAGCCTGCCAAGGGGTAAGGCTGGTGCCAGGGCCAGCGAGGCCAGGATCAGTGCCTGCCGTGAGGCAGAGCTGGTGCTTGGGCCTCTGAGGCAGGTGTCAGGCCAGTGAGGCTGGGATCTGAGCCTGCCGATAGGTGAGGCCTTTGCCAGGGCCAGCGAGGCCGGGACGGAGCCTACCATGATGCAAGGCTTGTGCTGGGGCCTCTGAGCCTGGGATCGGAGCCTGCCGAGGGGTGAGGCCGGTTCCGGGGCCAGCAAGCGCAGAATCGGGGCCTGCCATGAGGGAAGGCAGGTGCTGGGGCCTCCGAGGCCGGTATCAGAGCCAGCTGAGGGGTGAGGTCGGTGCCGGGGCCAGCGAGGATGGGATCAGGGCCTGCCGTGAGGCAAGGCTGGTGCTGGGGCCTCCAAGGCTGGTATCAAAACCAGCTGAGGGGTGAGGCCAGTGCCAGGGTCAGCAAGGCTGGGATTGGAGCCTGCCATGAGGCAAGACCAGTGCTGGGGCCTCAGAGGCCAGGATTGGAGCATGCCAAGGGGTGAGGCTGATGCTGGGGCCAGTGAGGCCGGGATTGGTACCTGCCATGAGGCAAGGCCAGTGCTTGGGCCTTCAAGGCCAGGATTAGAACCTGCCGAAGAGTGAGGCAGGTGCCGGGGCCAACAAGGCTGGGATCGGAGCCTGCCATGGGGCGAGGTTATTGCTGGGGTCAGCAAGGCCTGGATCGGTGCCTGCCATGTGGTGAGGCCGTAGCTGGAGCCAGCAAGGCCGGGATTAGAGTCTGCCAGGTGGGCCAGGCCAGTGCTGGGGCCTTCAAGAGTGGGATTGGAACTTGCAGTGCGGCATACACAGAGAAATATCAGAGAAAATTAAAAATCAGATGCTTTCCCTAATATGCAAAAACTAGGAAGAAATGGATAATAGGTGGAAATCTAGTGGAAGAAAGGGCCCTATGGAGGAGCAATTAAGGTGACCAATCAGAGGGGATAGGATAGGGAAAGATGGAATCTCTTTGAAACTCATGATGTACGTAAACAAATATATCAAAGTTAATCACCAAATCAATCATGGGATTGAGGGAGGGAGAAGGTGTGGGATGGGGATTGGATAAAAGCTAATTGGATAATGTGTACTTGGATATCCATTACAAGTCTTGTATTCCATTGTCATGTTTGACTACAGTACACCAATAAAAATATATTTAAAAATATTTAGCTCTAGCATTAATCACATGACTTGAAACTAAACCCATCCGTAAACATATTCTCAAATGTTAATAAGTACAATATCGAGGCCAGGCGTGGTGGCGCACACTTGTAATCCCTGCGCTTGGAAGGCAGAGACAGAAGGATCGCACAGGTTCAAAGCCAGCCACGCTGGCTTAAGAGACCCTGTTTCAAAATTTTAAAAAGTATAAAAATAGGTCTTGGAGTATAGCCCGGAGGTAGAAGGGTTTCCAGGAACCCCAGTACCACCACCACCAAAAAAAAAAGTACAATATCACTGAAAATAGTTATGCCCATTTTTTTGTTTGTTTGTTTTGGTTTTTTGTTGTTGTTTTTGCAGTACTGGGGATGGATCCCAGGGACATTCTACCTCCGAGCTCCACCCCCAGCCCTATTATTTTGAAACAGGGTCTCACTGAGTTACAGAGAACCTTACTAAGTAAGTAGCTGAGGCTGTCTGCAAACTGCGATCCTCCTGTCTCAGCCTCCCAAATGCTGGGATTACAAGTATGTGCCACCATACTTGGCTCCATTGGTTTACTTTAAATGATCTAAAAATTATTTTTAAATTGTTCATAAAAGCCAGTATAGTGGTGCACGCTTGTAATCCCCGCACTTGGGAGGCTGACCCAGGAGGATTGCGCAGGTTCGAAGCCAGCCTCAGCTACTTAGTGAGGCTCTCAGCAACTTAGTGAGACCCTGTTTCCAAATAAAATATAAAATGGGTCTGGGAGTATAGCCCAGAGGTAGAAAGCCTCTGGGTTCCACCTCCAGTACCACCAATAAATAAATAAATAAATAATTCATAAAATGCTAACATTTTAAATACTTTAGGAAGCCATTTTTGGTTAAGTGTTTGCTTTTTTTGTTTGTTTGTTTGTTTATTTTGTGGTCTAGGGATTGAACCTAGGGACATTCTACCTCTGAACTATACTCCCATCTGTATTTTATTTTTTCATTTAGAAACAGGGTCTCACTAAGTTGCTGACAGCCTTGTGTAGTTGCTAAGGCTGACTTTGAACCTTCAATTCTCCTGTCTCAGCCTCCCAAGTACTTGGACTACAGGCCTATGCCATCATGTCCAACTTGCTTTGTGTTTTGAGTTCTGGTCACTCTGTTGCCCAGGCTGCTTCAAACTCCTGGGCTCAAGTGATTCTCCTGCCTCATCCTCCAGAGTAGCTGGGACAACGGGTATGCATCATGACTCCAGCTAGGAACAGTATTTCTGTTTGATTTTGTTACTGGATTTTATGTGAGTATATGCTGGTCATCCTGCTTTCCTACTGTCAAAATAGGCTACAAATAAATTTGGAAGTATTTGAGTGTTTTATTGATGACCATATTGTTGGAATATAACCAAATAATGGAAACTAAAGAATTCAACATGTACAGTGGCAAATCTTTTTTTTTTTAAGCCAGTGTGGCTGGCTTTAAACCAGTGCGATCCTCCTGTCTCCGTCTGCCAAGTGCAGGGATTACAAGTGTGCACCACCACGCCCAGCTTTATATTTAGATTTTTACCCTACCTTGTTTCCTCAAAGATTCGAAGCATTTTGCATGAATACATGTAATACAAAAATAACTGAATATTAAGTAAACTCAAATGAAATCACTGATACTTTATTTTTACTTTAAAATGGCAATAACATGTGGTTCACTCTAATAGTTAAAAGAATCGTTGTTTATGCAAAAATCTAGTAAAATTAGAAGTAATATTATCATATAAGATACATGCAGTAGCCGGTTGTGTATGCTTGTAATCTCCGTACTTGAGAGGCTGAAATAGAAGGATCACAGGTTGAGGCCCCTTCAGCTACTTAATTAGGTCTTCCACAACTTAGTGAGACTTTGTTTCAAAATAAGGAATAAGGGCTGGGTGTGGTGGCACACATTTTTAATCCCAGTACTTGGAAGGCTGAGACAGGAGGATTGCAAGTTTGAAGCCAGCCTCAGCAGCTTAGGGAGGCTCTCAGCAACTTAGTGAGACCCTGTTTCCAAATAAAATATGTCTGAAGGTGTAGCTCAGAGGCAGAAAAGCCCCTGAGTTCCATCCCTAGTACCACAGAAATAGAAAAGAAAGGAAGGAAGGAAGGAAGGAAGGAAGGAAGGAAGGAAGGAAGGAAAGATAGTACTAGGGTGTAGCTTGGAGGTAGAATGCTCCTGAGTTCAATCCCCAGTACAAAAAAAAAAAAGACATATGCAGCATCAAAATAGGCCACATATTTGGAGGTGAAGACAGTAAGTTTCTACTGTAGGTTCACTTGACGATAAAGGGAAATATGCTGGGTGTTGTGGCACACACCTATAATCCCAGTACTTGGGAGGAGGGTCGTAGGTTTGAAGTCAGCCTCTGCAACTTCATGAAACCTGTTTTATTTATTTATTTATTTGTTGTTCAGGTCTGGGGGTAGAACCCAGGGGCATTCAACCTCCGAGCTACACCTTCTGCCCTATTTTTTATTCTTTATTTTGAAACCAGGTCTCACTGAGTTGCAGAGGGCCTCACTAAGTAACTGAGGCTGTCCGTGAACCACGATCCTCAGGTCTCAGACTCCCGAATGCTGGGATTACAAGCATGCGCAACCATGCCCGGCAAAACCTGTTTTAAATTTTTAAAAAAATTATAGCCGGTTGTGGTAGCACACACTTGTAATCCCAGCATTCAGGAGGCTAAGACTGGAGGATCGTGGTTCGCGGATGGCCTCAGCTACTTAGTCCCTCCACAACTTAGTGAGACCCTGACTCAAAATAAAGAATAAAAAATAGGGCAGGGGGTGTAGCCCAGAAGATCAGTTGCTCCTGGGTTCCATCCCCAGATCTGCAGGGGAGGGGGGAAAAAGGTAGTTGAAGGTATAGCTTGGAGGTAGAATGTCTTTAGCTTTAACCCCCAGGGCACACACACAAAAATTAAGTTTGCCTGGTTTTTAACTTTATTCTAACAAAATTTTGTGTATGTGTTATTTTGAGATTTAGCCATGTTTTATGAAGCAGTCATCTGCTCATTTTTGTTACTCTATAGTAGTATCTCAAGTATGAATATACCATTATATATTCATTCTATGAATTATAAACAGGTATGTTATTTCCTTTTGAAGTTATTATGAATAAAACTGTTATGAATTATAAATATTTTGGTACCTTATTTTTGTATCTGTTGTTTATATACCTAGGTGTGAAATTGCTATGAGTGTTAAATGTTGTTCATCCAGGCCACTTTTAAGAATGATAGTAGGAAGCTATAAATGTGCTGTGACGGCAGGCCTAAGCCTGGACGGTCCTTTGTGAACTGAAGTATGTGGTTGCTCCAGGATGTGGGTGTACAGGTGCTCCTGTCCCAAAGTGTTTGCACCCACCAACAGTGTACTCCATCTTCAGTAACATAATTGGAGAACTGAAAATTCACTGTTGTGTTTTCTATTGAAAACATGGGATGAAGTTATTAATTATAATTAGTTAAAGGACTATTAATCTGTTTTGACAGCCAGCCTGACAAATGGTCAGAAAAAAAGTCTCTTGGAAAAATTAAGGTGCCTACTGTTACAATACATTGGAAGAAGGTTCGGCAGTATTTACTAAAGCTTAATATATATATATATATATATATATATATATATATATATATATATATATATATATATTCTTTCTGACCTAGCAGTTTCAATCCTATGCACTGAGAAAAATGAGTGCATACCTTCACCCAGTGGCAGGGTTAAGAATGCTCACAGTGGCTCCGTATGTAATAGCCTGAATACAACTCAAGTGGCACTAGCCGTGGGATGAGTAAGACAATCAGGGCACACTTGCATGTGGAACCCTGACTCACTGGGGAGGTGGGCCACTGCTTCGTGACCGTCACTGATGGCCTCAGCCTGATGGCAGCCGGGCAGGTGCACACCACACCATCCTTCATGCTGAGTACAAGAGCAGGCAGTGCTTGCCGGCACTGGATGTCAGCAGGTGGCTATCTTTGGGGGATAGGACGGTCCCTGGGTGAGACGGTGACTTTGGGATTCTAGAAACAGTCTCTATTTTGTAAGGATGAGAGTTTGTGGGTATTTATGTAAGTAAAAATTTGTCAATTTGTGCACTTTCCTGTGTTTTTTTTTTCCTTGCGCTTTAAAGAAGCCAGGGGTGAGGGTTATCTAAATAAACAAAGACTTGAAGCAGACATGGTCTCAAAATTTTCTTAAACAGTTTTGCCATTAGAGCATTGAGCCATAGGAAAAATATTATAGAAGCCGGGCATAGTGACACACACCTGTGATCCCAGTACTTAGGAGGTTGAAACAGGATGATCATAGATTCAAGGCCAGCCTCAGCTACTTAGTAGTGAGGCCCTCAGCAACTTAGTGAAACCCTATTTCCAAGTAAAAAAATTGTGCTGGAGGTGTAACTCAGTGGTAGAATGCCCCTGGTTTCAATCCCTAGTACCGAAGGAAGGAAGGGAAGGAAGGAGACGAGATGCCGGGCATGGTGGCGCACGCTTGTAATCCCTGCATTTGGGAGGCGGAGACAGGAGGATTGCGCAGGTTCGAAGCCAGCTGCAGTGGCTTAAGAGATCCTATTTCCAAATAAAAAGTATAAAAATAGGTCTGGGAGTATAGCCCAGAGGTAGAAGGGGTTCCAGGAACCCCAGTACCACCAAAAAAGGAAGGAAGGAGGGAGGGAGGAAAGAAAGAAGGAAGGAAGGAAGGAAGAAAGGAAGGAAGGAAGGAAACCATAAAAAGCTAGGCATAGTGGTACACGCTTGTAATCCCAGCATTTGGGAGGCTGAGACAGGAGAATCACAGTTCATAGATAGCCTTAGCTACTTATTGAGGCCATTTGCAACTAAGTGAGACCCTGTTTCAAAATAAAGAATAAAAAATAGGGCTAAGGGTGTAGCTCAGAGGTAGAATGCTCCTAGTACTACAAAAAATAAAAATAGCTGGGCATGATGGCACACGCTTGTAATCCCCGCTCTTGGGAGGCAGAAACAGGAGGATCGTGCAGGTTCGAAGCCAGCCGTGCACGCTGGTTTAGGAGACCCTGTTTCCAAAATTTAAAAAATGTAAAAATAGGTCTGGGAGTGTAGCACGGAGGTAGAAGGGCTTCCAGGAACCCCAGTACCACCAAAAAATAAATAAAATAAAATAAATAAAAATAACAAGCCAGGCATGGTGGCGCACACTTTTAATCCCAGTATTTGGGAGACTGAGACCAGAGGATCACAGTTTGTGGACAGCCTCAGCTACTTAATGAGGCACTTGGCAACTGTGTAAGACCCTGTTTCAAAATAAAGTATAAGAAATAGGGCTGGGGAGTAGCTTAGAGGTTAGAATCCCCCTGGGCTCCATCTTCAGTACCACACACACAAAAAAGAAAAATATCCTAACATCTAATTTTTAATCATTTATCTTAGGAGACAGCTTAGGTTTTCAGAAAATTGAGTGGAAAGTACAGAGTTCTCAAATACTCCCTCAATATCTTCCTCCAGTTTCCTGTTATTAACATCTTATGCTTATATGATATAAAGTTTACAATTGATGAGCCAATATTGGTATATTATTATTAACTGAAATCTATAGTTCACATTAGGATTCAGTCTTGGTGTTATAATTCTGCTTTGACAATGTATGGTGGCATGTCCACCATTATAATCACATACAGAAAAGCCAAGTGCCTAATGACCCCTGTGTTTCACCCCTTTGTCACTGTCTTCCCTTGGGGCCCTGGCAACCACTGGTTTACTTACTGTCTTCATCATTTTGCCTTTTCCAAAATGTCATGTAGTTGTCATACACTGGATAGCTTTTCAGATAAGATTCTCTCACATGGATGAATGCATTTCAGTTGCTCAGACCTGCCTTAAGAGGCATTTCAGATGTGCAACATTTTGTGATACCAGAAAGACTAGCTGGCACAGAGGCAGTCATTCAAAGAGAAACAGGCCTTGCTCAGTCTTGGGAGGGCTCTGCTCTTTAAGAAGGGTGTGTTGCAGTTGTGGTTATGTATTTTTCCCCAGGGGGCCTTTTTTTTTTTCTTTTTAGAACTGGAACTGGGGATCGAGCCCATTGTGCTGCTCCTCCAAAGCAGGCACTTTGCCACTAAGCTACATCCCAGCCCCATGTGTGTTTGATTTTAAAGCTCCTGAATTTTCCTGGAGATGGTCTTCTGAGATCTCTCCAAACTGGGGGCAGTTGCAATAAAATTTTTGTTTGATGAGTGAGCCTGGGTCTGAAGGAAGCAGTAGACTGAGTAGTATTGTCTATATGATGAGGTCATCTTGAGGTTGGGCTTTAAAATGGTACTAGTCATTTTTAATATGTAAATTTCAAACATAAAATTTTAAAAGTATATTAAAAATCAGCCTGAAATTCCTAACCAGACAAGAGATAGCAAGGTAAATTTGAGCAATTTTACCAAAATAGCACCTTCATCACCAATTCTGAATTGACATGTTTTTTTCTTTTTAGTATTAGAGATTATACCCAGAAGAGTTATATCTCTGAGATATACTCTTAGCCCTTTTAAACAGTCTCTTCAGTTGCTAAGTCTGACCTTGAACCTATGAGCCTCCTGTCTTAGCCTCCCAAGTACTGAAATTATCAGTGTGCACCACCGTGCCCAGCTCGACTCATATCTTAATGGAACAAAATATCCCTTTGTGCTACCCCACCACTCACCCAGGTTCCTCTCTTAATTGGCTGTGAGTTGTATTAAGAAATAGTTGCTGGGCGTGGTGGCGCACGCTTGTAATCCCAGCATTCGGGAGGCTGAGACTGGAGGATCGCGGTTCACAGCCTCAGCTACTTAGTGAGGCCCTCTGCAACTCAGTGAGACCCAGTTTCAAATTAAAAGAATAAAAAAAACTAGGGCAGGGGGTATAGCTCGAAGGTCAAATGCTCCTGGGTTCCATCCCCAGACCCACAAAAAAAAAAAAAAAAAAAGAAAGAAAGAAAGAGTTATTCATCTGGGTGCCATGGCACAGCCATTAGTTCCTGTACTTGTGAGGCCAATAAAAGATCACAGGTTCAAGGCCAGTCTCAGCAACTTAGCAAGCCATTGTTTCAAAGTAAAAAATAATAAAATAGACCTTATGGGTGTAGCTAAGTGATAGAACTTTCCTATCTTTATTTCCCTGTAAAACACACACACACACACACACACACACACACACACACACACACACACACACACTAAGAAGTAGTTATTCTATCAAGACCTATGAACTAGAACTCTATTCCAAAAGCTTATTCCTTAAAGGATAGTCTATCACCTAGATATGAAGCCAATCCTTAGATTAACTTTTTTTTTTTTTTTTTTTTTTGGTGGTACTGGGGCTCCTGGAAACCCTTCTACCTCTGGGCTATGCTCCCAGACCTATTTTTATAATTTTTTATTTTGAAACAGGGTCTCTTAAGCCAACATGGCTGGCTTCGAACCTGCATGATCCTCCCGTCTCCGCCTCCCAAGCGCGGGGATTACAAGCGTGCGCCACCACTCCTGGCATTCAGATTAACTTTTGAATTTGAAGGAAGAGAAGGTTCTGCCACTGTGTTATACATTCTGCAGCTCAGATGTAGACATGTTGAAATGTCTGCTTGGGCCGAGCATGGTGGCACATGCCTATAATCTCAGTACTTGGGAGTCTAAAACAGGAGGACCATAGGTTTGAAGTAAGATTCAGCAACTTAGTGAGACTCTTAGCAATTTAGTGAGACTGTATTTCCAAATAAAATAAAACTGAGGGTATAGACCAGAGGTAGAAGGCCCCTAGGTTCCACTCCCAGTACCACAAAAAAAAAAAAAAAGGAAGGAAGGAAAGAAGGAGGGGGAAGTTTACTTGGGTTGAGCTCTTCAGTGATAATCACTTAAACGCTCCATTGGGCCTAGACTTGAAATTAGATGATGGCATGTCTGTAACCCCAAAGAGTGCGTCATACCTTAAAAGAAGAATATGTTGGCCTCATTTTTTTTATATTACTTGGTTTTGTGTCCACATTTAAGCCAGACTATTTTAATACTACAATTTGGCATTGTGAAGAAGATGGCTGCAATAAATTAACAAGACATCTTTAAGTCTGAACTTATCAGACCATACTGATTTTTTTGAGGCTGGATATTAAAAATTCAAATTTTTTTGGTTTGTTTTTGTTTTTGTTTTGGTGGTACTGGGGTTCCTGGAAACTCTTCTACCTCCGGGCTACACTCCAAGACACCTATTTTTTATATTTTTATTTGGAAACGGTCTCTTAAGCCAGCGCGACTGGCTTCAACCCTGTGTGATCCTCCTGTCTCTGCCTTCCAAGCGCGGAGATTACAAGCGTGCACCACCATGCCTGGCTTCAAATTTTTTTAATATGACCCGTTTAGAGCAGTGAATCACCTATTTGTTTAAAATAGATTCCTGAGCCTTACCTTCTGAATCCCGATGTCTGAGAGTAGGGCTCAGTGATCTATATTTTCTTTTAATAACAAACCCTAGTGGTTCTTATGCATCCTGCAATTTATGAATTACTGATATAGAGAAAACTAGTAAGTTAGAAGGGTACCCTTTCCATCATGGGCATTCTCCCCAGAAGTCGGGGATTCCATAGTAACTTGCTGAGTTGAACTGCCCCTGAGATTATCTCTCTGGTAGTTGTGACTCTTGCTCGTGTTGTTTTGAAAAAGTCAAATCTAATTAACCTAAAATAAGTTACTTATAAATATTGTAGACACTAGAAAACATTCATTAAAAGGGAAAATAGTTTTAACATAAGCTTGTTCTTACTTATTTTACATTCGCATGTTTGAAGATAATAGATTCTGAAAAACAGAATTGGGTTATATAAATATAATTTTCTAAAAACTTAGACCAGGCCTGGTGGCGCACACCTGAAATCCCAGTTCTTGGGAGGCTGAGACAGGAAGATTACAGGTTCTTGTCCAGCCTTAGCAATTTAGGCCCTCCGCAATTTAGTAGGACCTGTTTCAAAAGAAGAAATAAACCAAGCCTGGGGGTATAGCTCAGAGGTAGGACACCCCTGGGTTCAACACCCAGTACAATAAAAAATACAAAAACAAAATAATTTAAAAATTTGTTTTAAGGCTGGGGATATAATTCAGTGATAGGGCATATACTTAGTATGCACAAATCCTTTGAGTTTATCACCAGCACCAAAAAAAAAAAAAAAAATCCTTTTTATTTGCTTGTAAAGAATCCAGAGTATTATCTTCATGGGGAAGAAATGGTATGTTTTAAATTTTCTTAAAAATAGACTATTCCACCGGGTGTGGTGGTGCACGCTTGTAATCCCCGCGCTTGGGAGGCGGAGACAGGAAGATCGTGCAGGTTCGGAGCCAGCCTCGCTGACTTAAGAGACCCTGTTTCCAAATAAAAAAGTATAAAATAGGTCTGGGAGTGTAGCCCGGAAGTAGAAGGGTTTCCAGGAAACCCAGTACCACCCCCCAAAAAAAAAAAAAATAGACTTCCCAGATAGTCTCTTTCCTCTTTGTTGCCCCCCCTCCCCCCCGGTTTCTCTTAAATGTTATCCCTAACTCTCTGGTAATATTTCATTTTCTGCTCAATCTTAAAATAGGGCAAATAAAATTTACTGGGCTGACAGTAGCTTCTGAATCCTTGGGTTGGACTTGTGGACCATGACCTTTATTGTAGGATGATCTAGTGGAGTTCCTCTTTTGGGATGTCCAAAGATTCTCTTCGAGAGGAGTTCTTTTACTTAACAATCCCAGAGAGGCCTGGTGCCTCTAAAGTTTCCTTGGTGAATCTCAAAAGTATCTCCAGACACATCAGTGACTTTAAAACCTTTGTCTAATTTCACCTATAAATATGTTTTATTTGAACAACTATGTGAATGTTTTGCTGGTGTTTCACAATCGAAGAGTTTTTGTTTTGTTTTGGTTTTGGTACTGGGATTGAACCCAGGGCATCCACCTTTGAAGTACACCCCCAGCCCTATTTTTTGAAAAATGGTCTAAGTTCCAGAAGGCCTGACTAAGTAGCTGAGTCTGGCCACCAACCTGCTTTTCTCCTGTCTCAGCCTACCAAGTACTAGGGTTATAAGCGTGCAGCACCATGCCTGGCTTCACAACTGAAGAGTGTTTGTTGTTGCTCAGTGTCATGAAGATATCCCTGTAGTATTTATTCAAAACCTAGAAAGGACGTTGAGCATCAAAATCATATGCTAAACAATGTATGTGTACATGTCAAGACAGAGTCAGCTTTTATCAGATCCTTGATCTCCTGATTGACCCAAAAGAGTTAAACAAAACCACAAGACAAATACATTACCTAGAAAAGTGATCCTTATCCTGGGATGTACAACAGACTTATCCTATCTCTATACCAGAAAGAGAGAGTTCCAGGAATACACTGTTCAAACAAGATGCTCCTCATGGCAACATTGGCTCGGAATGGCGTGGCTGTACTATTGTGAAGATGGTGTCCAGTGGTACAGACCACATACACACAAAGCAGATGCTCATGGTTCACAAGTACTTTTTTTGACCTGAATAACTAAGAGTTCCATTTCAGTTTAATCAACCCCTTACTGGCTCAGCCCCATTTGGTTTGAACTGAGGGTCTACCATGGTAATTATGAGGGGTTTTTTTTCTCCCAAAGCTTAGAATCTAACCCAAGACCACATGCATACTAGGCAGGCACTCTACCACTAAACGAAGTCCTCAGCCCCCACAGGGATTCGGAAACTTTAGAGTATATCAGAGTCTCTTGAGACACCTGTAAAAGAAAATATAGATTTGGGGCTTTCATTCCCAGGATTTTGATTCCTTAGATCTGGGGAGGGAATCGGGGTGTGTGTGTGTGTGTGTGTGTGTGTGTGTGTGTGTGTGTGTGTGTGTGTGTGTGTGTCTAAGGATTGACATTATTTTGAAACAGGGTCTCACTGAGTTGCTGAGGCTATCCTCGAACCTGTGATCCCTTTATCTCAGGCCTCCCAAGTACTGGAATTACAGACATGTGCTTCCACATCCAGCAGTTATTTTTTATTTGAAACCAGATCTTGCTGGGTTGCTGAGAATCTCACTAAATTGCTGAGGCTGATCTTGAATTGGTGATCTTCTTGTCTCAGCTTCCCAGGTACTGGAATTACATGCATGCACCACTATGCCCAGCTAGAAAGCTACATTTTTTTAAACAAGTATCTTCGGTTCTGACACAGGTGATCAGTAGATTATATAAAATATTCTACCCTAAATTTGCTAACCATAATACCATGAAGTTTTTTTGTTTTGTTTGGAAGGAGAAGGAGGTATTTGAGAAGATTGATTGTCTGGTAATAAGGATAAGCAGTGCAGCATTTACATCCAGGCAACCAGGACCCCTATGCTTCAGAGGCTCAGCTGTCTTGCTCCAGCCAAGTCCCTCCACAGGATGAGGACTCCCCCAGGACATGTCCATCTGAAGCCCATGCAACCCTTTCCAGACCATACTCAGTACCTGGATCTCTTGTCCAAGCACCCAGGAGGGACCATGAAGGCCAGTGTACACATGCCTCCATGCATGGAATAGCTGAGGGATAGCCTCCGTGTTACCACATAGTCCCCTACCTGCACCTTTTTCTTCCATCAAAAAATTCTTTTTACTGTACCATATTAGCAGTTCCCAAAGAGGCATCGAACATCTCCTTTGGTGTGGAGAAAATGATTCCTCAACCTATAATTAATTTTCTATAATTACATCTGGTAAGAGTCTGTATAGTTCTAATTGCAATAAATTTTTATTAGAGCGAAGCAAAGCCACATCTTTCCAAACAATTGGGAAGTTGTGGTTCTTCTGCCATTCTCCTCCAAAACAGCCAGGAAGAAGGAAGACACATGTTCCATAATATTTCTTCAAAAGGGCCTGGGAGGAAAAAAAGAGAAAGGAAGAGATTAACTGACTTAATCTAACACTCAGAGCTATAAATCATGTGTTGCAATGTGGCGATAGGATGTTGCGTCAGCGCGTGGCAGTTGTGATGGGGCAGTGCGCAGCGTGTGGGGAGAGGGTTGAGAGCCTACTTCAATTCTGCCAGAGGAGAGGTGTGTTTTCAGGCTCACTGGGCCTCACGGTAATTGGGTGCTCCTGGTCTGGGGCAGGGGTTTCTTCACAGCTGCAGGTGTGCCAGGTCAGACATCACTGTGCTGGCTGAGACCCACATCCTCTTGTTTCCTGCAGTCACACGCAACAGGAAAATGCTGAGGTTTCTTCACGTCTTCCTGGAAGTCTGTCAGGAAAGCTAGGAGATGTTATAGCAAGGATGTAATGTCTTTACTCTCTAAACCGTTAGTTTTGAAAGTGTATGTAATATTTCCTGAATATTTCACATTGGCTTTATCTCAAGATTCGAAAGATAGTATATGATGAGGAGTTCGTCTCCAAAAAACACAGATGAGGGATGACAGTAACAATAAGAGTAGGAGACATAGAGTGTATCTTAGCAAGATCCCTAATAGTCTGATGTTTAGTAGCTATGTATTGTTTTGTTGTGGTACTGGGGATCAAACCCAGGGGTATTCTACCTCTGAGCTACACTGAAGCCCTTTTTATTTGAGGTGAAGCCTCACTATGTTGCCAAGTCCGGCTTCAAACTTGCAGTAGTCCTCCAAGTCTCTGCCTCCCAAGTACTGGAATTACAGGAGTGTGCCACCATGCTCAGCTTTTAGTTTTGTTTTTTTCTTTTTTAGTCTGCTTTATTGTAGGAGAAAATTCAAGGTGTATGGGGAAAATAAAGTGAAAGAGTATCTAACTTGAACACAAGGCTGATGCTTCATTAAATGGTTCATGGTGGTGAGTTTGGGGATTTGAGGAAATTTAGGCAAGGATGTGGCAGATGATGACAAGAAATCACCCCTAATCCAGATTAAACCGCTTTTGGAGAATATGGTTTAGTGTTACATGTGCCAACAGTTTTCCAGCACTGAGCTCTAGAATTAGCCAAGCTGCCCCACCCACGACCATGCAGCGTGTGCCCTCCTCATTCCTCCCCCACAAGAGGGCCTGTCCTGCAAACCCCAGGAATAGAGGGAAAGACCAAGTCATGCCTGCCCTTCCTCTCCTTGCCCTTCTCCCTGGGGGGAGGAGCAGAAATGCTCTGCATGGCTGGCATGCCCACCATGCCATGGGAAGCTTCTGAGTGGAAAGAAGCCTTGCTGCCCTGTGAGTGACAGTGTGTCATGGTCATTCAGGTATCACAACACAGTGAGAACTGCAGATCTTAGTGAGTTGTAAAGCATTGACAGAATCAGAGAGACGTGCTCTCAGGACAGACTGTATAATGTTTTAAGAGTGCTGTATTTAGATTCTGTCTTCTAGAAATACAGCTGAAGCTTTTCCAGGTGAACTGATAGAGCGTCTGGGATTCACCTGATCCATTTAGTGATGTGACCACACGTTAGGCAGCGGGTGCTTGGAGGCCAGTAGGTTCTCTCGGATCGGAAGGTTTGGCTCGCATGTAAATGATACATGCTAGCTGACCTTAGCATGTTACTCTGCCTGCGTCTTCACTTCCTAATCTGTAGAATGAGGAAAATAAAAATCTACCAAATTGGACTTCTGTGATTCAAATAAGTTAAGTGCCTATTACCTAACACATAGAAGGCTCTCAAAAATTAGTTGTTATTGGGGCTGAGGCTATAGCTCAGTGGTAGAATGCTTTTTTAGCCTGTGTAAAACCTTGGGTTCAATAACACAGCACTATAAAAAAAATGGTAGTTATTATTATATGTATAAATGAAAAAGATCAAGGTACCTTCTTTTTTAAACAGTTTGAAACATTTACTTTTTTGATGTATGTGTGTATTTTCTCCATCTGAGTAAATGAATATGGTTTTTGTTTTAACAGCTCAGGTGCCTAAAAGGCCAGAGGGGCTTCTCAGGCCAACCTCCTTATGATGGAATCCACATTGTCAACCATCTAATAGGAGATGACGAGTCATTCCATTCCTCTGATGAAGATTTGATAGAGAATTCCTTAAAGGAAAGTGGCATTGGTTTTCCCTTGCACAGAAAATCTGGTCCAGTGTCTTTGGACCCCACTGTAGCAGACGGCAGCGAGAGCGAAGCGGAAGACAGTGTGCTGGAGGCCAGAGAGCGAGAGAGAGAGCGCGGGGCTGGAAGGGTGCGGCTGCCACCAAGAGAGTCACACTCCACCACTGTCTGACCACCACTGACACGAGGCTGCGGGTGTCTTTAAGGGAACAGCTGCCACATGACAAGGGATTTTGGAACATACCTGTTTCATATGTACATATATGTATATGTATTTTACATATATATGTATTTTATAATCTTATCTGCCTTTTTATCTTTGCCAAATCTTCACCACTGATTTTCCATTGCCATATAGGACACTGGAATATGGTTAATGGGTAAAATAAGGTTCTAACAGTATTACTAAATGTTAATGTTTCTTGTTTAGAAAATACAACCATATCTTAATGTGGGAATCATTTCAAAGTTCAAAACTATGGGAAATTGAATTTTCTTCAGATAAAACTGCTCTCATGCAATACTTTATGCTCAGTGAACAAATTGTATATTTATGTTTATCATTTTTCAAGGTGGCTGTCTACAGACATTTGACCAAGACATACATGATTTACCTTGTATTTTTGTGTTTGGGAGATTTTTTTCACTAAGATTACTATTTTATTATTTTATTAGTGAGCCACTGAAGGTTCTTAAACACAAGGCCTTTTTTCTGTATAATTTTTTAAACATAAATTTATTGTTAACTGTTGTATGAGTTTTAGGTTTTAAGTTCTAATTTTTATATGTATATGATGCATTCATGTGTCAGTTATTGGTCAGAGTAATAGATTAGCTACAAATATATTGTTTGTACATATTTACAAATCTGCATACGCAATGTTAAATATTATTTTATATGAGGAACACTCATGTTGCAAAATGACTGCTTTTAACATTCTAACAGGACTGCTGTAAATAATAGGTTGAAAGAAATTTTAAAAATAAACCAGACACTAATATTTTAATAGCTTTAGTATTTTGCTTAGCATTCAACACTAGTGGACTCATAACTGATGCCTGTTCAGAAACACTATTGGTGAAATCTTTTACTTCATATGTACGTAACTAATAAATTTTTCATGATTAAAGAGGTTATAGCACATACTACTTAGCTGATATTCTACTTTAAATATAATTTAAATAATGGACTGAGGTCCAGGATGCACAGAAATTATATCTGCAAATAATCTATGAACATTATCTTCAAATTCTCAGTAGATGAAGCCATAACAATCCTTGCCTGTTAGTCTTTCCTTTCATATCATTCAGGCTTTTTTCCTAGAAAACTGAAGGTATGTTACTGATCAGAGAAATGCCTGACTTACACTTACCCAAGGAAAGACAACAGGAATGTATTGAGTGGACACTTCCACTCTCGTTTCACTAGCAGCCTGTAGGAAGAGGAACTGCCATAGAGTGTAAGAGGTTGGAAGTAGGTTTCAGTGTGTGTGTGTGGGGGGGGTACAACTTTGCACAGTATATTAACCTTATATGATGGAATGGAGTTAAGTGACGAAAGTAGTTTTCTATCTAAACCCAGAAGTTAAGCCTTATGCTACACTGTGGACTAAAATGTCTGTGTAGCTATTTACTTGCCTGAGAAAGATTGAAATCATGCCTTCTGTGTCCTTAGAACCAAGTTAAATTCTAGTGGTTAATTCATCGGTGGTAACAAGCTCATAATTAGCAGAGCCAAGGTTTTAGTCCAGATCTCTGTGACATCAAAGCTTTTTAAATGGTCCAGCTAATAAATTTCTCAATTTCCTGCTTTTCTGAAAAAATGATTTAAATAAATTTGATTTCACTGGTTCTTCAGTATACATACCTGTAGACAAATGAATATCAGCACGCATAAACTCTACACAGTTTACTACACAGTTTACTACTCCTAGACTTAATAGTGCTCTTGGAATCCTAGTGCTTTGGGGTCCTCCTCTGGATTCTCTCCTATCAGTTCAGAGCTGTCAACACTGGAGCGAAATCAGAGGAGTCGTGGCCATATTTTTGCTGTGACCCGCACATCAAGAAGTCTAAATGATCTAGACCAGGAGCAGCAAACTATAACCGCACACTGATTCCAGTCACCTGCCTGCTTTTACTTGCTTGTTTATTTGGTTTGTTTGGCTTATTTGTTTGTGTGAATAGTTAGGAAAATTTCAAAAGAATAACATATTGTATCTCATGAAAATTATATGAAAATCAAATTTCAGTGTCCATAAATAAAGTGTGATTGGAACATCCCTGTGCTTATCTCTTTACCCTGTTTGCTGTGGCTGAAGCGTGATGCCTTGGCAGAGCTGAGTAACTGCAGTAGAGACCATACAGCCCACATAGCATAACACATCTATTGCCTGGCCCTCTACAGAGAAAGTTAGCTAACCCTCAGTCTAGGTACTCCAAAATGGTAGGTTTACTTCTTTAGTTTGGCTTAAGAAAAGATCAGATCATATGTTTTTGCTGTGGAACTAATGATTTAAAAACATAAATGGATATTATACTTCAGAACTATTCAAAATGGAATGTGTGCCAGCTATTTTATATGACAGTCTGGGCCACATAGCGAGACCCTATCTCAAAAACAAAAAAAAGCTGGGCGTGGCAGCGCACGCTTGTAATCCCAGCATTTGGGAGGCTGAAACCGGAGGATTGCGGTTCACGGACAGCCTCAGCTACTTAGTGAGGCCCTCTGCAACTCAGTGAGACCCAGTTTCAAAATAAAGGATAAAAAATAGGGCAGGGGGGTGTAGCTCGGAGGTTGAATGCCCCTGGGTTCCAATCCCAGACCCGCAAAAATAAAAAAATAAAAAAAAAAAAAAGGAAACATAGACCTTAGAAGAATTTTAAGTCTTACTGGCCTTTTTTTTTTTTTTTTTTTTTTTTGGTGGTACTGGGGTTCCTAGAAGCCCTTCTACCTCCGGGCTACACTCCCAGACCTATTTTTACATTTTTATTTGGAAACAGGGTCTCCTAAGCCGTGCGCGCGGCTGGCTTCGAACCTGCGCGATCCTCCTGTCTCTGCCTCCCAAGCGCGGGGATTACAAGCGTGCGCCACCACGCCCGGCTTACTGGCCTTTAAGACGCCATAGGAGCACTGTTTTGATTCCATGTTTGTTAACAGACAAGTTAATGTATGTTGCTCAAGACTGAGGCATCAGACTATGTTCTCGATTGATTTTATGTAATCTCTGCTGTCGTGTCATTTAAGTGTTTTTAAATTTTCAATTTGAGCAATGTTCAGAAAGGAAATGTGAATGAGATGACCCGCAGTGGAAAGACTTGCTCCCTCGGACTGTCGCTTGCCGATGGCACTGCCCCCGGGTTAGCATTCTGAGTCCCAGTTACCCAGGAAGTGAGGCTCACAAATTGGAGACCTGCCTGGGCAATGGAGCAAGACCCCATCTCAGTAAATCATAATGGTGAATCTTTTCTTCTTGGCAAAAGATCAAAGATGTAACTACACAGCTTCTACGTTTTTTTCTAGATAGTAGGCACTCAGTGTTTTGCTGACTAATTGAGACATCAAGTTCCAACTAACCGGGCAATCATTGTGAAACTATTGTAATAAAGCTTTTTTTTCAGCTCTGGACATGATACAGCTTGTTGCTCTCCAGATAGTGCCTTTGATTAGAAATAAGATCCAGATCTTTTGAAATATATTATTTCTGACATTAAATCATTTCATTCCTCACTTATCATCTATATAATGCACGGTAATATTCAGATTTAAAGTAAGTATATGAATTATGTTTTGGTAAAGTTCTTTCATACTAGCTCAATTATTATATAGTATCAGACATTGATGGCTAACATTTTGTGAAATCAAAGATTTACTGAAACAATGAATTTTAGCATGAAAGTTATTGCTCTACATTAACAAAACATTGTTTTTAATTGATTTAATTGTGCTGAAATTAGTTAAAATTTATGGTTAAAATAGAGTGGATTCTATTTATAATCCAAGTTTTTACATCATACCCATTGATCCACCTAACCCTTTTCTTCACTCCATGGAAGGATAGAATAATAAGTTAATATACTAAAGAAATGCAATGTTATAATGTATTTCATTTTACTGTTGGGATTTTTTATTGTAACATTGTATGATAACCTGAAATGTTTACTTGTGCCTTTGCTTTAAACAATTAAAGTTTTCCATTTTATAAGAATTTTATTTCCTTAAACCATTCATCTTCTCAGGGGGAGGGAAGACTCAAAACACTGTTAAGGAGCTCCTGCCTAATAGGTGAATCGCATTAGTGAGGTTTGTGCTTCATAAACAATGGGACTCCGTCTATCTGGTCCACCACATATATTTTACGCCAAACAAAATCTGGTATGTGATTGGCATTCAGTTAATATTTTTCTATTTTCATGTCTCGATTTTTTTCCTTCAGAAATACGGTAGTTTTTTTGAAAATATCAATGGTAATATTTTCATTTCACATTGTATTTTAGGTTATTAATTAATAAGCAACTTGGTGCACCAAGAGAAATATAAAAACAAATTAAGCCAAGCGTGGTGGCACATGCCTGTAGTCTCAGTACTTGGAAGGCTGAGACGGGGGATCACAGTTCACGGACAGCCTCCAATGAAGCAAAACTCTTACCAGCCTAGGAAAACCCTGTTTCAAAAAAGTAAAAAAGAGCTGGAGATGTAGCTTGGAAGTAGAATGCCGAGTTCAATCCCCAGTACCACAAAAAAGCAACTAACTCAATAAACACATTCAAATATGTATGATTTGGATATGCATACAGGAGCAATTCTAAGAGGAAAGAACTTAAGAGCAATGTTATCGTCACTTGAGAGGCAACAGTTCACGATACTGCTTTATGCCCAAAAGGTAGACAAAACGTGACAAACCATTATAATCCAGGGTTTCTCCTCCTTGCACTACTAACATCTGATATATATTTTTTTTCTTTTTTTGTGGTACTGGGGATGGAACTTGGGGGTTTTCGACCTCTGGGCTACACTCCCAGTCCTATTTTATACTTTATTTGGAAACAGAGTCTCAACAAGTTGATGAGCAGCTGAGGCTGGCTTCGAACCTGCGCGATCCTCCTGTCTCAGCCTCCCAAGCGCGGGGATTACAAGCGTGCGCTACCACACCTGATTGCACTACTAACATTTGAAACCAACTAACTTCCCTGCGAGAGGCTGCCCCACACAATGTAAGCTGTTCTACAGCATCCCTGGTCTCTACCTGCTAGGTACCAGTAAACACACCATCCTTCAGTTCTGAATGTCTCCAGGCATTGTCAAATAGTCACCCCTTTTTTACCCCAATATGATGTATGAATATAATGCACCAATAAAAAAATTTTTTAAAAAGTCACCCCTGTTGAGAACCACTGCTAGAAATTTAGAAATGGGTCAAAGGGTAAGTCTTTAAAGAATTGCATATACTTGTTGAAGATTCAGCATAAATCTATTTCTAGTAGAGAAAGAAAACCTAAACTGCAGTGAGATGCCACTTCACACCTATTAGGATGAAAGTCAAAAAGAAAAAATAACAAGGTTGGTAATAAGGTGAAAAATTGGAACCTTGAGACTCATCACTGCTAGAAATATAAAATTGTACTGCCACTGTGGAATAGTTGGGTGATTCCTCAAAAAAGTTAGACATAAACCAAGCATGGTAGCATTTACCAGTAATCCCAGTACTTGGGAGGCCGAGACAGGAGGATTGTGGGTTCCAAGCCAGCCCCAGCAACTTAGTGAAACTCTCAGCAACCTAGTAAAACCCTATTTCAAAAAATAGAGAGTTGGGGTGTAGTCAGAAGTAGAATGCCTCCAAGTTCAACTCCCAGTACACAGAGAGAGTTAACTGTAACCTTACCATATGATCCAGCAATTTTAGATAAATTCTGAAAGCAAGGACTTTTACTTGTACACCAGTGTTCACAGCAGCATTATTCACAATAGCAAAGGATAGAGACGACTCGTGTCCGTCAACAGAGGAGCAGGTAAGTAACATGTAGTTTGTTCACGCAGTGGAAAATTACTCAACAGAAAAAAAAGAATGAGCTACTTGGGAGGCTGAGGCAGGAGGAGAGAAAATTTGAAGCTACGCTCAGCAACTTGTCGAAATCCTGTCACAAGGGATCACAGGTTCTCAGCCAGCCTCACCTGCGTAGTAAGGGGTCTAAGTTGCAGAGGGCCTAAGTAGTTAAGGTTGGCCTTGACCCTGTTTCAAAATAAAGGAAAAATAGGGCTAGAGGTATAGCTCAGTGGTAAAGCGCCCCTGGGTTCAATCCCCAATACCACAAAAAAATTAAAGAGAAATGAAATTCTGATACATGACACAATATGGATGAGCCTTGCGAACATTGTGCTAAGTGAAGTAAGCCAGGCACATGATACGGCTCACTGATCAGCTGTTGTTTCCTGTGCATATATTCCCACGTTTCTTCATTTATATTATTTTTGTTTTCTTTTTATTCCTTCCCAAAATAGACATTCAACAGTAGATAGAATGGCCATCTCCCAACATTAAAAAATAAAAAAAGCTGAGCCTCCCAAACTCAAAGTCCAGCTGACTAAGCTAAGTGGCGAGGCTTCCGATTTCAGAGTGCTGTTTCTTCAATGCGTAGTCACCATTTTAGTGAAAAACATAGTTTTGGTGAAATAAGATTTATCTCCCAACAGGATGAGTAGCAGCACTCACTGAGTTTTGCATTCTTATTTTATGAGTTGTGAAGAAAATGAATGGTAGCCACATCGCTGATGAGCTATTTAGGCAAATTCTCAGAGACAGAGACAGAGCAGACATGGACAGGGTCAGGAGCACAGGTAGGGAGTTACTGGCCGGGGGATGCAGAGCGGCCATTTGAAATGATGGAAACATTCAGGAGGTGGATGGTGGTGATGACTGCACCTAATGCTGCTGAGCTATTGATGAAGCCAAGTATGGCGGTAAAGCACTTGTCCCCACTGCTCAGGAGGCTGAGGCAGGAGAATTACTTAGAGCCCAGGAATTTTGAGTCCAGCCTGGGCAACAAAGCAAAACCTTGTCGCTAAAAGAAAAAGAGAAGGAAGCCAGGTATGGTGGTGCACGCTTGTAATCCCAGCATTCAGGAGGCTGAGACAGGAGGATCGTGGTTTGTGGACAGCCTCAGCTACTTAGTGAGGCCCTCTACAAGTCAGTGAGGCCCTGTTTCAAATTAAAGAGTACAAAATAGGGTTCGGGGTGTAGCTCAGAGGCAGAATGCCCCTAGGTTTCATCCCCAGTACCAAAAAAAAAAGGAAAGAAAAATTATTAAATTAGTACAAAAATACTAAGCATGTTCTGAACGTAGAGTCGGTTTATAAACTAAATACAGTAAACTGGGTGTGATGGCTCTTACCTGTAATCCCAGTACTTGGGAGGCTGAAGCAGAAGGATCACAAGTTCAAAGCCAGTCTCCATAACTTACTGAGATCTTGTCTCTGAATTTAAAAAGGAGCTGGAGCAGTAGCTCAGTGGTAGAGTGTTGGTTCAATCCCTAGCACTGCAAAAGGAAAAAAAAGGTTCCGTTTTTGGTTGTGTGTGCTAAGGAAGTGCATGCTGTACACATGAGGGACCCAGAGGCTGAGAGATGCTGGGGCAGTTGAGACACACCTGGACTCTTCACTGCCCCAAGCACAGGCCCGCACGGCTGGGCGAAGCGGAGCAGTGCTGCACACACCGCAGGCCCTCACCCCGCCCAGGGCCTTCCTCTCCTGCAGGCCTGGCCTCCGGTGTCCCTGCTGTCCCTCCCAGGGACTGGCTGGGTGCCCTCCTCGGCGCAGGACCAGCTCACCAGGCTGACTCCTGGCAGAGGGGAGGACACCTCCTTCCCAGGGTCTGTGCGCACTTGTGACTTGCTTGTCTCCAGCTTCAGCTTCTGCTCTTGGGCCAGCGAGAGAGCACAGGACAGGCCAGCATGCCTCATGCAGGACAGAGGCCTTGTTGTTTCTCTGGGGCTTTATTTGGGGATTGGGAGGTCAGGACTGGGGATTGCATGCACCCACCTGTAACTTACACCCTTAGTCTTATAGTGTGTGTGTGTGTGTGCGCGCGCGTGCGCGTGCATGCAAAACCCTGTTTCAAAAATAAAATAGGGCTGGGTGTGGTGATGCCCACTTCTAACCCCAGCATTTGGGAGGCTGAGACAGGAGGATCGCAGTTCATGGACAGCCTCAGCTACTTAGGCCCTTTGCAACTCAGTGAGACCCTGTTTCAAAATAAACAAAATAGGGCTGGGGGTGTAGCTCGGAAGGTAGAATGCCCCTGGGTTCCATCCCCATTACCACAAAAATAAAATAAAATAAAATTGGGCTGGAGAGTGTAGCCCAGAGGTAGAATGTCCCTGGGTTCAATTCTCAGTACAAAAAAAAAAAAAAAAAAAAAAAAATCTGAGAAGAAAGAGAGGGACGGGATTACACGGTTTCCCTTTAGTGGACTGAAAGGCTGGAGCACGCTGCATCCAGTCACGTCCTGGCAGCAGCTCCTGGGGCTGGTGCTGGGATTTGAGTAATCACAGGCCCCAGTGGGGTGTGTGGGACGGTGTGCTGTTTGGTCTGGCTCACAGCCCCTGACACTCTGTAGCTATTTTAAACAGATCCCACAACCTTTCATTTGCTCCACTAATTTCTCCAAAATAGAATTGTTTATTTGTGGGCCAAAATTGGAGCCTCTTGCTCGTCACCAAAGTGCTTTTGGTGAAATGGAAACAACGGCACCACCAGAGCCCAAAGTTTCAGCGGTGCGTAGCTCTCGGGCAGCAGCATTGCTGGCACTGGCCGAGTCCCGTAACAAACAGAGGCTGTGGGCACGCCTGTGAGCCCAGCCCTGGAGCGCAAGACCGGCATCGCAGGCTCAGGGCCAATCTCAGCAACTTAGCCCCTCAGCAGTTTATCGAGACCCTATTTCAAAATAAAAGATAAAAGGCAGGGTGGGTGTGGTGGCACACGCTTGTAATCCCAGCATTTGGGATGATCCTCACCTATTAGATTGATGCCCATTATTTATATGGTGAGAGGAAGGAATAAAATGTTTTTTTTTTTGTATGTGTGTATGGTGCTAGGGATTGAACCCACAAGCGTTCTACCTCTGAGCTATCACGCCAGCCCTATTTTATTTATTTAATTCTAAAAAAAAAGTCTTACTATGTTGCTGAAGCTGGCCTCAAACCTGTAATCCTTTTGTCTCAGCCTCCAAATACTGAAATTACAGGCATGTATCACCATGTCTGGCTAGTGCCTTAAAAAAAATAATCTTTTATGTTGGAATAATTTTATACTTATAGAAATACGGCAAATATAGTACCCAGACATTCCATATGTCCTTTACTCAACTCCTATTAATGTCTAACATATCCATGGTACATATGTCAAAACTAAGACATTAATAATGGAACAACAAGCCAGGTATGGTGGCGCATGCTTGTAATCCCAGAATTCGGGAGGCTGAGACTCGAGGATTACAGTTCATATGAGGACAGCCTCAGCTACTTAGTGAGGCCCTCTGCAACTCAGTGAGACCCAGTTTCAAAACTAAAAGAATAAAAAAAAAAAATAGGGTAAGGGGTATAGCTCGGAGGTTGAATGTCCCTGGGTTCCATTCCCAGACCCACACACACAAATAATAATAATAATAATAATAATAATAATAATAATAATGGAACAACAGAGCTGTCGGCAAAACCAGATCCTCCTGTCTCAGCCTCTCAAGTACTGGGATTACAAGCATGTGTCACCACACCCAGCTCAGCTCTATTTTTTATTCTTTATTTTGAAACAGGATCTCATCTCACTAAGTTGCAAAGGGCCTCATTAAGTAGCTGAGGCTGGCCACAAACCTGCAATCCTCCTGTCTCAGCCTCCCAAGTATTGGGATTACAAGCCTGCACCACCATGCCAGGTTTGCTAAATTCTTTTTTATGTTAAGCCATTTAAGCTGGGTGTGCTGGTGAAGCCTATAAACACAGGAGTTAGGAGGCTGAGATGGGAGGGTCACAGGTTCACAGCCAGCTTTAGCAATTTAGCAAGGCTCTCTGCAACTTAACAAGACCCTGTTTCAAAAAAATAAAAATAAAAAATATGGCTAAGGGTGTAGCTCAGAGAGTGCTACTGGGCTCAATTTCCAGTTTCACCCTAAATAAATAAATAAATAAATAAATAAATAAATAAAATAAAATAAAATTGCGGTGGGGTTGTAGCTGGGAGGTAGAGCAACCTTGAGTTCAAGCCCCAGTATCTCTCTCTCTCTCTCTCTCTCTCTCTCTCTCTCTCTCTCTCTCTCTCTCACACACACACACACACACACACACACACACACACACCACAAATAAAAAGAAAAGGCTGAATAAAGGAACATCCAATGTGCTGGATCACTGGAGTTAAGAGTACGGGCGTTACTGCAAGGTCTCTTAGAGTTGCGCCCCAGTGAGTAGCAGTGACCTCGGGCACAGGCACCTCCCAGCCTTCCTCTGCTTCCTCACGGGAGTAAAGGCAACGCCGCTCCTGTGATAGAGTTGTACTCAGTGAGGTGACACGTCAAGAACTTGGCATGACCTCACAGTCAGCAACAACTAACGGAGTTATTGGCTTGATAGGCAATTTTCAGGCTTTACAGGCTGATGCTGTGCATAAGGAATGGACAGGCGTTAGTTATGACCTGTCTACTGACACCGACACTATCCTATTGATTGATTGATTGATTGCGGTGCTGGAGACGGGACTCGGGACCTCGTCCGTGGCAGGCAAGCGCTCTACCACCGTGCTCTCGCCCAGTACGATCAAGTCCAAGTACCTGCTGCCACCATTATCAACAGTAAAATGAAGCCCTTAAGAATCTGAGCGAAGCTGCACGTGGTGGCTCACACCTGTAATCTCAAGACTTCGGAGGCTGAGATGGGGGATTGCAAGTTAGAGGCCGTGTTTCAAAAAAATAAGAAGGGCTGGATGTGCAGGTCAGTGGTAGAGCGCTCCTGAGTTCCATTCCCAGTACTGAAAAAAATCTGAATAAAAGAAACTTTTCCTAAATAAATAGGATGATTTTTTTTGTTTGTTTGTTTACACAGATACCAGCATTATTTATCTCAAACCCAGAGCTCCTGATAAAACCCTTTTGGCTAATCACTGTCAGAGAATTTGACAATACTTACAAATAAAAATACATTTAGAGCTGGTGTAGTGGTGCCTGCAATTTCAGTCCTTGGGAAGCTGAGACGGGAGGATTGCAGGTTTGCAGCCAGTCTCAACAACTTGTGAGGCCCTTCACAACTTAGTGAGATCCTGTTTGAAAATAAAAAACAAAATAGGGCCTGGGGTGTAGCTCAGAGGCAGACTGTCCCCTAGGTTCAATCCCCAGAACACACAAAATTAAGATTATATTGACGTTGAATCTACTTGGATCATTTGGAATTTCATTGCAGCATTCTCTAAACTTTTCTGTGCTGTATATATTAATTTGAAATTATTATTTTGGTCATATTCTGTGGATGTAACCTTTTAGGGCCTCCTTTGTGTGCTGTGCAGACTCAAAATAATTTCCTGGGAAAAAGTTTACACCTGATATTGATTTTCTCTTGTAGGTGAGAAAAGCCCCTTTTTATACCAGCTGTCCTTAAGCAGCTCGCTTTCATAAATCAAAATCTACGCTCGCAGTGTCTGTGGAATTATATGGGTCTGAATTTAAACACCACGGAACAGGTTTATTCCAGAATATAGCTACAGGTATAATCTCATTTTGTCATCCAATATTGATTAAAACTCAACAGAGAGCAGTAATTTTCAGGGAGGATTATGAAGCATGCACCAGCTCATACACATTTTCAGACCGTCTAGTCTAAAACATATCCATGGATTAAACCAGATCAGAAGACAGCTGGTGCCTTGTGAGACAGTGCTAAAGTTTCTCAAAGTATAGTATAGTCTGTTCTAACTTGTACTTTTGTGTAATGTCAACAATATAAATCAAATGTCATGAGAAATAGCACCTTTTTTTTTTATTTTTGTACCAGGGATCAAACCCAGGAGCATCCTCCCTCAGGATACACCCTTAGCCCCCCACCTTTTTAATTTTTTTTTTTTTTGGTGGTACTGGGGTTCCTGGAAGCCCTTCTACCTCTGGGCTACACTCCCAGACCTATTTTTACATTTTTATTTGGAAACAGGATCTCCTAAGCCAGCACCCGTGGCTGGCTTCGAACCTGCGCGATCCTCCTGTCTCCGCCTCCCAAGCGCAGGGATTACAAGCGTGCGCAACCACGCCCGGCGTCCACCTTTTTAATTTTGAAACAAAGTCTTGGTAAATTGTTAAGGGTCTTGGTAAATTGCTAAAGCTGGGCTCTAACCTGCAGTCCTTCTGTCTCAGCCTCCCAAGCACTGGGATTACAGTATGCCCAGCCAGAACTTTCAGGAATGAATGAGAGCACTGTTCATTTTCATCAGAATAAGCACTTCTTTGCTGGGCGTGGTGGCGCACGCTTGTAATCCCCGCGCTTGGGAGGCTGAGACAGGAGGATTGCATGGGTTTGAAGCCGCCTCAGCTACTTAGTGAGGCTCTCAGCAACTTAGTGAGACCCTGTTTCCAAATCAAATATAAAAAAAGGTCTGGGAGTTAATCCCACTTTTTCACCCTGTACAAAAGTCAACTCACGATGGATCAAAGACTTGGAAATTAAACCAGAGACCTTGAAGCTCCTTGAAGAGGGCATAGGTCCAACACTACAACACATAGGCACAGACAAACATTTCCTCAACAAGACCCCAAAGGCACAACAAATTAAAAGGAGAATCAATACATGGGATTGCATGAAACTGAAGAGCTTCTGTTCAGCAAAGGAAACTATTAAGAACCTCAATCGTGAACCAACAGAATGGGAGAAGATTTTTGCCACCTACACCACTGATAGAGGACTAATATCTAGAATATACAGAGAACTCAAGAAACTCAACACTAAGAAAACAAAGCATCCAATAACAAAATGGGCAAATGACCTAAATAGACACTTCACAAAAGAAGAAATTCAAATGGCCAATAAATGCATGAAAAAATGCTCAACATCACTGGCAATCAGAGAGATGCAAATCAAAACTACCCTGAGATTTCACCTAACTCCAACTAGAATGGCCATCATTCAAAACACAAACAACAACAGATGCTGGCGAGGATGTGGAGAAGTGGGAACTCTAAGACATTGTTGGTGGGATTGCAAATTAGTGCAACCACTTTGGAAAACAGTATGGAGAATCCTCAGAAGAATGGGAACAAATCTTCCATTTGATCCAGCAATACCACTGTTGGGTATCTACCCAAAAGAAAAGAAACCAAACTACCAAACTAATGCATGTGTATCTATGTTCATAGCTGCACAATTCACCATAGCCAAACTATGGAACCAGCCAAGATGTCCATCAACAGATGAATGGATTACAAAACTGTGGGATATGTACACAATGGAATTTTACTCAGCCATCAAAAAAAAACTCAATTACATCATTTTCAGGGAAATGGATGGAACTGGAGGACATTATGCTAAGTGAGATTAGTCAGGCACAAAAAATAAGAAATCAGATGCTTTCCCTAATATGTGAGAGTTAGGGAGAAATGGGTCATAGGAGGAACTCTTGGAAGAGGATCAGTAACTTTTAACTCTGTTTACATTGTCTTTGGATATACAATATTTTTCTTATTTTTTTAGGGAGTTTATTTACTCTTTTGTTGCCTGTGCCATTGAAATCATATCCAAGAAATCACTTCCAATTTCAATGTTGTGAGGTTTTATGACCCAGATTTTCTTCTAAAAGCTTATAGTATTAAGATTTATATTTAGGTCTTTTATCTATTTTGAGTTAATATTTGTATATGTGTTAGGTAAGGGTCCAATTTTATTCTTTTTCATTTATTATTATTTTTCAACAATATTTAGTTAAAAGACTAGTATTTCCTCCACCAAAAGTTCATGGAAACCTTGTCAAAAATAACTTGACAATGTATGGAAGAATTTATCTCTAGGCTTTTATTTAGCTCCAATGGTTTATATATGCCTTTAGAACAGTACTACACTGTTTCAATTATTGTAGCTTTATATGGTTTGAAATCAGAAAATATACATCTTCTAGCTTTGTTCTTCTTTGAGACTGTTTTGGGTATCTAGAGTCCATATTCCATATCAGGATAGATTTTTTCTGAAAAATAAATAAATAAATGTATGATAGTTTCACCTAAAAAAAAAAAAAGAAAAAAATATTCTCTGGTAAGAAAGAAAGCAAAAAGAAATATTGAAATGTTATCTTTAAGTCATCAAAAGTTTGGTACCAGACAAATGAAACTGTTATGTGAGATTATCAATGTTAATATTGTATAAATTGCTATAATACTAGATGTCAACCAGTAAGCCAAGCGTGGGAAGGAGGGATGGGGAGGGAATGGGGTGGGGATCGTGGTAGGGGCTAACTGGGCGAGATGTGCATGTATGTCTACAAAAGTATTTTCTTTATACCACTATGATGTATGAATACATTGCACCAATAAAAAATAAATTAAAAAAAAAAAAAGGTCTGGGAGTATAGCCTGGAGGTAGAAAAGCCTCTGGGTTCCACCCCCAGTACCACCAAAAAAAAAAAAAAAAAAAAAAGAATAAGCACTTCTTAGAATCTCAGAGAGAAATGTTACTAATCTTGGTTCCAAGAATTTTTATAGTCATAATTAACCTCAACATTATGATTCAAGAGAAATGGAATAGTGGAGAAGGAAGAAAGGGAGGGCAGGGTGTCTTCAAAGAATTCTGGCAAAAACATTGAGAAAAGTATTGTTTAGACAAACACTGAATACAGCAAACTCGTGCTTTTTTTTTTTTTTTCTTTGTTTGGTGGTACTGGGGATTGAATCCAGGGACATTCTACATCTTTACTACACCCCCAGTCCTTTTTATTTTTTATTTTGAAGTAGGGTCTCAGTTGCTGAGAGCCTCACTAAATGGCCGAGACTAGCTGTGATCCTCTTGTCTCAGCCTCCCAAGTGCTGGGATTGCAAGCATGGGCCACCACACTCAGCAAACTCATGCTTCTGAAACATCTTTGTGCAAGGGTGTGAACACACACACACACACACACACACACACACACACGAGTAGATCACATTCTTCTGCAGCTGGCATAATATTTTGATGCTCATAAAGCCTCACCTAAGGCGGCCTCATATCTGCAGCAGGAACTGTACCAAGTGCCAAGCGGTCAAAACACAGTGCATGTGTCTGGGGGCCAAGGGCGGCCTTGGGGGCCTGGGTCCGGGCAGCGGTTCTTGGTTCACTGTTCCCTCCTTCCATCACGTTCCCTGCCGGTCTCACTTCTCGGCAGTTTGAGGGAGAGCAGAACCATTTGGCATGGTACACAAACTTCTACCACAGTTCAGCAAATATTTCTTGAATTAAATTGAGGTGCGCAATTGAGTCCAAACCCCAACCTCATTTGGGACATTGGACTGGGATTGCTTCTTCCCATCCTTTGGGCCCCAGTAGCGGCTTTGGGGCTAAGCCACCATTGCAGTCACCCTGGGTCAGCACTCTGCCACCATCCCTGGTGTTTCCTAATCACTACCAAGATGTTCTGTCTGCCTCTGCGAATGGGGCTGTGGGTGTGCACGCCTCCCCCTGGTTTGCACAGAAGCCCTGCTCCTCCTCTAGCCAGTGAAGGGCAGGGTTCTGTGTATACATGTCATGTGCTGTTCCTGCTTCAACTGAAGCTCAAATGAAAAGTTACCGTGTCCCCTACCGAAAATTGGTCTCCGCCTGACTATAGGAGCAGTTTAGGGTATTTTAGGAAGAAGCCAGGCTTGGTGGCACCCGCCTGTAATCTCTGTACCTGGAAGGCTGAGACAGGAGAATCTCAGGTTCAAGGCCAGCCTCAGCAACTTAGTGAGACCCTGTTTCCAAATAAAAAATAAAATAGGGCTGGGTGTGTAGCTAGGAGGCAGAATGCCTCTGGGTTCAATCTCCAGCATCATAAAAAATATATTTTTTTTAATTTTATTTATTTATTTATTTATTTATTTATGGTGGTACTGGGGTTCCTGGAAACCCTTCTACCTTCGGGATACACTTCCAGATCTATTTTTATATTTTTACTTGGAAACAGGGTCTCTTAAGCCAGCGCGGCTGGCTTCGAACCTGCACGATCCTCCTGTCTCCGCCTCCCAAACGCGGGGATTACAAGCGTGCGCCACCACGCCCAGAGATAGATATATATATATATATATATATATATATATATATATATATATATATATATTTTTTTTTTTTTAGAAGAAGTCAAAGCCCCCTGGCACTTCTGCATCAGTGTTAGCTCAGATGAACCACCTAGTTTGACAACAGAAGGCAGCTTTGTAAAACCTAGCATGGAAGGCCTTCTTTGGGAGAGAAGGCCCATGAACCAGAAGGGAGCCTGAGCCTCTCCAGTCTATTTGGGGATGTCAGAAATTCATATTCAAGAGCCAGGATTGGTGGTGCCCGCCTGTAATCCCAGGACTTGGAAGGCAAGAAGATTGCAGGTTCAAGGCCAGCCTCAGCGACTCAGCAAGGCGCTCAGCAACCTAGTGAGATCCTGTCTCAAAAAAAAAAAAAAAAAAAAAAGGGCTGGGAGTGTAGCTCAGAGGTAGAATGCCCCTGGGTTCAGTTCCAGTAACACACACACACACACACACACACACACACACACACACACACGTGAGCGCGTACTCATAAACTCTATATTAGATGCTCTGCCGTGGTGGGGTGGGGATCAGTGACTCTGTGCTTGCTTAGCATGTGCAAGGCCAGGTTTGATTTCCAGTACCCAAAAAACCCCACAAAAAACAAAAAAGACTTTGTGACTTCCTTGAGTGGGCACAAAGCTACTGCTCGTGCAGAGAAGCACTAAGGCCCACCAGGGTCTGCAGTCAGGAGGCCTGGCACTGGGCTTGCCAGGCTGTAGGGTCCGGAAGGCAAACTCTTCCTAGTCTGTTCCTACAGACGGCTCGCTGGGATGGTCAGAGGTCATACACAAAAGTGCCTGCAGTCGTGCCCAGTGTATGGTAATTCACACTTGGCGAGTTCTCACTCTGTGCCTTACTTCTCTTACCTTCTTGAATCTGGGCTAGAACCCTCAAGTGAGATTGTAACCGTGCTTACAGATGAAGAAATCCAGGCAGAGAGGATAAGGAACTTGCCTAAGGATAGTAAATGGTAGAATCAGTCTTTCCAGACTCTTAAGAGTCTGGTTCAGCATCTGTGTTTTTACTCCAAGTTACTTTAAATAGTAAAAAAAAAAAAAAAAAAAAAAAGGAAAGAAAAGAAAAACTAAATGCTAAGAGTGACTGAGTAGATTATAACAATTTGATAGTTATTGCAATGTTTTTAGATTTTTAGTTTTTCTTAGAAAGAGTATAATCATTATACTCATTCAGGAAAACAATTTATCAATATATGTTTATAGACTCAAAATGTTCATCTAGGCATAGTGGCATACAGTTGTAGTACTTGGGAGGCTGAGACAGGAGGATCACAGGTTCCTAGCCAGCCTCAGCAATTTGGGAGGCCCTCTGAAATTTAGTGAGACTGACTCTGTTTCAAAATAAAGAATAAAATATATAGGGCTGGGGGTGGAGCTCAGAGGTAGAATGCCCCTGGGTTCAGTTCCCAGTACTGCAAAAATAAATAAATAAAATAAAAATAAAAATAAAATGTTCTAGCCGGGCGTGGTGGCACATGCTTGTAATCCCCGCGCTTGGGAGGTGGAGACAGGAGGAGCGCGCAGGTTCGAAGACAGCCGCGCTGGCTTAAGAGACCCTGTTTCAAAAAAAAAAAAAAAAAAAAACAGTATAAAAATAGGTCTTGGAGTGTAGCCTGGAGGTAGAAGGGTTTCCAGGAACCCCAGTACCATAAAAAAAAAAAAAAAATGTTCTTAGCCTTAGATCCAGTGGTGGAATCAATTTGACAATAAATCCTAAAGAAGCCAGGCATGGTGGCACACACTTGTAATTCCCAGAACTTGGGAGGCTGAGACAGGAGGATTGCAGGTTCGAGGACAGTTTCATGAAGTAATAAGATTCTCACCAACCTAGGGAATAGGAATGGTGGTGTAGCTCAGAGGTAGACTGCCCCTAGATTCAATCTCCAATACTACAATAAATTAATAAAAATATTAAAGTCCTAAAAAGAATCTACATTCAGAGAAACCCAAGTGCAGTTTTTTGTTTTGTTTTTGTTTTTAATCAATAGCCAGGTGTGGTGGTGAATGCCTATAATCCCAGTACTTGAGAGACTGAGACAGGAGGATCACAGATTCAAGGCCAGCCTCATCAACCTCGGGAGGTCCCATTTACAAATAAAAAGTAAAATAGAGCTGGGTGGAGCTCAGAGGTAGAATTCCCCTGGGTAAAATCCACAGCACCACACACACCAAAAAAAAAAAAAAAAAAAAAGAAAATCACAGAGCAATTTAGAGTAGAGAAAATAGAAATAATGTAGCTATGCAATAACAAAATAAAATTACTGCATATCATCTGAATGTATTATTATTAAACATAGATTTTTTTTGTATACTGGGAAGGATTGAACCCAGGGGCATTCTACCTCTGAGCTACACCCTCAACCTCTTTTAGTTTTTGTTTTGAAATAGGGTCTTGCTTGGTCCTCAAAACTGTGATCCTCCTGTTTCAGCCTCTGAAGTACTGGGATTATAGGCATGTACCACCAGTCCAGCTTAGTTTTTTTTTTTTTAAGATTGGATAAAACCAGCCTAATATGTTACTAATGTTTGAGCTAAGCTCTGAGATATGGAAGTATGCTTGTACTTTTTCTTTTTTCTACTTTGCCATTTTCCTGTCATATCATCGGCTATGCTGCTTTCTGCGACTTGAACCCATTTCTCTCTGACCCTCTAGGGGCAGTGCTCCAGGTAAGCCCATACTTCAGGGGCAATGGGCCGGGGCTTGCACAGGAGGTGACAGGATTTGCCTACCCCCTGCCTCCCCCACCGCATCTGCATCTCCTCTCCAGCCCCTGACAGGCACAAAACTTGTGGCTCTAGGCTTTTTCACTCTGAGATGTAGCGTGGTTTGGTGGAAAGAGACAAGATTTTGACTTAACAGATTTGGTTAGATTTTAAAAACTGCTAGTTATCAAAACCTAGGCTTTTTTAAATTTAATTTTTCTGTGTGTGTGGTACTGGGAATTGAACCCAGAGGCATTCTATCTCCAAGCTATACCCCCAGGCCGATTTTAGTTCTTATTTGGAAAAAGGGTCTTGGCTAAGCTGCTGAGTCTGGCCTCAAACCTGTGATCCTCCTGTCTTAAGCTTTCCAAGTACTGGAATTACAAGCTTGCGCCAACCACACCTGGCTTAAATTTATTTTTAACTGATACAGAGTTGTATGTATACGTGGGGTGCCAGATGAAGTTTCAATACATAAACCTGGACTCCTTAAACTATTGGTGTCCTCATCCATGAACAGAAATTACTAGAATAGCTGGGTGTGGGGACCACAAACCTGTCATCCCAGGATTTGGGAGGCTGAGACAGGAGGATCCCAGATTCAAACAAGGCCAGTCTCAGCAACTTAATGAAGCTCTCGGCATCTCAGGGAGACTCTGTTTCCAAATAAAAAGGCCTGGGATTGTAGCTCAGAGGTAGAATACCCCTGGGTTCCACCTCGAGTACCAGGAAAAAGCAAGCAAGCAAGCAATGACCAGAATGCCTGCCTGGGAGAACTCCTAAACTGCTCTTCTCTTCTGTGAGACCCAGGACAGCCAGAGCCGGAGCACTCAGAGAGCTGCCTCTGTTTCTACCAGGTCTCTCCTCTCCAGATTTTTTGCTTCTCCAGGAGCCCGGGGGAGTTCACAGGGGCTCTTCTGGCATTCCTACTGGCGTAGATTCCCGGAGCCTCCACCTCACCTTTCCTCCAGTCATTTTGAAAAGTCACAATATATATAGGAGTTCTATAAGTCATTTTGAAAAGTCACAATATATAGACTCTGCTGTTTCAAGGTGAAGTGTTTCATCTAGGGTAGAGAGAGTAAAATGATCAACAAACACCCTGGAGGAAATGATGAAAAACCCCAAAGAAAAATAATGTTGTATTCTCTCTCTCTCTTGTTACATTTTCCATTCACTAAGTAAAATCAACTCCTTTTTTTTTTCCATAAAAGTTCACTCTGGGTACGTGTCTATGAAGAGTCATATCTTGCAGCCCACATAAGATGACACTCCATCCAGTCAACCTGTTCTTAGGAACAGTGTAAAAACACATAGGTGGTGAGGTTAATAATTTTCTTTCTTGAACTTGGAACAGCAAAACTAACAGTCCCACCCTTTTCAGATGTTTGAAATCCTTTATGCAAAAAGCTGAATTTAAAATTTTATAGTAATAGACTATGCCTTATAACACAATGAGATTTAAACATACCAGTCCTAAAATATGTATTAAGATAATGTTTTTATTTGTTTGAAAATTTCAGAATATTAATATAAGATGGGATCTTACTCATAGCAAAAGTCTTGTATTGATTTATCTCCTAGTTTCTTCTTTACTTCCTTTCCTAATTTTTGCATATATTGTTAAAAAAGTATAACCAACTTCTCATAAATGATAGTACCATGAGGTCATATTCTGACTTAGGGGGTATCATTTCAATTTTATTTTGATAGTATACTACTTGTAAATGCAAAGACAGGCGTGGTGGTGCATACCTGTAATCACAGTGCTTAGGACGCTGTAAGTTCTAGACTAGCCTCAGCAATTTAGCAAGACCCTGTTTCAAAAAAAAAAAAAAATAGTAGCTGGGCGTGGTGGCGCACACTTGTAATCCCCACACTTGGGAGGCTGAGACAGGAGGATCGCACAGGTTCAAAGTCAGCCTCAGCTACTTAGTGAGGCTCTCAGCAACTTAGTGAGACCCTGTTTCCAAATAAAATATAAAAAAGGTCTGGGAGTATAGCCCGGAGGTAGAAAGCCTCTGGGTTCCACCCCCAGTACCACCAAAAATAAAGAAAAAAAGAAAAAAAAAGAAAAAGAAAAAAATAGAAAGGGATGGGGATGTAGCTCAGAAGTAGAATGCCCCTGAGTTCAATCCTCAGTAACACACACACACACACACACACACACACACACACACACACACACGAAGATAACTTATTACCTAACGCTAAGGCATCACACAATTATAACTTTATATTTATTTTTCTTGAATTCATACAATTTAGAAAAATATTTCATTCCTATTTCTGACTACACCCACTAAGCTAATCCAAAAACAAAAATGAAATAGTTTTTTAATTCATGAGGACAAAGTCATGATAATATGATGGGTTGTGGACACTGTCTAACAAATACTTCTTGTACTAAAATAAGACCAATTCTATAACTGGTCTTTAATTCAGGTCAAACTTTTCCACAGCTGATTTTTATAGTCTAACTATCAATATGAATTTTTTGGCTTATATATTACACAAATATAATATTCAAAACACTAGTTCTTATATGTATAAAGAGCCATAAAATATTTATTCTTGGATATAAAAACTCTACTTTCTGCTCCGAAAAAATATATTCTACCCAGGCATGGTGGCGCACGCTTGTAAACCCAGTACTTGGGAGGCTGAGACAGGAGGATCGCACAGGTTCGAAGCCAGCCTCAGCTTCTTAGTGAGGCTCTCAGCAACTTAGTGAGACCCTGTTTCCAAATGAAATATAAAATAGTTCAGGGGTGTAACCCAGTAGTAGAAAACCCCTGGGTTCTATCCTAGGATCACAATATATATATATATATATATATATATATATATATATATATATATATATATATGTGTGTGTGTGTGTGTGTGTGTGTGTGTGTGTGTGTGTGTGTGTGTATCCTAAATAAATAGTTAAAATACTTAAAGTGAGGCCGGGCACACTTGTAATCCCTGCGCTTGGGAGGCGGAGACAGGAAGATCTCGCAGGTTCGTAGTCAGCCTCGCTGGCTTAAGAGACCCTGTTTCCAAATAAATAACAAAATAGAAAATAGGTCTGGGAGTGTAGCCCGGAGGTAGAAGGGCTTCCAGGAAACCCAGTACCAATAAATAAATAAAAAAAATTTAAAGTGGCCAGGGTATGGTGGTGCATGCTTTTATTCCCAGCAGTTGGAAGGCTGAGACAGGGAGATTGCAGGTTCAAATCCAGCCTCGGCAGCCTCACCAGGTTCTCAGCAACCTAGTGAGACCCTGTTTCCAAATAAAAAATAAAATTGGGCTGGGGGTATAGTTTGGGTTCAATACCTCTGGGTTCAATGCTCAGTACCTCCCCCCAAAAAAGTTTAAATTGTGAGGCATGTGTAAAGCCCTGGGCTCAATCAACACACACACACACACACACACACACACACACACACACACACACGGGAAAATTATATCCAGAAAAAATTTCATTTAATTTTGCTTAAAATAGATTTTTTTATTTTTAATCCAAGAATGAGCCGGGTGTGGTGGCGCACACTTGTAATCCCCGCGCTTGGGAGGCTGAGACAGGAGGGTCACTCAGGTTCGAAGCCAGCCTCAGCTACTTAGTGAGGCTCTCAGTGACTTAGTGAGACCCTGTTTCTAATAAAATATAAAATAGGTCTGGGAGTATAGCCTGGAGGTAGAAAGTCTCTGGGTTCCACCCTTTGTGCCACCAAAAAAATACAAAAATGGTGGCACATGCTTGTAATCCCAGTACTTGGGAGACTGAGACAGAAGGATCTCAAGTTTAAAGCCAGCCTCAGCAATTTAGTGAGGCTGTCAACAACTTAGTGAGACTGTTTCTAAATAATAAAATAAAAAGGACTAGAGATGTAGCTCTGAGGTAGAATGATCCTGGGTTTATTCCCCAGTAACACACACACACACACACACACACACACACACACACACACACGAAAAGAATAAACTGCTAAGAGTGATTAAATAAATTATAATAATCTAGTTGATAGACTTTTTTTTTGGTGGTACTGGGGTTCCTGGAAGCCCTTCTACCTCTGGGCTACACTCCCAAACCGATTTTTACATTTTTATTTGGAAACAGGGTCTCCTAAGCCAGCGCACGCGGCTGGCTTCGAACCTGCGCGATCCTCCTGTCTCTGCCTCCCAAGTGCGGGGATTACAAGCGTGCGCCACCACGCCCGGCTCTAGTTGATAGACTTTTAAAGTGATATTTTATGAAAGATTGTTTGAAAAGCAAGGAAATTATGTCATGATCTTTTAAATTTATTTGTAACTGATACATAAATGCATAAAATTATACTAATGGAGTACCACAGAATCTTTTGATGTCATGGTGTGTGTGTATGTGTGTGTGACTGGAAACTGAACCCAGGGGCATTCTACCTCCAAATCCCCAGTCCAGTTTTATTTTCTTCTTCTCTTCTCTTCTCTTCTCTTCTCTTCTCTTCTCTTCTCTTCTCTTCTCTTCTCCTCTCCTCTTCTCCCTCCTCCCTCCTCCCTTCTCTCTCTCTCTCTCTCTCTCTCTCTCTCTCTCTCTCTCTCTCTCTCGTGTGTGTGTGTGTGTGTGTGTGTGTGTGTGTGTGTGTGTGTGTGTGATACTGAGGATTGAACTCAGGGGCATTCTACCTCCGAGTTATACTCCCAGCCGGATTTTTTTTTTTTTTTTTCCTTTTTGAAACAGGATCTCACTAGCTGCAGAGGGCTTCATGAGGTTGCTGAGGCTGGCCATCAACATACAATCCTCCTGTCTCAGCCTCCCAAGTACTAGGATTATAGGCATGCACCACCACATCGAGTTCAATGTCATTTTTTGTGTGTGTGGCACTGGGGATGGAACCCAGGGGCATTCTACCTCTGAGCGACACCCCCGACCTTTTTTTTTTTTTTTATATTGAAACAGGGTTTCATAGTTGCAGAGGGCCTCACTAAGTAGCTAAGGCTGTCTGGGAACCACGATCCTCCTGTTTCAGCCTCCCAAATGCTGGGATTTCAATCATGCACCACTTCACCAGATTCTATTTTTTATTCTTTCTTTTATTTTATTTTATTTTGGTACTGGGGGTGGAACCCAGGGGATTTTCTACCTTTGGGCTATACTCCCAGACCTATTTAATATTTTATTTGGAAACAGGGTCTCACTAAGTTGCTGAGAGCCTCACTAAGTATCTGAGGCTGGCTTCGAACCTGTGCAATCCTCCTGTCTCAGCCTCCCAAGAGCTGGGATTATTCTTTATTTTGAAACAAGATTTCACTAAGTTGTGGAGGGCCTCACTAAATACCTGAGGGTGGCTGGGAACCGAGATCCTCCAGTCTCAACCTCCCAAGTACTGAGATTACAAAGAGTGTGCCACCATGCCCGGCTCAATGTCATCATTTTTATTTAAGTAGTTTTTTTTTTTTTTTTTTTTTTTTTTTTGTGGTCCTGGGGATGAAACCCAGGGGCCTTCTACCTCTGGGCTACACTCCCAGACCTATTTTATATTTTATTTGGAAACAGGGTCTCTTAAGCCAGCTGAGGCTGGCTTCGAACCTGCGCAATCCTCCTGTCTCAGCCTCCCAAGAGCTGGGATTATTCTTTATTTTGAAACAAGATTTCACTAAGTTGTGGAGGGCCTCACTAAATACCTGAGGGTGGCTGGAAACCGAGATCCTCCAGTCTCAACCTCCCAAGTACTGAGATTACAAAGAGTGTGCCACCATGCCCGGCTCAATGTCATCATTTTTATTTAAGTAGTTTTTTTTTTTTTTTTTTTTGTGGTCCTGGGGATGAAACCCAGGGGCCTTCTACATCTGGGCTACACTCCCAGACCTATTTTATATTTTATTTGGAAACAGGGTCTCTTAAGCCAGCTGAGGCTGGCTTCGAACCTGCGCAATCCTCCTGTCTCAGTCTCCCAAGTGCGGGGATTACAAGCGTGCACCACCACTCCCGGCTTATTTAACTATTTTTTTTTTTTTACTATAAAAATAATGTTCTGCTGGGCGTGGTGGCGCATGCTTGTAATCCCCACACTTGGGAGGCTGACACAGGAGGATCACGCAGGTTCAAAGCCAGCCTCAGCTACTTAGTGAGGCTCTCAGCAACTTAGTGAGACCCTGTTTCCAAATAAAACATTAAAAAAAAGGTCTGGGAGTATAGCCCGGAGGTAGAAAGCCTCTGGGTTCCACACCAAGTACCACCAAAATAATAAAATAAAATAAAATAAAATAAAATAAAATAAAATGTTCTGTTGGGCGTGTCCAGGAGGCTGAGACAGGAGGATCACAGGTTCATGGCCAGCCTCAGCACCTTAGTATGACTCTCAGCAACTTAGTGAGACCCTATTTCAAAATAAAGAATAAAGTAAGGCTGGGAGTGTGTAGCTCAGAAGTAGAATGCCCCGGGTTCAATCCCCAGTAAAACACACACAAACACAAATAATTAATAATGATAATGACGATGATAATATTCCATTAAATAAGACTAAGAAACTATTATTTTAATTTTTAGTGAGAAAAACAGAATACATGGTTATATCTATGATATGATTGCAACTTTTTCAAGAACAGAACAAGAGTACTGGGTTCTCTTCCTCCTCCTCCTTCTCTTTCTCTCTCTTCCTTCCTCTCTTGGTACTAGAGATTAAACCTAACCTTTTTTTTTTTTTTATACTGGGTCTTGCTAAATATCTGAGGCTGGCCTCAAACCTGCAATCCCCCTGTGTCAGCCTCCCAAGCAGAGCTAACTTGTCCAAGATCACTAAGCTAATACTGTCAGAACAGAGATTGGCAAATACACCTGACTGTCTTCAAAAGGTCTGAACTCTGTTCCCCTCCTGGTAACATCACTGTGAAGATCAAATGAGTGGAACGTCAGAAATGTCTGCTGAGAGTGGGAGCCTCACCCCTCCCTGGGCTTTCAGGGTCACCTCCCCTCACACACAGCACAGTTACCATTGCCCTAAATCTTTAGGAAAAAATTAACAAGAGTTTAGTAATGTCTTGTTGTAAAATATCTCAAGTCTCATAGGGAAATTCTAATCTGTGAGATGCTGCTTAAAATAAATGGGTGACTGGCCAGAGCTTAGAAATGTTTGCAATATGATAATATCATCCGGTAGTAGATAATTATAAATACACTTATTTATTTATTTATTTATTTATTTATTTATTTATTTATTTTTGCGGCACTAGGGATGGAACCCAGGGACATTCTACTTCCGATCTACACCGATTTGTAATTCTTTATCTTGAAACAGAGTCTCATTAAATTGTGGACGGCCTCACTAAGTAGCTGTCTCAGCCTCCCCAAAGTACTGGGATTACAAGGGTGCACCACCTCGCCCGGCTAATAGTTATTCTTGTTACTTGGAAACCATTATTAAATTACTAAGAAATTAATAAGTTTAAAGTAATTGGGGGGAAAGCCCTGTTTGAAGAAAATTATGCCTCATGTGTACATTTGATCTGTTTCAGTTCCAAGGAGTATGTAGGGAAAGGATTCTTTCTAGCTGTTAGAAAACGTGCAGGGGCAGTGTGTCTTCTGTCTTCACCCGCAGGTTAGTAGTAAGCAAGAGGTCGTCGGGAGCGGCGGGAGTCGGAGGTGGTTCATGTCATTACTCAGTCTTGGCTCCTGGCTGCTTCTTGGCAAGCTTTTAACCTCTCTGGATTCCCTCTTCTTATCTTTCTCCTAAAGGGTGGAAATCACACTTCAACATTGTATACCTAAAAGATGTCCTGAGCTCACCAGCTTAATATTTTAGTGTATATTTATTGAACTTGGTCGTATATCCACATGACTCATTTAAGAAATATTTTCTGGTAAAAGGGTTTTAAGGACTTTCTTTTTCTCCTAAGAATTTTAGATAAGTCTTGAATATGATAGCGGGCTGAGGGTGTAGCTCCGTGGTAGAGCAGGTAGGTGCCTAGCAAACTCAAAACCCTGGACTCAGTCCCCAGCACCAACATAACAAAACAAAAAACGTTAAAATGCAATCGTTATTTTGCAAGAACTGGAATCATCACCTCCTTCTCCCAGTGTTTGACACTGGAAAATTATTGAGCACGAAATAATGATCAAACTCCAACTCAGTTCACTTAGAAAAGCAGAGATTGCGACCGTGTCCGCTATCAGGAAAGGCCGTCTGCTCGGGCGGACTCGGGCCACCAGCTAGGACGGCGCCCAGGCCGCCGCCGCAGCTCGCTGTGGCTCTAATTTGCTCGAGGCTGAGGTTTCCTCTTCTTATTCTAGTAATAGGATTAATAAGTTAATTATTAAGTTAATTATTCCACACGTTGGGTTGCTCAGCGCACAACCATCTGTTAGGCTGCCGTGGACACCACAGCGAAGGTCCAGAGCGTGGCTCGCGGCACAAGTGCGCGGGGTTTGCTTCCCAGCCACCCCCAGGTCCGGCGGGGGCCTGGCGGGCGGGGGTCTGCGGGCGGGCGGGGGTCCGCGGGCGGGCGGGGCGCCCCCACTCGGGCGCCCGTGGGACGCGCCGCCAGCCGCTCCGCCGGGGGCTCGGCGCTCGCCCACCGCTTCCAAATTTAACCATTACCTAAATCCGAAGGGAAATGAGCAAACCTCTGGATTGGGTGTCAAGGTATTTTCAGCCTCGCTGGGCGTATTTATCCCCAAGTGTTTCCACAACAAGCTATTTCGGGCCGGGCAGGTTCGCCCCGCGGGCCGGCGTCCGGGGGTCCTGGAGCCCGCGGCCGGGCATCTGGCCCCGAGTCTCTGACTCCGCGTGCGGAAGTCCCGGGGCCGAGAAAAGTTCGATTTCTTTCTGGTCATTTCTAGGGCCTGGGTGTCCAGACCTCCGAGCCCCCCCCCCCAATCCGCAGGGAAGATGGGGGGCACGGAGGGGCGCCCGGGCGGTGCCGAGGCGGAGCGCCCCCGGCTGGGGGCCCTGGGAGGACATGGGGTGCCGGGGAGGGCCGATGAGGGTCTGGGGGTGCCGGGGAGGACTTGGGGTCCGGGGAGGGCCGGGGAGGGCCTGGGGGGTGCCGGGGAGGGCCGTTGAGGGTCTGGGGGTGCCAGGGAGGGCCTGGGGTCCGGGGAGGGCCGGGGAGGGCTTGGGGGGGCTCCGGGGAGGGCCTGGGGTCCGGGGAGGGCTGGGGAGGGCCTGGGGGGGGCTCCGGGGAGAGCCTGGGGTCCGGGGAGGGCTGGGGAGGGCCTGGGGGGGCTCCGGGGAGGGCCTGGGGTCCGGGGAGGGCTGGGGAGGGCCGGCGGCCCGCGGCGCTCAGGAAGTGAAGCTTGTGGTTTTGGGGGCTGAGCTCGGAAGGAGATTAAAAAAGACACACAGGGGAGGTCTCTCCCGAAAGCAAGATTCCGTTTGAAAACTCTCGGAGCGCCGCCCCGCCCCGCAGGTAGGCGTGCGGGCGGCCGGGCGGGCCGGGGGCGTCGGGCGCCCAGGCCGGCGGGAAGGAGACCCTGCTGGGGAGGCGGCCAGGCGCCTCCGCCCCCCCGCGCGGCCCCAGCTGCAGCGCGCCGCCGCCTTCCCACGCCGGCCTCCGCCCAGCCGCCCGCGCCGTCGGGGGTCCCTGCTCGCGCCCCGCGCGTCCACGGGGGGGGGGGGCTCGCGGGTCCCGGCCGCGGCGAGGCCCTCGGGACCTCTTCACCCCGTTCCCTTTTCTTCCAAGTTTCAAGTGTCAGAGTTGGCTTTTGTGTTCGTAGCCATTGTACGGCCAGGGGGCCGCAGCTCCCGGCCCTGGACGCCAAGCGGACCCCGGCCGCGCACCCCCACCCTGAGGGCAGCTGGCGCCTAGGTGGCGGGAAGCGCCGCGGAGGCCCCCCCGGGACAAGTCCCAGCCCCCTCCCGGCCTGTCCCCACTCCGCCCGGGAAGGAGACGCCCGAGAGCTGGGGCCTGGAGCAGGGGCCGCGCGCCCCAGGACCCGTTCCGAGCCCACCGCGCGGACAGACAGACGTGGGCGCAGCCCCGCGGCGCGCCCGGGCCGAGCTGCTCCGGGTCCCGCAGTCCCGACCCCGCGAACCCCGCGCAGGGGGCGCCGGCCGGGCCCCGGGTGTTGGCCCCGGGGAGGCTGCAGCGCGGGCCGCCCCCGGCGGAGAGGAGGGCGCGCGGGGCCGGCCGGCGTGGGGGTCCCGCCCCCGCCCGCCCCGAGCCCGCGTCGCGGCCCCGCCCCCCCGGCTCAGGTTCCCCCGGGGTTAGGTGAACTGATTGGGGCGCGGGCGGCGGCGAGGCTGGCGCCCCGGCCCCGCGCTCGGGCTCCCTCCCCGGGTGGGATTTGGGGTGAGCGGGGCGGACCGCGCGCTTTCTGGGGCCTGGCTCCGGGCTCAGCTCCGCGGTCCGGGCGCTCGCTCGGGCCGGATAGACGGCGGCCAGCGGGGTCACCGGTTTGGGCTCCCGGGTCCCTGCGCCGCAGCCCCCCCCCCCAGTCCCGCTGTCCTCCCCCCATCTTGTCACTAGAGTGTGTCCGCGGAGGGCTCCGGGGGCTGGACCGCTGGCGCATCCTGCAGCCTAGCCTGCCCGCGCCGCCCAGCGCTCCCGGGGCGGCCGGGGCGGGGTCGGTGCCCCCCCCCAGACTCCGGCTCCCCCGAGAGTTCGCGGGGCGCGTCCCCGGGCTGGGGAGGGCCCGGGCGTGGGCAGGGCCGGAGCCCGAGACGGGTTTCGCCCCTGAGCCGCGTCGGCGGCGGCCCGGCTCCAGCCACCTGTCCGAGTGCCACCTGGTGAGCGGGAGGCGGGCCCCTCCCTCCCCCGCCCCCGACCGACCCGCTCCTCCTCCCGCAGAGCTCGGCCGGCCGCAGCTGGAGGAGCCTCGGAGCGCCCGCGGGTGACGGCGGCCCCAGAGCCTCGGGCGAGCGGGCAGCGGGGCCACCATGCCGCGCTCGTTCCTGGTGAAGAGCAAGAAGGCGCACAGTTACCACCAGCCGCGCTCCCCGGGGCCCGACTACTGCGTGCGCCCGGAGGACGCGCCCGCGCCCGGCCCGGCAGGTGCGCGGCTGGGGAGGCCGCCCAGCCCCGGTCCGCGGCCCCGCGCGGGTCTCGGTCAGAGCCGCCCGGCCGCGGACCTCGGCCCCGCCGGCTCAGCCGCGCCTCTCCCTCCCCTCTGCAGGGGCGGCGAGGCCGGAGCCCCGGGGCGGCTCGATCCCCGGGTCTCCGCGGCCCGAGGCCCGGGACGGGGCCCCCGCGTCCCCCGACAGCTGCGCGGGCAGCGTCTGCGAGCGGAGCCCGGAGTTCGAGGACTTCTGGAGGCCCCCGTCGCCCTCCGTGTCTCCAGGTAGGGAGCGCGGGCGGCCCGCGACAGGGAGGGCGAGCCGGCCGGGAGGGCGCGGCGGCGGGGTCTCGCGGGTTCGCGGCCCGGCCCCCCGAGGGCGCCGTCTCCTCCGGGCCCGGCTGCAGGGCCCTTCGTTTTTGTGGAGCTGGCGGGTGCGAGTCCACAAACCATTCGTCAGCAAACGCGACGTTTTCTTTTTGGTCAGAGTTGATTGTTCGGAAAGAGTTCGGATCCCCAAATTCAGACTCTCGAACAAACCTCAAGCAAACGAAAACCCGGGCAGCCCGAGCGGGACAGAGCTCGGCGCCCAGTGGGAGGGAGGGGTCCCCACGCCAAATCTCAGCTCCACGCTCGATCGTTGTAGGTACAGATTGGGGGCTTGTTTCATTTTTCGTTCTGCAAAGATGGCCCGGCCTGCTGGGTTTCATTTCCCGCACCAGGTGACTGCACGCTGGTGGGGCGGGGTGGGGGCGACCCGGGTCTGGCTGCAGTCAGGAAAGAGCCGACCAACCAACTCGGCCAACGGCCGGTTATTTACAGATTATCCTGCCTGGGTTCCAAAGATTCCCCCACCCACCGCCCCGCCGGTTCCACACTCAAGGATGGCCCAGAGCCGCAGCTCCGGGGTGCGCCTGGGAGCCAGTGCTGGGCTTCTTCCTGGTGTGGGTGATAATGACTCGGCGCCCTGGAACCCCTTGGCTGGACACTCTCAGGGTGCAGCCTCTCACTGAGGCGGCCGGCCTGGACTGTATGTGTGTGAGCAAGAACAGATTTGTAAATGTCCTCAGATTCGCGGGGGGAGTGTGGTGGGGGTTGCAGCAGGCCGTTGATTTTGCAAGTTATCCTAAAGAAGGTAGTGACTAGAAGCCTGGTGGGTGACCCACGCCTGTAATCCCAGTACTTGGGAGGCTGTGAGAGAAGGCTCACAGGTCAGAGTCCAGCCTCAGCAACTTGGCGAGGGCTTCATCAATTTCTCGAGACCCTATTTCAAAAACAACAACAACAACAAAAAAAAAACAAACAAACAGGGTAGGGGGTGTAGCTCAGAAGCAGAAGTACCCTAGGTTCAAGCCTCACACGCGACGGTGACTAGCCCTTTTCTTTTTATTAATTGTGAAATTATTCTCCGGGAAATCCACCGCTCCCATCAAACTATAAGAGATGGGAATGGAGTGTCCTTGGCGCCTCGTGCCCACCGCCCCTTTTGCTGCCCGCACTAGGCCGTTAACTTGGAGCCATCTCGAGACCTTTCTGGTGTTTTCGGATAGATCTCTCCGCTAATCGAGGGCTGCGTCCTCTTAGCCTCCCTCCTCCTTCACCCTCCATCCCGAAGAGAGCGGCTGAGGGGGACCCTGAGGGGCTGGGGGAGTGCGGCGTGGGGGCTGAGAGCAGGGGCGCCCTTCTCTGTAGGGCTGCCAGGTGTGCGGGCCCCGCGAGAAAAGCTCCCAACGCCGCGCGCCCCCTCCACGGTGTCCACGGCGCGCCCCTCCGCGGTGTCCACGGCGCGCCCCTCCGCGGTGTCCACGGTGCGCCCCCTCCACGGTGTCCACGGCGCGCCCCTCCGCGGTGTCCACGGCGCGCCCCTCCGCGGTGTCCACGGCGCGCCCTCCGCGGTGTCCACGGCGCGCCCCTCCGCGGTGTCCACGGCGCGCCCTCCACGGTGTCCACGGTGCGCCCTCCACGGTGTCCACGGCGCGCCCCTCCGCGGTGTCCACGGTGCGCCCTCCACGGTGTCCACGGCGCGCCCCTCCACGGAGCCGTCTTGGAGGGGTGCAGCGCGCCGCCCTGGCGGCCAGGCCCGGGGCACCTGCGCGGGGTGCCCCCTGACCGGCGCCCCTCCCGTGCCCCCACAGCCTCGGAGAAGTCGGCGTGCCCGTCGCTGGACGAAGCCCAGCCCTTCCCGCTGCCGTTCAAGCCGTACTCGTGGGGCGGCCTGGCGGGCTCGGAGCTGCGGCACCTGGTGCAGAGCTACGGGCCGTGCGCGGGCCTGGAGCGCGGCGCGGGGCTCGGCCTGTTCTGCGAGCGCGCCCCGGAGCCCGGCCGGCCGGCCGCGCTGTTCGGGCCCGAGCGGGCGGCGGGCGCGGGGGGCTGCGGCGCGGGCCTGGGGCTGTACGGCGACCTCGGGCCCGCGGCGGCGGCCCGGCTGTACCCCGAGCGCGGCCCCGAGCTGCACGCGGACCAGGGCGCCGGCGTCAAGGTGGAGTCGGAGCTGCTGTGCACCCGCCTGCTGCTGGGCGGCGGCTCCTACAAGTGCATCAAGTGCAGCAAGGTGAGGCCCGCGCCCGCCCGCCCGCCCCAGCCCCCGGCCCCTCTGAGCCGCCCTCTCCCGGCCCCGCCCGCCCCAGGTGTTCTCCACGCCGCACGGGCTCGAGGTGCACGTGCGCAGGTCCCACAGCGGCACCAGACCCTTTGCCTGCGAGATGTGCGGCAAGACCTTCGGGCACGCGGTGAGCCTGGAGCAGCACAAAGCCGTGCACTCGCAGGTAAGCGCAGGGCCCGGCTCGGCTCGCGCGCTCCTCCCGGGCCTCGGCGCGCAGCACCAGCCGCTCCCCCGGGTAGTTCTCTCCCCGGTGGCCCCCGACTCCTGCGTCGCTTCGGTCAGGTCCTCTTGTCCTGTGAGGGGGTGGAGAGAAGGTAGGTGGTGGCTGGCTGGGGCCTAGAGCGGCCTCCCGTTTTGGTACCATTGTGAGCCTCCAGAGTGGACCCGAGGATGGATCTTGCCGCTGATGGATCTGGTTTATTACCTCTGTTTCTGTGCCTCCATATTCCTTTCACCAAATCCGCACAAACCCCTCCTAACTGAAAAGGAGGGATCTCAGCTCAGTTAGGGTATCCAGTAGCGCCTTTGCCCTGCTTATTTCATTCATTCACGTGTGACTGTTACCTAACTTCCAGGAGCCAAGTTCATGAGGGTCCAGCGGGTCCTTGACAGGATGCCCCGTGGAAAGTGCAGTTTAGCTGAGCGGCAGAGGGTAGATAAGCAAATAAGTGCACAAGTAACTATAGAAGTTTGTTTACAAAACACTAACTTAAACCGGGCGCAGGTCGAGCACACCTGTAATCCCCGTGCTTGGGAGGCTGAGACAGGAGGATCTATTGCACAGGCTCAAAGCCAGCCTCAGCTACATAGTGAGGCTCTCAGCAACGTAGTGAGACCCTGTTTCCAAATAAAATATTAAATAGGTCTGGGAGTGTAGCCCAGAGGTAGAAAAGCCCCTGGTTCCACCCCCAGTACCAAAAAACAAAAAACAACAACAAAAAAACCAACAACCAAAAACCCATTAACTTAAAAAACCCGAGTATGGGCCCCTCTCCTCCAACACCGTGGGGGTGGAGGCATTGCAAGTGGCTAAGGTCTGAGTCTCCTCCTCTGGAGAAGGAGGGTGGAGAACGTGTGTGTAAATGGGTGTCACAAATGCATGGGGGGGATTTTTATTTCTTTGCCGGGGTGTGGAGGGTTGTGGGTGAAAAGTGTTTTGGCTGAAAAAGTGTTAAAGGGTGGGTGTTAAAGAAGGAGGGTGTGGAGTGTGGAGATTGGAAGTATGTGAGGAGCAGCCTGTGTGGGAGGGGAGCTGGGCTTTGGAGACTTCCGTGGTGAGGAGGGCAGCTGCCCGGGGGACCACTGTAGGAGAGCGGCATCTCTCTCGCCCTTTCTGCAGGAACGCAGTTTTGACTGTAAGATCTGCGGCAAGAGCTTCAAGAGGTCATCCACACTGTCCACACACCTGCTCATCCACTCAGACACTCGGCCCTACCCCTGTCAGTACTGTGGCAAGAGGTTCCACCAGAAGTCAGACATGAAGAAACACACCTTCATCCACACGGGTGAGCAGAAAGGCCCTTGCTCGTAGGAAACACTCCGAAGACACCTTGACTCGCTCTCTAATATTCTGGCCCTAGCGAATGAATGAAGGACAGTGCTTTTCAGAGGGAGTTGATCAGTGCTTTTGTTAAACAGAGATGTGAATTTTCTGAGGTTCCTTCACAGATGTGGTTCTCCTCAGAGGGGCCTCCACCTGGGGGTGGCTCTGCAAGACCAGCAGGTCAGCTTGCAAGTCCTCCATCATTAGAAAGAATATTTTTCTCCAGCTTGGCAGCTGCTCCAAGCCAGGTGTGGTGGCACACACCTCACACCTGTTACTTGGGAGGCTGAGAAAGGAAAATCACAGTTCCAGTCCAGCCTCAGCAGTGTCCTGAGACTCTCAGCAACCTAAGGAGACCTTGTTTCAAAACAAAACATAAGGCCAGGCGTGGTGGCGCATGCTTGTAATCCTCGTGCTTGGGAGCCAGAGACAGGAGGATTGCGCAGGTTCGAAGCCAGCTGTGCTGGCTCAAGAGACCCTGTTTTCAAAAATAAAAAACCACAAAATAGGTCTGGGAGTGTAGCCCAGAGATAGAAGGGCTTCCAGGAACCCCAGGACCACCAAAAAAAAAAAAATCATAAAAAGGGCTGGAGGTATAGCTCAGAGTTAGCATGCCCCTAGAACCGTAAGAAAGTAAAAAATAAACACATAAAAAGGTGGGAACAGGGGTTCCAACTGCTGCCTGTTGCAGGTACAGTATGAAGTACTGGCGTCACTCTAAATGTTCACCTGGAGATGGAGGACTTTCTGAAAGGTTCCCACCAGCCTTTGAGGGAGGGACCGTGTGGCCTCTCTGCTACGTATCTAGGAGTCAAAGAGCTTGTTCTGTTTGAAGGGGGGGAAAAAAAAAACAATGGCAAATATTACTAAGCTCTCTGCTAAAATGCGTATCTTGTCTTATTCCCACAACAACTCTAAGAGAAAGACACTATTCCTTATCCCCATCTTAGGGGTGAGGATAAGGAGGCACAGAAGGTTAAGTAACTTCCCAGGGTCATGCTGCCAGCAAGTGGAGCCAGCGCTCAAATTCAGGTCTCTCCGACCTCTCACATGTCTGTGCTCTTGATCCATTCACCCTCTTCTGCTTCCAGAGCCGTGAAGGTGTGTAGACACAGCGCGCGTCTACACAGTTACTGCCCCTTTCACGATACCAGCAATTTCATGCCCTAAAAGTGATCATTCCTGACCTAGTCTAATACTTTATTTTCTTTGTGTATATGGTACTGGAGATTGAATCCTGGGGACATTCTACCTCTGAGAGACAACCCCAGTCCTAATTTTAATTATTTATTTAGAAACAGGGTCTAAGTTGCAGAGGGCTTCACTAAGTAGCTGAGGCTGGCCATGAACTTGCTACCCTCCTATCTCAGCCTCCCAAGTACTAGGATTACAAGCAGGTGCCACCACACCCAGCTTAGTCTAATACCTTCCAATTTACAAAGTGCTTTGAACATGTCATTTGATTTAATCCCGCCTGCCACCCCATAAAGTAGAAAGGGCTGCTCTTACCACCTACACTCAGAGACCTTGAATGATCGACTAGATGGAGGTCAGATCGAGTAATCATGGAGCCACTGTATGTTCTGGCTTTTAATCTTGTCATCGTTCTTAACTTGTTCCATGTGCCTGAAAGGGTGGTGGTGGGTTTTGTTTTGTTTGCTTTTGTTTTGGTACTGGATATTGAACCCAGGGGCCCTCTACCATTGAGCTATATCCCATCCCTTTTTATTGTGAGACAGGGTCTTACTAAGTTGCCCAGTCTGGCCTCAAATTTGTGATCCTCCTGCCTCAGCTTCCTGAGTAGCTGGGATTGCTTGTGTACAGCCTAGTGAGGGTTTTGATGCCAGGAGCTCCCATGCTCAGTGATTCCCTCACTTCCAGGAACACTTGCTGTCTTTAATAGTTAACAGGACTTCTACATAATACCTGGCATATATGACTGTTTTATTTCAGACTATGAATGTTCATTTAAAACAAATTGCAAGCTGGGCGTGGTGGCACACGCTTGTAAGCCCCGAGCTTGGGAGGCTGAGACAGGAGGATCGCGCAGGTTCGAAGCCAGCCTCAGCTACTTAGTGAGGCTCTCAGCAATTTAGTGAGACCCTATTTCCAAATAAAATATAAAATAGGTCTGGGAGTATAGCCTGGAGGTAGAAAGCCTCTGGGTTCTACCCCCAGTACCACCAAAAAATAAATAAATAAAATAAAATAAAACAAATTGCATCCAGGCATGGTGGTGCATGCTTGTAATCCCAGCACTTGGGAGGCTGAGACAGGAGGATCGCACAGGTTCAAAGCCAACCTCAGCTACTTAGTGAAGCTCTCAGCAACTTAGTGAGATCCGATCTCCATATAAAGTATAAAATAGGTCTGGGAGTATAGCCTGGAAGTAGAAAAGCTGGGTTCCACCCCAAGTACCACACACACACACACACACAAAAAAAAAAAAAAAAAAAAAAAAAACCACCACCACCAACAAATTGTTGTGTTTTCCAAATGCCCACCATTGATGTTTATAAGTATGCTTGGACACTATAGATATTATTAGAAAACTCAGGAAAAAATCTTATTTGGTCATACTCCTTGCCTGAAATTTTTATGGAATTCATTCCTTCTAGCAAAGGAGGTATTCAAGACACCTAGCAAAATGCAACGAGGATATTGACTGAACGAAACACTAACTTTCATTTTCATTATAGCTAGAATTCATTTCTTTCTTTCTTTTTTTCTTGGTGGTACTGGGGTTCCTGGAAACCCTTCTCGGGCTACACTCCCAGACCTTTTTATACTTTTTTATTTGGAAACAGGGTCTCTTAAGCCAGTGAGGCTGGCTTGGAACCTGCACGATCCTCCTGTCTCCGCCTCCCAAGTGCGGGGATGACAAGTGTGCGCCACCACGCCTGGCTAGAATTCATTTCTTAAATTTGCTTGCTTCTAAAGAGATAGGATAAGTTTTATTTTGTTTTTTGGTGCTGGGGAGTGAACCTAAGGATATTCTATCTCTGAGCTACACCCCAGCACTTTTTTATTTTTTGTTTTTGAAACAGGATCTCTTTAGGTTGCTGAGTCTTGCTGTATTACTGAGACTGGCCTTGAACCTGCTATCTTCTTGTCTCAGCCTCCTAAATACTAAGATTACAACATGTGATACTGCACCCAGTTTAGGATAAGTTTTGATGGGTGACTTTTTATCCAGGAAATCTAAGCATGAAGAGAGAAGAGAACACAGTAAGAGAGTCAGGGGTTCCTGAAAAACAAACTTCAAAGCCCTACCTAGTGGCCCATGTCTGATATCCCAGACTTGGGAGGCTTACACAGGAAGATTGAAGGTTCAAGCCAAGCCTTAGCAACTTAGCAGAGAAACCCTGTTTCAAAATTAAAAAATAAAGTAGGGGCAGGGGTGTAGCTCAGAGGCATAATGCTCCTAAATTCAACCCCGATACCACCACCACCAAACGAACAAAAACCAACCTACTTGATCTATTTTACTTTTTTTCCAAGACTGAGTCTCAACTATAATGCCATGCCAAGGCAATTTTACCTAAATGTTAAACACTACATGAGATGGAGGAAATAGTAAATCTTTGCATGTTGTTATTTATTAATCTTTGGTGAAGAGTTTTGGTTATATGAAGAATCCTGTTCTGGGCATGGTGGTGTATGTCTGGGGTCCCAGTACCTGAGAGGCTGAGAAAAGGAAATTACAGGTTCCAGGCCAGCCTCAGCAATGTAGAGAGACTCTTAGCATCTTAGTGAGACCCTGCTTCCAAATAAAAAATAAAATAGGGCTGAGGGTTTAGCTCAGAGGCAGAATGTCCCTGAGTTCATTCCCCAGCACCCCACATCCCCCCCAAATAATCCTGTGATTAATCTCATAAAAAGAAAGTATAATCAAGGCAGAAAAGGCTGATCTACCTTAATAGTTTGTGGCTCAAAGATGGATTTTCAGAATTAAATTTTGAGAAATGCCCATGTTTCAGACACATTCTGTAGTCTTTCTAGAACAAGAGAGAAGACAGGCTCACTGGTCCATACAACACCAACAGACACTTGGGAGCCCAGATTTAAAAACTTCCTCTGAAATAGAGCAGAGTCACACGGTTTGTAGGACAGCTCCTCCCACCTCCTGTTGAACATCTGCTCTGTGCTCTCTGCTTCTAAAGTGGAGAGAGTCCTCCGGGTGCTTCAGCTGGGGAGAGCACGTGGCCGGTGCTGTTTCCGTTTAGCAGGAAACGGTTTGAGGCCCTTGGTGAGGCCCTTGGCTGGGAACCCCCACTCAGAAAGTCTCCCGTCTACCTGGTGCGCAGTGGCTTCCCGGGACAGAGCTGCAGGCTGGGCGTCGGTTCATGTCCAGCACATGGCCCTCCAAGTTACTGGAGGTCCCTGGCTGTGGTGCAGCCAGCTGCTGCCAAGAGCATATGGGTCTCCCTGGGCCCCTCTAGCTCTGTCACAGACTCACGAGTCTCCCTCCCCCGTTCCTATCCCGCAGGTGAGAAACCCCACAAGTGCCAGGTGTGTGGCAAGGCCTTCAGCCAGAGCTCCAACCTCATCACCCACAGTCGCAAGCACACCGGCTTCAAGCCTTTTGGCTGCGACCTGTGTGGGAAGGGCTTCCAGCGGAAGGTGGACCTCCGCAGGCACCGGGAGACACAGCATGGGCTCAAGTGAGCCCGCCTGGCTGCAGGGAGCAGCCGCAACACTACCGAGGGCAGCGTCCCTGCCGCCTTCCTCCCTCTGACTACTCAGGACCTGCCCAGGCTGCACATCCCACAGGGTGACCCCCTCACCTTGCTGCCTTACTTCCTGGAGCTGGCAGAGGGGATGAGTCACCTGTTCAAGCCTCTGGCCAGAGCAGGAAGGACAGCAACTTGCTGGGCCTTGGACACCTCAACACCTCGAGTGTCCAGTGAGAAAAGTCCAGTGAGAATCAGATCAAAATTTGGAGCCCACGGTCCTTCCCATTCCAAGACCTTCAGGTGTCTTCCTCCTTCTGAACTCCCCAGGTACTTGTGTGGAAGAGAAGGAACCACGGTTTGCAGGAGGACACACGCTAATGCTTTTATAGAAAGAAGGAGTGTTATTTTTTTTCTTCTTCTGGGAAGTCTGTTGACCTTTTTCTCTTGGGTACTGCCTGTAAATCTCAGAGGAATCATTTCCCCTCCTCAAAGACTGGTTCAGAAACTGATTTGGGGAAGGAGCTTTATTCTTTTGAAATCACAGATGTACCATGGAGCCCACCCCAGGAAGATGCAGAAAGTGGACTTGGTGAGGAGAGGGGTTCAGAGGTTCTGCTGCAGGAGGCCAGCAGGGAGGCAAAGCGTGTGAAGCAATGCTGTGGACCAGAGAGCATCCTTCACTAGGCAGACGGCTGCTGACCACTGATGCCTAGGTACAGGCACCATGCCAGGGAGCTACCGAGCCAGAGCTCCTGCCTTGCTCCTCAAAGGCTAACAGTTGCACCCTGAAGTAGCTGGGGTCTTTTCTTTCCCTCCAAGGGAATTCTGAGAAGACAACACAGAATCTCCAACCTTGTCTTTTGATCCTTTTGGATTTCGTCAGGAGTAAACAAAATGTAGCTGAAGAGTTATTTCAAAAATTGATGTGCATAATCAGTTTTTATTATTAAGCTAATATTTTTAAGATATCCAATGTGGTAGGCATGTAGGGGTGAAGGCTCTTATCTTTAACTCTTTGACCCTCCATGTGTACCATGTGGGGGGGAAAGGATGATATTTTTACTTTGATGAGGTTTGTAAATGTTTTTGGATCTTCTGGAGTGCATTATGTTTGTTAACACATATTTATTAGAGTGACATTTTAAGTTAATAAAGTATTAAAATTGCCTGTCATTTAGACAGGGATTTTGGGAAACACCTTTGCTTTCTTTTCTTGGGGATGGGGGAGTGGTACTGATGAAAACTACAGTGGGCTATAAAAATGAAGCAGACAAGACAACATCCAAAGAGAGTAGCATCCAATTGCTTTGACGGTCATATTTTTTCCTTTTCTTTTATACATCTGAGATACTTTCTTAACAGAAAAACTAGGAAGTGACGGTCCCAGAGATACATCATCTCTTTCCCCTGAGAGTTTAAATGTATTCTCATATATGAGTGTGTGTGTGTGTGTGTGTGTGTGTGTGTGTGTGCGCGCCAGAAGATGCCTAGATGAATAAAGAAACCACAGACCTTTGGATTAGAGGTTCTGTCATGGACACATCATGGTGTGACTTGGGCAAATTCTTTGACTTTCCTGATACGTCTCCCTGACCATAAAATGTGTTTATGGTCTCGAACTCTATTCTGTGGAGGCCAGAGAGGAAAGCAAGTATGAGATTGCTTAGCTGGTGGCAAGCTTCAAACCTAGAGACCATGAGGAGAGTGGATGGGAGCTCTTAGCTCTGGCTCTGCCTCACCTGTGGATCTTTGGAAGCTCTGACAAGAGTCAGGTCCTCCCTTGTATCCCTGCTGCCTGTGTTCGGATGCCTCCCAGCCAGGCTCCAACAGCAAAAGTGATGTCCTGCAGAACTGTGTGTATAGGGGTGTGGTGGGTACTGGGGACTGAACCCAGGCATTCTACCTCCGAGATAGACCCTCATTGCCATTTTATCTTTATTTTTGAAACAGGCTCTCCCTAGATTGACAAGAGTCTCACTACTTACTGAGGCTGTCCTAGAACCTGTGATCCTCCCGTCTCAGCCACCCAAGTACTAGGATTACAAGTGTGTGCTGCCACGTTCAGCTACTTTATTTGGTTACTGCCGAATCTTCAGCCCCCACAACAGTGTCTGGCACCCAAGAGGCCATCAAAAATTACAGGTGATCATAACCGTAATCCTAGTACTTGGGATGCTGAGACAAGAAGTTCGCAGATTTGAAGTCAGTTCCAGCCATTTAGCAAGGCGCTCAGCAACTTAGTGAGACTCTGTTTCCAAGTGAAAAATAGGACTGGGGGTGTAGCTCAGAGGGTGAACGCCCCTGGGTTTAACCCCCATAAATACACACACACACAACAACAACAACAACAACAACAACAACGAAAACAACTTATGCTTCATTTTGTGGCTCTGTTCAGCACACTGGGAAGAAAAATTGAGTGGCAGGAAGTAAGTAGGACACACAAAAGTTAGGACACACAAAAGACCTTCTGAGCCCCGTGGGCCAGGGAAAAGCTGAAGCTGCTTTTTCCAGTCCCTCCAAATCTCGGTCGTTGGCTGTCCTCCCTTGGTTTCCAGCACCAGGTCTTTCCATGTCAGTTTACTCTCATTCAAAATTTAAATGTTTATTTGGTAATGCAGTTTAAGATAGTTTTTCAGAACTGATGGGTGATGAACAGTCGAAGCACCCAGAACTTCTTAATAGTGTCCTGGGCGGCAAAGCTCCCAGCCAGTAAAGATGACGGCATACTTTCCACAGGAGTCGCCCTGCTCGTTGGATGGTTATTTCCAGCCTGGTTTGAAAAGTAAAGATGTCGCACTGAGCGGTAAGTAGAACTGATTGAAGTCTAGGTGTCTGTCCTCTCCTGCCCTCCCTGAAGACATTTAGAATACCTGGTCCATTTTCTTTTCCCCTGTTTATGTTATAAATGAGGAGTCATAATTTTGAGGTTAACTGTATGTATTTTTTGAAAAAAATAATTATCTTGATATCCCCAGTTCAGAATCAAAACAAATTACTGTGCCTTTTACTGTGTGAAATTTGAAGATTGCAAATATCTCCCTTAATGTTATTACTTGACTCCATTAAAAATAGATTGTGAATATTCCGTGTCACATTATTCATGAGGGAGGCTTATGCCTTTTGTCTGCCGGAGTAATAGTAGAAAGGGTAACAGGAGACTCCAGCGCACACCTTTGTTTCTTTCACTAAATTTTTAATAACACCTTCAGCTAGCCAGTTGGTGAAGCTCAGCTCTTGCATAAAAGTGGAAAAGCACAGCTATCTCTGAGAAGCCCAGCTCTTTCAGTAGCTAATTTGAGTTTGTGTTCATCTACACCAGACATGATTAAATTACCTATCAAGTGTGCTGAGCTATCAGGATTCAGGCCATGTAAAAGGTGAATTTCATCTGATTGATTTGAGACACAAATGGAACAATTGAGTTTTAAAAGCCCCGCCTTACTTAAAGGGCTAGCACACACGGTACTCTTCCTCCACTTCTGACTGCCGGTGCCCTGGAAAACTGGGCGCAATAGTGATTTCACCCAAGCCATTTTGCTGCATGCCTGCTAGTTTAATGTGATCAATCAACAAATGCAAATTCAAAGAAAAAAATTTTTTTGTGGTACCAGGAATGGAACCCAGGGGCATTCTACCTCCGAGCTATACCCCCTGCCCTATTTTTTATTCTTTATTTTAGGGTCTCACTGAGTTGTGGAGGGCTTCACTAAGTAGCTGAGGCTGTCTGCGAACCGCAATCCTCCAGTCTCAGCCTCCCGAATGCTGAGATTACAAGCGTGCGCTACCACGCCTGGCATGATCTGGTCCTTTCTAACCCCATTCCTTTCCTGTCTGCATAGAGGTGTCTACTACACAAGAATTGGTTTATATCACTGACAGGAATAATTTTATGTCTTGAATTTATCCATATTCCTACACTCAGCATATAAAACTATTCAGCATATTTTAACTTTCTATATATGGTTTTATGGTTTATATCCTCTGTACCTTCCTTTTTTAACACTTTGTTTTTGAGATTATACATGCTGATACCTATGATTTTTGTTTTGATAGAACTACTGTACATAGAATTCTATTGTATGAATATGTATTAATTTATTTAACTGTTAGGAGAGTTTGGAGCATTTCTGATTTTTCCTTTAAAAACAATTCTGAAGCAAGCAAGCTTTTACGGCCCCTTGTGAAAGAGAGTCTTTTTAGGGCATACCTCTGGGAATGGAAATGCTGGATACCAAATTGCTCTCCAAAGTGGTTGTACCAATTTATAGACTCACTAATAGTATAGGAGAATTTCTATTGCTCCATATCCTGCAGGCATTTCATATTGTCAAACTTCAAAACTATTCAGCAAGATGGAGGTAAAATGTCATGGTACACCTGGTGTGGTGGCCCACACTTGTAATCCCAGTACTTGGGAGGCTGAGACAGGAGGATCACAGGTTCACAGCCAGCCTTAGCTACTTAGTGAGGCCCTCCGCAACCTAGTGAGACCCTGTTTATAAATAAACGAATAAATGAATAAATAAATAAGGCTGGGGGTGTGGCATGGAGGTGGAATGCCCCTGAATTCCACCCCCAGTATCCAGTAACACACACACACACACACACACACACACACACGTCACTGTAATTTGAATTTTCTGGTTTTTGATTATCTTTTCATAAGCATATTGGCTTTACAGCTTTACTTTCCTTTAAAATTAAAAAATGTATGTTTCTGTAATTTGTGCATTTTCCATTGGATTGCTTGCTTTTTATCAATTTGTTCTTTAAACATATCTTAAATATTCATTAGTTTATGTATAAATGTATCCCAGTCCATAGCTTGCCTTTTCACTCATTTTTTAAGTTTGTGGAACTGGGGCTTGAACCCAGGGGCATCCTACCTCTGAGCCACATTCCCAGCCTTATTTTTATTTTGAAGCAGTCTCACCAGATGGCCGAGGTCATGCTCAAACTTGTGACGCCCCTGCCTCAGCCTCCTGGGACCGTTGTGGGTCAGCTCGTCTGGGTGCCTTTTCACCTTGAAGACAAGATTTGCTGATTCTGGTTTTGGTTTTGTGTCATTGTACTTGGATATATTGGTCTTTTCCTCTCTGCTCTTTGCTTTTTCTATTTTAAGAACCCCTTCTCTAAGTGGTGGTCATAAAATCATCCCAAATAATTTTTCCTAAAAATATTTAAGTTTGAGCCAGGTGTGGTTGTGTACACGTGTAATCCCACTGCTCTCAACCTCCCCCACATAAATAAAATAAAATAGGGCTGGGGGTGTGGCTCAGAGGTAGAACGCCCCTGGGTTCAAGACACACACACACACACACACACACACACACACACACACACGTGATATTTCAGTTGGGCATAGTGTTGCAACCTGTAATCCCAGTACTTTGGAGGACCACAAGTTCGTGGCCAGACTCAGCTACTTAGTGAAGCCCCCTAATTTAACCCTGTTTCAAAAAGGAAAAAAAAAAAAAAAAAAGATAGGGCCAGGGGTATAGCTCAGAGGTAGAATGCCCCTGGGATCAATCCCCAATACCACACACAAAAATCAAATATTTGCTGTTTGTATTAGCTTTTTTTCTTGAGTTGTATGTGAAATAAGATTTAATTAAAATTATTTTCCCACATGGATAACTAATCTCCAACCCAACCTTACTTGTTACAAATTCTGTTCTCTTCCCTTGATTATTAGTAGTGCCACCTCTGTCACATGTCAAGTTTCTGTTTGGGTATGGTTCTGTTTCGGGCTTGCTGATCTGTTCCACTGGTCGTTTGTCTATCTCTATGTATAAACCATAGTGTCTTAAATAATTTAAGTTATAATAAACTGTCAGTAGATGTTTGGGAAGGCTTCCCTCTGACCTGGTTCATTCTCTTCAGGAATCTCTTGGCTACCCTTGACCCTTTGTTCTTGGATATGAAAAACTGTTGAAACTGTGGTTCATATTACATGCATTGCTTAGGAAAATGAAATGCTTTTTTTTTCTTTGCACTACTGGAGATGGAACCCAGGTGAATTCTACTCTACATTATATTCCCAGACTGATTTTTTTATTCTTTATTTTGAAACAGGGTCTCACTGAGTTGCAAAGGACCTCACTAAGTAGCTGAGGCCGTCTGCGAACCACGATCCTCCTGGCTCAGCCTCCCGAATGCTGGGATGACAAGCGTGCGCCACCACGCCTGGCTTGAAATGATTTTGATATTGATTCTTCCTGTCCATAAATATGGCATAGCAATCATATTTTAGTCTACTTTTGTCTTTTAATAACATTTTATCATTTCTGTATAATTTCGTTTATTTGTTCATTGTTCTCATAGTTTTAAAAATTGCATTTCTTAATTGCTACTGATGTGTGGAAACAAAATTATGTTTATTGATCTTGTATTCTGCAACATTGCTGAGCTCTCTTCTCCTTTTTTTTTTTCAGTTTGTTGCACATTATTTTAGATTTTCCCTCCCTCTCTTCCTTTTCTTCCTTCCTTCAGGGTACTGGGGATAGAACTAGTGGGGTAACACTGAGGTATAACTCCAGCCCTTTTTATTCTTTATTTTGAAATAGGATCTTGCTAAATTATTGCACACTAGCTTTAGGCCTGTGATACTCCTTCTCAGCCTCCCAAATGCTGGGATGACAGACATGCTGTTTTTGGTACTGGGGTTGAACCCAGGGGAACTCCACCATGGAGCTACACCCCCAGACCTTTTTATATTTTTATATCAAGATGACTTCACCAAGTCCCCGCGTGTTAGCCTTGAACTTGGGATCCTCCTGTCTGAGTCTCCTGAGTAGCTAGGATTACAGGCAGTTGCCACCATGCCAGCAGGTAATTCTAGATGTTCTAGGTAAGATAATCATAAGATATGCAAATGATTATATCTTTGTTTTGCCCTTTCCGATTTATTATTCTTGCCTGACTAGTAGCATTGGCTGGGGCTGTATTGAATAGGAGCAAATAGAAGACATCTTTGTCTTATTCCTAACCTCCCGGTAAATGCTTTTATTTTTTAATAATTTAGTGTGTATTTTTTGGTAGATCACTTTTAAGAAATCAGATTAAGAATTTCTATTTCAAGCCGGGCATGGTGGCGCACGCTTGTAATCCCAGCATTTGGGAGGCTGAGACCGAAGGATTGCGGTTCATGGACAGCCTCAGCTACTTAGTGAGGCCCTCCGCAACTTAGTGAGACCCTGTTTCAAAAATAAAGAATAAAAAATAGGGCAGGGGGTGTAGCTCGGGGGTTGAATGCCCAGAGTCCCATCCCCAGATCCGCAAAAAAAAAAAAAAAAAAAAAAAAATCCTATTACACCTGGGCATGGTGGTGCATGCTTGTAATCCCAGCATTTGGGAGGCTGAGACAGGAGAATTGTGGTTTGCCGACAGCCTCCACTACTTAGTGAGGCTCTTTCCATCCAGTGAGACCCTTTATAAAATAAAGAATAAAGCCAGGAGTGCTGGCATATGCTTGTAAACCCAGCATTTGGGAGGCAGAGACCCAAGAATCGCAGTTCATGGACAGCCTCAACTACTTAGTGAGGTCCTTTGCAACTCAGTGAGACCCTGTTTCAAAAATAAAATGACTAATAGGGCTGGGGGTGTCGCTCAGAGGTACAATGTCCCTGAGTTTCATCCCAGTACTGCAAAATAAAATAAAGAATAAAAAATAGGGCTGAGGGTGTAGCTCAGTGGTAGAATGCCTCTGGGTTCCATCCCCAGTACCACAAAAAAGAAAAAGAAAGAAAGAAAGAAAGAAAGAAAGAAAGAAAGAAAGAAAGAAAGAAAGAGAGAAAGAAATAAATTCTATTTCTATGCTTTTATTTTCCTTTGCTGTGTTGGGGTCAAACCTCTTGTGTCACTGTTCCACGGAGCTATATACCCCCCCACCCCTGCATATGTGTTTTAATCGTTAACAGGTACTTAATTTTATTGTATGCTCCCCCCCCCCCAGATTTCTTTTGAGACACATAGCTTTTATCCTTTTTCATTGTAGCAAATAATGCACAGACCCTGTAATGTTAAATTATCATTATCCTAAACTAGGTGTGGTGGCATACACCTGTAATTCCACTACGTGGGAGGCTAAAGTAGGAGGATTTCAGGTTTGTGACTGGTGTTGGACACCACAATTTAGTGAGCCCCTGTTAACTTAGTGAGCCCCTGTTAACTTAGTGAGACTTTTTTCAAAATAAAATATAAAGCTGGGCATGGTGTTGCACACTTGTAATCCCAGCATTTGGGAGGCTGAGACTGGAGGATGGAAGTTTGCAAACAGCCTTAGCTACTTAGTGAGGCCCTTTGCAACTCAGTGAGACTCTGTTTCAAAATAAAGAATAAAAAATAGGGCTGGGGGTGTAGCTTGGAGGTTGAATGTCCCTGGGTTCCATCCCTAGATCTGCAAAAAAAAAAAAAAAAAAAAAAAAGAATATATATATATATATATATATATATATATATATATATATATGTGTGTGTGTGTGTGTGTGTGTGTGTGTGTGTGTGTATATACATAATATATATAATATATATATTAGAGTGTAGGGTATAGTTTAGTTTAAGGTACAACATCCTGGGCTAAAGCCCCAGTAACACACACACACACACACACACATTCTCTCTCTTTCTCTCTCTCTCTCTCTCTCTCTCTCTTATCCCCTTTGGTTTTGCTAAGGGAAACAAACCCTAATCTGGTTGAATAAATCCCAAATTAATCATTTAAAATTTTTATTTTAGAGCCAGGTGTGGTGGTGCATGCTTGTAATCCCAGCATTTGGGAGGCTGCCCAGTTCACTGACAGCCTCAGCTACTTAGTGAGGCCCTCTGCAGCTTAGTGAGACACTGTTTCAAAATAAAACATAAAAAAGGTCAGGGGGTGTGGCTAGGAGGTCAAATGCCCCTGGGTTCTATCCCCAGACCTGCAAAAATAAATAAATAAATAAATTATTTTAGCCTGGTGTGGTGCTATACGCTTGTAATCCCAGCATTGGGGAGGCTGAGACTGGAGGATCGCGGTTTGCGGACAGCCTCAGTTACTTAGTGAGGCCCTTGGCAACTTAGTGAGAACTTGTTTCAAAATAAAGAATAAAAATAGGGCAGGGGGCCGGGCGGGTGTGGTGGCAAACGCTTGAAATCTCTCCCCTTGGGAGGCAGAGACAGGAGGATGGAGCAGCCTCGCTGGTTTAAGAGACCCTGTTTCCAAATAAAAATATAAAAAAATAGGTCTGGGAGTATAGCCAGGAGGCAGAAGGGTTTCCAGGAACCCCAGTACCACCGCCAAAAAATAAAAGGGGGAAGAGGGTGTAGCTTGGAGGTCGAATGCCCCTGGGTTCCATCCCCAGAACCATTAACAAATTATATTTTAAGCTGGGCATAGTGCTGCATGCCTGTATTCCAGTACTTGCAAGACTGAGACAGGAGATAGCATGTTTGCAGTCAATCTCTCCAATTTAGCAAGGCCCTCTGCAACTTAGACCCTATTTCAAAATAAAAAATAAAATAGGGCCGTGGGTGTAGCTCAGAAATAGAATCCCTTAGGTTCAATCCAGTACCACAAACTAAACAACCATATTTTATCTGGGCATAGGCCTGTAGTTCCAGCTGCTCAGGAGGTTGAAGCAGGAGGATCACATGATCTCAGATGTTTGAGGACTTCTTGGGCAACATCGAGAGATACTGTCTCAAAAATAAAACAAACTTGTCACAGTGGCCCACACCTGTGATCCCAGGACCTGGGAGACTGAGACAGGAGGCCAAGTGTCTAACAACTTAGCAAGATCCTATTTCAAAATAAAAAATGGGGCTGAGGTGTATCTCAGAGGTAGAATACCCCTGGGTTCAAACTCCAGTACCATACACACAGACCCAAAACAACAAAAACCTATATTTCTTTTCCTTGAAAATTAAAAAAATTAGAGGCTAAGGATATAGTTCCAGGGTAAAGCACTTGCCTAGCATATGGGAAACCCTGGGCTGGATCTCCAGTATAGAAGAAAAAAGTTTGAATAACAATAATTGTACTTATTAAGAAGTACAATATGATATTTCAATACAAGTATATAATGTGTAATGATGATTTCAGGATAATTAGCATTTCTGTCTCATCATTGCTTTATACTTTGAGAAAAGGTACTTTCTTTTGCTGACCTACGTAAGTAGGATATTTGCATTTATGCTTATTAGTGAAATTGACTTATATTTTGTTCTTATACTGCCCAAGTTTTATCATTGAGTTGCAGAGGGCCTCAACTAAATAGCTGAGACTGGCAGTGAACCAGGATCCTCCTGTCTCAGCCTCCCAAAGGTGTGCCACCAAACCCAGCTTCAAAATGAATTTCCATAAGTTTCTCTCCACCCCGCCCCTGCAGTACTGGGGATTCAACTCTTGGGCATGCTAGGAAAGTACTCTACCACTGAGCTGCATCCTCCAACCTTTCTATTTATCCATTTATTTATCTTTGTGTTACTGGAGATTGAACCCAGGGGTATTCTACCACTGAGCTACATCCCCAACTCTATTTATTTATTTTTGTGGTGTTGGGGATTGAACCCCGGGGCATTCTACTTCTGAGCAACTCTCCTAGCCCTATTGTATATTTTTAAATTTTGATACAAGTTCTCACTAAGTTGCTGAGGGGCTTGCTAAGTTGCTGAGGCTAGCTATGAACCTGCAGTCCTCCTGTCTTGGCCTCCCAAATACTGGGATTACAGGTGTGGGCCACCATGCCTGGCTCGCTCTTCTAATTTTTTACTTTGAGTCAGGGTCTTGCTAAGCTACACAGGGTGGCCTCAAACCTGCAATCCTTTTGCTTCACAGATAGAAAAGTACTGAATTATTCTGTCCAAAAGGGCTAGACATGCTTTACTCTGCCAATTCATTTTCTGGTATTCAATTTTGCGAGGCTTTTTCAAGCCCGAGTTTGTTGTTGTAACTGTAGAGAAGAAGCAAAAGTAGGAAGTTAGATTTGCCTCTTGGTGCTAGTTTTACAAATTTCATTGAGAATTTTTTTTATTTGGGTAAATTTGGAAGCCTAGTTTCAATTCTGTCTTTTAACATGAATTAGACAATTTCCTCGGTTACCCTTTCTGAGAAGTAGAACTGATTGGCATGCCCCTGTAACATTTCCTGCAGTGGCCATTCTTCAGTTGTTCATAGGGCAAGGAAAGTCAAGAGTGGAGATTCCTCTCTCTCTCTCTCTCTCTCTCTCTCTCTCTCTCTCTCTCTCTCTCTCTCTCTCTCTCTGTCTCTCTCTCTCCCTCCCTCCCTCCCTCTCCCTCTCTTTCTCTTTCAATCCTTCCTCCCTCCCTCCCTCTCCCTCTCCCTCTCCCTCTCCCTCTCCCTCTCTTTCTCTTCTTCCACCACCCCTCCTTCTCTCTCTCTTCCTCTCCTCTCTCGTGTTTATATTGGGGTATTGGGGATTGAACTTAAGAGGCATTCTACCTCCAAGCTACACCCCCAGCCATATTTTTGATTCTTTTATTTTGAAACAGGGTCTCCCTGAGTTGCAAAGGACCTAAGTAGCTGATGCTGTCCTCAGACCTTGATCCTCCTGTTTCAGCCTCCCAAATGCTGGGATTACATGTGTGCACCACCACGCCTGGCTTTTTTTTTTTTTTTTTTTTTTCATTTTGAAACAGGATCTCTCTAAGTTACTGTGCACCGGCCTCAAATCTGAAAACTACTGTGATTCTTAAGTTGTTCTTGTGTTTGTGAGTCAACAGTCTCAGCAGACTTGAAAGCTCTCAGGACATGTCCAACGTACTCCTGGCTGAGTCCTTCACCTGCACCAGGGTTTTGGAAGCTGTGCATAAAGAGATCCAGGTTAAGCCATCATGCTCACTGCCCAAGCTTTGTGAATAGCTTTTCCATCTGCTAATCTCTCTGTCTGTGGTTCCGAGAGGACAAGGATAAGCAGCTGTAGTCAGTAGATGCTTATAGATTTGTGTCAATGAATTGTGGCTATGTGAATACCATATATAGATTTTTAAAATTTTTTGAGTGGCACTGGAAATTGAACCCAGGAACACTCTACCTCTGAGCTATACCCTGGCCCTATTATTTTATTTATTTTATTTTATTTTATTTTTTGGTGGTACTGGGGTTCCCGGAAACCCTTCTATACTCCCAGACCTATTTTTATATTTTTTACTTGGAAACAGGGTCTCTTAAACCAGCGAGGCTGGCTTCGAACCCGAGCGATCCTCCTATCTCTGCCTCCCAAGCGCAGGGATTACAAGCATGCACCACCACGCCTGGCTTCCTATTTTATTTTTATTTGGAAATAAGGTTTCACTAGGTTGATGAGAGTCCTACTACTTACTGAGGCTGTCCCCAAACCTGCGACCCTCCTGTCTCAGACTCCCAGGTACTGGAATTACAAGTGTGTGTCACCACGCCTGGCAGATTTTTGAGTTTTTAAAAAAGAGACTTTAGCAAAGTCATACAGCACTGAAACCTAATTTCTATTTGATGATTGGTAATTCAGTCTAGTTCAAGTGTCAGCCCCATTATCGGGTAAACAGAAGCACTGGGCGTGATAGAGTGCTGGGCTTGTCCTCCTATTAGGTATGTGAATTAGGGGGCCGTGGACTGGGACATTTTGCAACCTCAAAGCTAGTGGCAAAGTCTAGCTCATTTCAGGGTGCCCACCACCCACAAACTTCTCCTTTGTCAGCGTTAAGGACCCCCTAAGGTCTACATAGAGGCTTATTTTGTGTTGCTCACTGTCGGTCCAACACTGGGAAGTTTCCTAAGGAAACTTCTATTAGTTTAGAAAATAAAATTGTTAGCTGAGCGTGGTGGTACATGCTTGTAATCTCAGTACTTGTGAGGCTGAGACGAGAGATTGTGGATTGTGGCCAGCCTCAGCTGCTTAGTGAGGCCCTCTGCAACTTAGTAAGACCTTGTTTCAAAATAAAGAATAAAAAATATGGCTTAGGGTGTAGCTTGGAGGTAGAATGCTCTTGGGTTCCATCCCCAATACCTCAGGGAGGGAAAGAAAAGAAAACTGTTCAGTTAAAAAAACATTGAACTGAGTCAAGCATGGTGGTACATGCCAGTAATCCCAGTGCTTGGAAGACAGAGATAGGACGACCACAGGTTCAAGGCCAGCCTTGGAAACTTTGTGAGACCCGGTTGCAAAAAATATATATAAAATAGTTTTGGGGGTATAGCTCAGAGATGGAAAACCCCTGGGTTCAATCCCTAGTACCACTCCCCCCCAAATAAGCCTTAGCCAGTGGTGCATGCCTATAATCCCAGTACTTGGGGAGTCTGAGACAGGAGGATTGCGGGTTTGGGGACAGCCTCAGCAACATAGGGAGACTCAGGAATGTAGCACGACCCTGTTTCAAAACAAAAAGCTCAGAGGTAAACTGTCACTGAGTTCAATCTATAGTATTATTAAATAAGTAAATAAATAAATAGTTGGGGGTGTAGCTTCCCCAGAGGTAGAATGCCCTTGGGTTAAATCACCAGTATCAAAAACCTAAAAAAATTAAAAAGAACCTTCGTTGCTATAATTCTTACCTCTAAAATCTCAGTGGCTTACATGGTAAAGTTTATTTCTCAAACCCATCACAGCTGGTTTATATGTGTTTAGGCAGCTGCTTGCATTGTTAATCGAGATAGGTGCACCCCTATCTTGGGGGATTTCTTAGGGTTCTCAGCTGGTGTTTCTGCACTTAGTTGGGAGCGTGTGCAGGGCCGTAATGCGTATTTGCAAAGCCAGCTGGGTGGTGATAGGTCACTTCTGTTCCCATCCCCCTAACTAGACCCCAACACAGGATCCCAAACCAGCTGCAAAGGAGGCCGGAAAATGGAATATTAAGGAAGAGAGAATGGGACCGGTGCACCAGTAGCCAGTTCTGGCCAGAGCTCTAAGTCGCTTTTAAACAGGGTTATCCCTTCTCTAAGTATTTCTTTCTTGTATGTGGGGAGGATGGGCAAGTGCTCTCTCAGGGACTTTCCAGCTTTGAGCATCTAAGTCCTATGATTCTATCAAACCCCTGACTGGACCCTGGAAACACCCAGCTTGGAGATGGCCTCCCCTAGCCCCAGAGGGGAGGACAGTGGTCAGTTCCTCCAAGAACTGTCTAGCTATGCAAAGCCAGATGGCGCCCGGCCAGGGTGCTGCCTTACCCCAGGCTGAGTGTCGGAGGTCATAACTGTCTCTACTGCCCTGTCTTCAGGTCTTCCAACAATACACAGCATAATCGTTTGGGCATGAATAAATATTACTGGGGCTGGGCAGCTCAGTGTAGTGCACATGCTTACCGTACTCAAGGCCCTGGGTTGTGCACTCAGCAAGCCCTGCCCCCAGAAATGAAGGGCTTAAAAACTACTTTAAAATATGAAATTTAATTCAGAACAATTGGATTTGTTGGGGGAAATGTATTAAAAATGCTGACTTATGTTTACCTACTTAGTAATATTTTTATCTTACCTAAGCCTACCCTGTCAATACCAGGAATTTCAGAATAGTGATCTAGAGGCCAGTAACAGACTATGCTTTGTGGTTTACCCTAAGTTTAGGGGCCCAGCAAGGTTAAAGCTTAGAGTGCAATTGCTACGTCTTCATCTCCCCCTCCTCCTTCTTTCTCTTTAGTGGTACTAAGGATTGAACCCAGAGGTGTTCTACCTCAAGCTACACCCACTGCCGTATTTTTTATTCTTTATTTTGAAACAGGGTCTCACTAAGTTGCTGAGGCTGGCCTTGAACCTGCAATCTTTCTGTCTCAGCCTCCTAAGTACTGGGATTACAAGCATATGCCACCACACCCAGCTATGAATGGGCAATTTTTTTTGGGGGGGGTTGCTGAGTATGGAACCCAGGGGCCTTCTACCACTGGGCTATACTTCCAGACCTGTTTTATATTCTACTTTAAAACAGGGTGTCACTAAGTTGCTGAGAGCCTCACTAAGTAGCTGAGGCTGGCTTCGAACCTGTGTGATCCTCCTGTCTCAGCCTCCCAAGCGCTGGGATTACAAGTGTGCGCCACCATGCCTGGCATGAATGGGCATTTCTAAACTAGAGAGTGTAGCTATCTTTTGTTTAGTTTTGTGGAGTCTAGGAATGAGCTTTACTTATGTGTGTATCAAGTATAGAAAATCTGGATATCCCAAAGCTTCTCTTGTCCCTGAAAAACAAAATGATGTGATTGATCTTTCCCTAGTTTCTGCTTTCAGTTTCACTATGATTTTTTTTTTGTCTCTTTGAAAAGCCTGACTTCCTTTGTTCACCACCCTACCTTAAAAGTGAAAAATAATTTATAAGGTAGATCTGCCGCAAAAAAAGCCTATCACATATGTCAAGGTCTGGTGTAGATAGACAATAAACAGCTCTGCTAAGCTGGGCGTGATGGCGCACGCATTGCTGGGGATAGAACCAAGGGATGTTCTTGTTCTATCTTCAAGCTACACTTCATCTCTATTTTATTCTTTGAAACACAGTCTCACTAGCTTACTGCACTCCGTTCTCAGCCTCCCAAGTACAGGGATTACAGGTGTGTGCCACCATGCCTAGCCTAAAGTGTTTTATTATGAAAAATATTTTCTCCAGGCATGGTGGCGCACGCTTGTAATCCCTGTGCTTGGGAGGTGGAGACAGGAGGATCACGCAGGTTCCAAGTCAGCTGTGATGGCTTAAGAGACCCTGTTTCTAAATTAAAAATATATAAAAAAAAATGTGTCTGGGAGTGTAGCCCGGAGACAGAAGGGTTTCCAGGAACCCCAGTACCACCAAAAAGAAAATTTTTTAAGTTCTAGCTTTCTCTACGAACTTTAAAATAAGCATACTTTCCACATAGGTAACCCCTCCCAAACTCTTGCTTTCCCTACAATTATTACTTCTCTCTTTAGAGATTTTTGTGGTTTCAATTTTCATTGCATTCTTGTGGGTTTTTCTGTTTTGGTTGCCATTATAAATGTTCCTTTTATTCCCGCATGTGGTCACTTTTTCGAATACCCTCTTTAGCATGTCTTCAGTGGAGTGCGGTTTGACAGCAGTATCTGCCAACCTCAGGGATACTCTGATACTTTTGTCCTATTCCAAGTTTAGAAAACATGCGAAGATAATTTCAGCTCTGTGAGGGAAGAGCAGATAGATCTCATAAATCTGTGTTATGTCAAGCGTTCTGCCAGCACCTCCCCAGCTCAATATCCCTGTGATATAACTGTCATTATATCTATGTCGTAGATGAGGAAACTGACTCAGAGAGGTGCGGGATGGTGGGTGAGATTTGGATGCCGGTCTTTGGGAGCTGGGACAGGTGAGTGGACAGCATGCATGAGAGCCGAGCAGTCTCATTCTTGAGTATCTGCTCTCCCCCTCCTCTCCTGACCCCCTCGCTCCTTTTGTGGGTAGTAATGGTGATGCCATCCTATCTACTTCATGGGGCATGGTAGGGCTGAGTGAAGCCATCCTTTAAACTTCAGAGAGCAGATACTAGACTCACCAAAGGCATTATTCATGTTCTTCTTATTTTTTGGTACCAGAGATTGAACTTTTTTTATTTTTTATATTGAGACAGCGTTTCATTAAATTGTCCAGGCTGGCTTCAAACTCCTGATTCTCCTACCACATCCTCCCAAATATCTGGGATTATGAGCACGCACCACCACATCCACTTAAGTTATCCTCGGATGGTCAGACAGTGAGCAGACACTTATTTTTGTATCATTATTGTTGTGAAGAGCAGTTAAGTTCATCACCTCTAATATGGGCATGACCCCAACCCTCAGGCCACCTGTTCTCAACAGTTTTCATCCACCGTATCTTTTCACACATATTGACTCGTGCATTTGCCCCTCCTCTCCCCTCTGTGTCTTCTCATCAACATGATATGAAGATAGGACTCTGGGAACAGAGGCCCAGAAAAAAGACTCCTGGCACACAAATTCAATATTCAGTTCATAAAACTTTTAACTGTATTTAAAATAGGAAAAATGTTATATCAAGAAATATAACTACAGGTTGATTTATCAGAGAGTTCTATAATGTGGGCAGCAAGCAAACTGCGTGTGTGTCAGGAGGTGGACTAGGGATAACTCAGGTTATCCTCCAGATCTATTTTATTTTTTATTTTAAAACAGGGTCTCACTAAGTTATAGAGGGCCTCACTATGTTGCTGATGCTGGCTGTGAACCTGCTACAGTCCTCCTATCTCAGCCTCCCAAGTACTAGAATTGTAAGCATGTGCCACCCATACCCAGCCAGGGGACCACTTTTTTGTCTGTTTTTTGTTTTTGGTGGTACTGAGGTTCCTGGAAGCTCTTCTACCTCCGGGCTACACTCCCAGACCTATTTTATATCTTTTATTTGGAAACAGGGTCTCTTAAGCCAGTGCGGCTGACTTCAAACCTGCGCGATCCTCCTGTCTCCGCCTCCCAAGCGCGGGGATTACAAGCGTGCGCCGCCACGCCTGGCAAGGGGGACCACTTTTAAACAAAGAATGAAGCCAGACATGGTGGCGCATGCTTGTAATCCCAGTACTTGGGAGGCTGAGACAGAAGGATTGCAGGTTGGAGGACAACCTCAGCGTGTAGTGAAACTCTCATCAACTTAGTGAGACCCTGTTTTAAAAAAAAATAGGGCTGGGATGTAGCTTGAGGTAGAATGCCCCTAGGTTCAATTCTCAGTACCACTAAATAAATTAAAAAATAAAACTAGAGGTGTAGCTCAATGGTAGAATGCCCCTGGGTTCAATCCCTAGTACCAGGGGGGGAAAAATTCAAATAAGAATGATTCTTCTCCAACTTCTCTCATCTCCTCCATTCTTAGGTCAGTTTCCTTCGCAGCCTGCTGATTGGTCATGATAATGAGAAACAGCCTGTGAGTGTTGCCTTCTCAAGGTGGTTTGGAGATTTACTCCCACTAAGCTGGTAAACTTCCTCCTTCTTAACGGTTTTCTAGCCTCCAATCCGAATCATTGCCTTCTTTCCAAATTCCCCTCGGTGTTGCTCAGGAAGCACAGTAGTTGTAAACCACTGGGGCTGGCTCTAGCCACTGCTGGATTCAACCCACAGAAGACTGGACAAAGCACAGCCAGCCCCTCTCCAGAGCCAGGGAGCTCCAGAGTGAAGAAAGCAAGTCATGTTGTGTAAATTGTACCAGAACAGTCTCAGGAAGTATCACAGCTTCCTGATTGCAAACCTAGATAAAGACTATAGCTGCTAAGGACAAAACCCACCAAATGAAGAAAATGGCATCCCAAGACTGGTGTGAGATGTTCCATCAAACTCATCAGGGCCAAAGGAGAGCTCAGATTAAGGATCACTCCAAGTTTCGGAAATCCCAGGGCACCAGAGAGACCTGGAAGTGTTTCTGCTAATGTTCTGCAGTCAGCTTCTTCATGGCTGCTCCACTGTAGGACTTTTTTTTGGGGGGGAGTGCTACTGGGGATTGAACCAGGGGCATTCTACTGCTGACCTATGCCCCCAGACCTTATTATTATTTGGAAATAGGGTCTCACTAAGTTGTGGAGGGCCTCACTAAATTGCTGAGGCTGTCTCTGAACATTCAATCCTTCTGTCCCAGCCTCCCAAGTACTGGGATTACATGTGTGCACCACCACGCCTGGCTCAGCCACGGCCCCCTCCAACCCCTCCTCCTCCTCTTTTCCTCCTCCTCCCCTCCTCCTCCTCCTCCTCCTCCTCCTCCTCCTCCTCCTCCTCCTCCTCCTCCTCCTCCTCCTCCTCCTCCTCCTCCTCCTCTTCTTCTTCTTCTTCTTCTTCTTCTTCTTCTTCTTCTTCTTCTTCTTCTTCTTCTGTACTGGGGATGGAATCCAGGGGTTTTCTACCTCCAGGCTACACTCCCAGATATATTTTATATTTTATTTGGAAATAGGGTCTCATGAGGTTGCTGAGAGCCTCACTAAGTAGCTGAGGCTGGCTTCAAACCTGGGCAATCCTCTTGTCTCAACCTCCGGAGCACTGGAATTACAAGTGTGCACCACCACGCCCAGCTTTATTATTCTTTTTGGGTTTTTTCGGGTCTGGTGATGAAACCCAGAGGGATTCGACCTCCGAGCTGCACGCCCTGCCCTATTTTTTATTCTTTATTTTGAAACAGGGTCTCACTAAGTTACAGAGGGCCTTACTAAGTAGTAGCTGAGGCTGTCCGCGAACCGCAATCCTCCGGTCTCAGCCGCCCAAACTGGGATTAAAAGCGTGCACCACCACGCCCGGCTAGCTTTATTGTTCTTAACCAATGGCTTTGAAATGCAGCTAGTATCGCTGTGGATTGGATATCCTGAATAACCTCTAGATTGAGACTAAAATTCAGGAGACAGTGTTTTTAAGTAACTTTAAATACATCACTAAATTATCACTAAAGTAAGAGATTTGTTCATTTCAAAAACAGTAGCAAGGTAAGGTGTGGTGACACACACTTTTGTAACCCAGTACTTGGAAGGCTGAGATAGGAGGGTCACAGGTTTGTGGTAGCCTTAGCTACTTAGGCCCTCTGTAACTTAGTGAGACCTTTTTTCAAAATAAAAAATAAAAAGTAGGGCTGGGGGTATAGCTTGGAGGTAGAATGCCCCTGGGTTCAATTCCCCATACCAAAAAAATACAAAAAAAGTAGGTGAAATCTCAGGGCAGTTTTGATTTGCATCTCTCTGATTGCTAATATGTTGAACATTTTTTCATGCATGTACTGGCCATTTGAATTTCTTCCTTTGTGAATTGTCTATTTAATTCACTTGCCCTTTTTTGTTTGTTTTTGTTTTTTTGTTTTGTTTTGTTTTGGTTTGGTTTTTTTGGTGGTACTGGGGTTCCTGGAAGCCCTTCTACCTCCAGGCTACACTCCCAGACCTATATTTTTTTATATTTTTGAAACAGGGTCTCTCATGCCAGCACGACGGGCTTCGAACCTGCGCTATCCTCCTGTCTCCGCCACCCAAGTGCGGGGATTACAAGTGTGTGCCACCACGCCCGGCGTTTTTATACTTTTTTTTTGAAACAGGGTCTTTTAAGCCAGCGCGTCTGGCTTCGAACCTGCGCGATCCTCCTGTCTCTACCTCCCAAGCGCGGGGATTACAAGCATGCCCAGCTTTGGGGGCTTTTTTTGGTGGTACTGGGGATGGAACCCTTCTACCTCTGGGCTATACTCCCAGACATATATTTTTTTAATATTTTATTTAGAAACAGGGTCTTTTTTTTTTAAGTGGTACTGGGGTTCCTGGAAACTCTTCTACCTCTGGGCTACACTCCCAGACCTACTTTATACTTTTTTATTTGGAAACAGGGTCTCTTAAGCCAGCGCGACTGGCTTCGAACCTGCGTGATCCTCCTGTCTCCGCCTCCCAAGCGTGGGGATTACAAGCGTGTGCCACCACGCCTGGCCACTTGCCCGTTTTTTGATTGGGTTATTTGTTTTCTTAGTGCTGAGTTTCTTGAGTTCTCTGTATATTCTAGATATTAGTTCTCTATCAGAGGAATAGTTGGCAAAAATCTTCTCCCATTCTGTTGGCTCTTGGATGGGGCTCTTGACAGTTGGCTTTGCTGAACAGAAGCTCTTCAGTTTCATACAATCCCACGTGTTGATTAACCTTTTAGTTTCTTATGCCTTTGGGGTCTTGTTGAGAAAGTTTTTATCTGTGCCTATGTGTTGCAGTGTTGGACCTATGCCCTCTTCAAGGAACCTCAAGGTCTCTGGCCTAATTTTCCAAGTCTTTGATCCATCTTGAATTGACTCTTGTGCAGGGTGAGAAAGAGGGATTTATTTTAATTTTTCTGCATATGGTTAACCAGTTTTGCCAACACCATTTGTTAAAAAAGCTATCTTTTTTCCAGTGTACGTTTTTGGCCCTTTTGTCAAAAATCAATTGGCTGAAAGTGTGTGGACTTGTTTCTGGGTCTTCTATTCTGCTCCATTGGTCTATGTATCTGTTTTTGTGCCAGTACCATGCTGTTTTTATTACTATGGCGTTGTAGTATAGTTTAAAAGTCAGGTATTGTGATGATTCCTCCTGCATGTTTTTTTTTTTGTTTTGTTTTTTTGTTTTTTTGGGGTTTTTTTTGGTGGTACTGGGGTTCCTGGAAGCCCTTCTATCTTCGGGCTACACTCCCAGACCTATTTTTACATTTTTATTTGGAAACAGGGTCTCCTAAGCCAGCGCGCGCAGCTAGCTTTGAACCTGCGCGATCCTCCTGTCTCTGCCTCCCAAGCGCGGGGATTACAAGCGTGCGCCACCACGCCCGGCTCTCCTGCGTGTTTTTTGTTGCTGATAACTACTTTGGCTATTCTGGGTTTTTTGCTGTTCCAAATGAATCTAAGGACTGATTTTTTTCTATGTCTGTGAGGAATAATCTTCATTGAGAACACAAAAAACAACAAATGCTGGCGAGGATGTGGAGAAGTAGGAACTTTAAAACATTGTTGGTGGGATTGCAAATTAGTACAACCACTTTGGAAAACAGTATGGAGGATCCTCCGAAGAATGGGAACAAACTTACCAATGATCCAGCAATACTACTTTTGTGTATCTGCCCAAAAGAAAGGAAACCAAACAACCAAACTAATGCATGTGTATCATGTTCATAGCTGCACAATTCACCATAGCCAAACTATGGAACCAGCCAAGAAGTCTATCAACAGATGAATGGATTACAAAACTGTGGGATATGTACATAATGGAATTTTACTCAGTCATAAAGAAAAACACAATTATGTCATTTACAGGAAAATGATGGAACTGGAGGACATTATGCTAAGTGAGATTAGTCAGTCACAAAAACAAGAAATCGGATTCATTCCCTAATATGTGAAAGTAAAGGAGAAATGGGTAACAGGAGGAACTCTAGATGAAGAAGGAGATCCTATAGAGGAGCAAATGAGGCGACCTAACTGAGGGGATGGTGGGGGGACGAGGGAAACTCTCGAAAGCACATGATGTACTTTTTTTTTTTTTTTTTTTGGTGGTACTGGGGTTCCTGGAAACCCTTCTACCTCTGGGCTACACTCCCAGACCTATTTTTTATATTTTTATATGGAAACAGGGTCTCTTAAGACAGCGCGGCTGGCTTCGAACCTGCGCGATCCTCCTTTCTCCGCCAACCAAGCGCGGGGATTACAAGCGTGTGCCACCATGATGTACTTAAACATATCAAAGTCAATCACTAAGCCAAGCATGGGAAGGAGGAAGGAGGAGGGAATGGGGTGGGAATTGGGTAAGGGCTGATTGGGTGATGTGTGCATGTATGCCTCTGCCATCTTTAACCTATTAAGAGGTCTGACTACAATGCACCAATAAAAAATGAAAAAATAAAGAATAAAAATCAGAAAAAATACAAAAGAAAAACAGTAGCAAATATAAGAAATCTGGTTAAGAAACAGGCGCTGCCAGACTGGATATCATAGAGTGTCCCTGGGTTCAGTCCCCGGTACCACACATACACACAAAATTCTGCAGCATCTTTTCTCCTTTGAGGTTGTATAAAGCAAAGCGTGGAGTTAGGAGTTAAAGTGTAGAGTTAAGGTGGAGAATCTAATAGGAAACTCACCCCATTCCACCCTCAGTGTAAAATAGGGTCAGGGTATAGTGCAGAATTAGAGCGCCCCTGGGTTCAGTTCCCAGTACTGCAAAAAAAAAGTGTTTGCTAGTGTGTGTGTGTGTGTGTGTGTGTGTGTGCGTGTGTGTTAGTGAGGACTGGACCCAGGCAAGGGCTGTAGTGCTGAACTCTCTGCTCAGCCTTCTTGTACACTGTAACAGAATGTGCATTCTGCTGTTCTTGGATGGAATGTTGTCTATTAGATCAAGGTTATATTAGGTCAATGTCAACTAGATCAAGGTTGTTAGTCTTGCCTATGTCTATATGTCCTATCAATGGTTGAGAAAGCAGTATCAAACTCTCTAGTTATATTTGTGGGTTTACCTATTTCTCCTTGCAGTTGTATCTGTTTTTGCTCCCTGTATCTTGAAGCTCTGTGAGGTCTTCAAACTGAACTGCAGAACAGTAAAATAATAAGAATGGAAGAGAGCAACACTTCTCAGATCCAAGAAACCAAGCGAGTCTCAAGCAGGATATGTGTCTATATGCAAAGTTCTCACCTAGACACATCATACTGAAACTGCAGAATACTCACACTTGTATAAAAGATAAAAAGAGCGTTCAAAGTAGCCACAGAGAGAAGACCTATTTTGTAAAAAAAAAAAAAAGCAATCAGACTGATAATTTATTCTTTTTTTATTTTTTTATTTTTTATTGGTGCAATGTATTCATACATCATAGTGGGATACAAACTTTTGTAGACATACATGCACACATCACCCAGTCAGCCCCCACCCGATCCCCACCCCATTCTCTCCCCATCCCTCCTTCCCATGCTTGGCTTAGTGGTTGACATCTAGTATTATAGCAATTTATCTAAAATTAACAATGATAATCTCACATAACAGTTTCATTTGTCTGATACCAAGTTTTGATGACTTAAAGATAACATTTCAATATTTCTTTTTGCTTTCTTTCTTACCAGAGAATATTTCTTTCTTTTTTTTTTTAGGTGAAACTATCATACATTTATTTATTTATTTTTCAGAGAAAATCTATCCTAATATGGAATATGGACTCTAGATACCCAAAACGATCTTGAAAAAGAACAAAGCTACAAGATGTATATTTTCTGATTTCAGATGTTATAAAGCTACAATAATTGAAACAGTGTAGTACTGTTCTAAAGGCAGATATATAAACCATTGGAGTTAAATAAAAGCCTAGAGCTAAATTCTTCCATATATTGTCAAGTTGTTTTTGACAAGGTTTCCACAGACATTTGGTGGAGGAAATAATAATCTTTTAACTAAATATTGTTGAAAAATAATAATTACATGGAAAAGAATAAAATTGGACCCTTACCTAACACCATATACAAATATTAACTCAAAATAGATAAAAGACCTAAATATAAATCTTAAGACTATAAACTTTTAGAAGAAAATCTGGGTCATAAAACCTCACGACATTGAAATTGGCAATGTTTTCTTGGATATGATATCAATGGCACAGGCAACAGAAGGGTAAACAAACTCCCTAAAAAATAAAAAACTATTGTATATCCAAAGACAATGTAAACAGAGTTAAAAGTTACTAATAGAATCGGATAAAAATATTTCCAAATGCTGTATCTGAAGGTATATTAATATTCCAACTAGAAATCCTAAAAATTAACAACAATAAAAGCAAACAATACAGTTTAGAAATAGGTAAAAGACTAACATAAATAATGAATCTCCACAGATAACCAATCTTAGTTCTCTGTTGGATGGAAAATCTTGTTTCTCTGGTTCTGGTGTGTGTTACCTATTTCTTCTTTGTAGTTAATCTCTTTGAATATTTTCTCTAGCGCTGGTTTTGAAGACATAAATTCCTTCAGTTTCTGTTTGTCATGGAAGCTTCTTATTTCCCCATCTAATTTGATAGAAAGTTTTGCCGGGTAGGAAATTTTTGGTTGGAAGTTGTTTTCTTTCAGAGTTTTGAATATGTTACTCCAATCCCTTCTGGCTCTCATGACTTGGTTTGGGAAGTCTGGAGTGATTCTAATTGGTTTGCCTCTGAATGTCACTTGCCCCTTTGTTTTTGTTGCCTTTAAGATTCCCTGCTTGGCTTCCACATTGGTCATTTTGACAATTATGTGGTGTGGGGATCCTCTTCTCCGATCCTGTCTAAAAGGGAGTTCTATAAGTTTCCTGGATCTGTGTATCAACCTCTTGCTCTATGTTTGGAAAATTTTCTGCTATTACTTCCTTGAAGAGATTGTTGATCCCTTTGGTTTCACTTTCTTTTCCCTCCTCTATTCCAATTATTCTTAGGTTAGCTCTCTTAAAATGGGTCCATATTTCTTCAATGTCAGATTCCTGCTGTTGGATATTTTTTACTAGATTAGAAACTATGCGTTCATTTTTGGAATGATCATCTTCTAAGAGCGAGATTCTGTTCTCCATGTGGTCTAATCGGTTGTTTGTGCTTTGAATTGAGGCCTTTACTTCATTAATTGCATCCTTTATCTCTTTTTGGCTCTCTCTGAGTTCTTTTCGAAGCACCTCTATTATTTCTACAGTTATTTTCCTGATTTGATCTTCTAGAAATCTCTGATTTTCTGTTTTATCGGGTTCTGATGTTGTGGGGTTGTGGGCATTCATTGCTCCAGTGTTATTCCACTTTCCCATGATTTCGGAAGTTTGTGCCTTCTCTGGTTTCTTCCCTGCGTCATTACGGCTTCACTTAAGGTGCTCTGGATCTCGAGTCTGTAGTATCTCAGACCCCACTACTCCTTTACTGGGTTGTATCACAGAGTCTCCGACCCAGGGAGTCGATAGAGGCTGCTTTAAACTATGGGGGGTGCCAGGTTGCACGTTCTCCTATGGTGTGATATCTCTGCCACCGCCACTCCCCCACTGGGTCAAGTCCCAGGGAGTACAGTACTGGAATTTCTCCTCTGGGGCCCGCAATTTGATTCACTGTTCTTGAGTTCGCAGATGTAGCTGTACTGGACTCGGTGAATTTGTTGCTGCTGCCGCCGGTGGCAATATGGCGCCACTGCTACGCCCTTGGCCATGAGGCTGGCTTATTTCTTCTTGGTTTTGAGTCCCACTCTGAGTCCCTGCAGAGTGTGCTGAGCTCAGCCACTGGGAGCTTTAGATGCTCTCTGCGCCGAGAAATCCCACCTGGCTGTTCCGCAGCGGCTCACCTCGGCTTGCTGTAGCCATCTGGTGAAGTCGCCGCTGCCGCCGGCAGTATGGCGCTGCTGCCGCGTTCTCGGGCGTGAGGCCGGTGTATCTCCTCTGTGGCTCTGAGTTCTGTTCTCAGTCCGCTTTCTCTCTGGAGCCTAGTGATTTTTTTGTTTTTTTGGTGATGGTGTTTTCTGGCTATGAAAGGCGCTGATTTTGTGGTAATGGAGATTAGTTGTTAGCGGGGCTCTTAAGCCCAGCTTTTCTCGGTCGCCATCTTCCCGGAAATCCCCTGATAATTTATTCTTAAGAACAATAAAGGAGGCAGGCATGGTGGTGCATCGATAAAACATCAGTACTTGGGAGGCAGAGACAGGAGGTTTGAGGAGGTAGGTTTGAGGTTTGAGGAAAGCCTCAGCAATGTAGAAAGGCTTTCAGCAACCTAGTGAGACCTTGTTTCCAAACAAATATAAAAGGAACTGGAGGTGTAGCCTGGAGGTAGAATGCCACTGGGTTCCATCCCCAGCAACACATGTATACACACACATGCACGCAATAGTGATACTATTCTTAGAGAATAGTGACTGTCAAACAAGCTGCAGCTGGGCGTGGTGGCACACGCTTGTAATCCCAGCATTTGGGAGGCTGATACAGGAGGATCTCAGTTCGCAGACAGCCTCAGCTACTTAGTGAGGCCCTGTTTCAAAATAAAGAATAAAAAATAGGGCAGGGGATGTAGCTCAGAGGTAGAATGCCCCTGCGTTTCATCCCCAGTACTGCAAACAAAACAAAACAATAATAAGCTGCAATGATGTCTAACTTTAGGAGGAAAAATAAATAGAACTAAAGTACTAAATTTATACTGGAATATTTATTTTATTATTATTTGGTACTGAGGGTTGTACCCAGGGGCATTCTACCTCCAAGCTACACTCCCAGCCCTTTTTTCTTTATTTTGAAACAGGCTCTTGCTAAGATACTGAGATACTGAGGCTGGCCATGAACCTGTGATCCTCCTGTGTCAGACTCCCAAGTACTGGGAATAAAAGTATGAACCACCACACCACATATTGGAATTAAAGTTGTCCAGGGTCCTTGATTATTTGAGAAAAAGATAAGAGATATAAACTTCAGATTTTATGTTGTTAGCTTACTAAACTAGCTAATAAAAACCCTGAAAAATAAACACAATGAATATAATTGTTTCCAAACAACTGGAGGAAAATTAGGAAAAGAAAGTCATTTGAGGGAAGGCAAAGCAACAAAAAGCAAATAATAATAATATAACAACAACAACAACAACAACAACAACAGATAGTAGCAGACTCTAGAGCATTTAATTTAGTACCTGACATGTTATCAGCATAAAATAATTGTTATTCTATTAAATAACTGTCATGTATATAATTTTTTATTAGTACTGTTATTCCTATTTTGATACACTTCTCTGTAGCATTCAAGACAGAGATCCTTACACTGGGTGGGGTGGTGCAAGCCTGCATGCTAGTATTTGGGAAGCTGAGGAGTGTTTCAAGTTCCAGGCCAGCATGTAGGAATTTAGTGAGACCCTATTTCAAAATAAAACTTTTAACAGCCGGACATGGTGGCTTACACTTCTAATCCCAGTTCTTGAGAAGCTGAGACAGAAGGATCACAGGCTTGAGGACAACCTCAGCAAGTAGTGAGACTCTCATCAACCTAGTGAGACCTTGTTTCCAAATAAAAATAAAATATGTCCAGAGGTAGAAAGCCCCTGGATTCCATCCCCAATATTAAAAAAATCTTTTAAAGTGCTGGGGGGTATATCTTAGAGGTGGAACTCCGGGTTTAATCCCCTGCACCACAAAGGAAAGAGACAGTGCGTGTCTGTCTGTCTGTCTGTCTGTCTGTCTGTCTGTCTCTCTCTCTCTCTCTCTCTCTCTCTCTCTCTGTGTGTGTGTGTGTGTGTGTGTGTGTGTGTTTATATGTGTGGGCTAAGATTTGAACCTCTGAGCTACACTCAAAGCTGTATTTCATTTTTTCATTTTAAAACAAGGTCTCACTAAGTTGTAGAGGTCTTCACTAAATTGCTGAGGCTAGTCATAAACCTGTGATCCTCCCGTTTCAGCTTCCCAAGCACTTGAATTACAAGCGTGCACCACCACACCCTGCTAAGGCCAACTTCTCTTGAGAAGATGAAGTCTCTCTTAACGCCTGGGGTGTAGCTCAGTGGTAGAGTGCTTGCCTGGGTTTGATCCCCAGCACTTCTATTATTTATAAGCAGTCATTATAACCTGAAACTAAGCACATTGTGCTCCGGCTCATCTGTGAAATGAGGGAGTTGAAGTTCAAGTTGTGTGGTTCTACACTTTTAAGTCCTTGTTAACCCAAAGAAAGAGGAAATCTACTGGCCAAAAATAGCTTGGGCAACAGTTGGGCGAGTGGCCATCAGAGCACTGCGCACACTTCAAAGTTCAGTTCCCACGAGTAGGAAGCAGTGGTTCTTCTCACTCACACCAGAACCTGACAAGGCTGGAGGTTGCCTGAACAGAAGCAAAGCAAAAGCAAACTTCACTCACAGGCGCTGTCTCCCCAGCCAGAGAGCAGGAACAGCAGAGGCCCTGCTGTTTTTCAGTGGTGGGGTAGGGATGGCATGAGACCTCGGGCTCTCCTAGTTCCCACCTGTGAGCTCCCAGGCCGACGAAGGCAGATCGAAAATGCCATGCTAGTGCTAGGCAGGTGTCTTAGTGCACAGGGAAGCGTGAGTCCCCCGTGCACCGAGACAACATGGGGGGTTCTGAGCAGGAGGCTCATCTCAGTGGTGAGGCAGAGACCGAGATAATTTCGAGGTTTTTAGGGTAAGTGCTTGGGAAGCTGGGAAGCTTGAGAGCAAGCATATATTTTAACTCCAATTTCATATTGCATACCTTGTATTAATACACAGAATTGAGTCTAGAAAAAATTGATTAGTTCAATAAAAAACAATCGAGAGTTTGGGCTGTAGCTCAGTATAAACCTTGTGTTTAGTGTGCACAAGGTCCTGGGTTAGATCCCCAGCACCAAAATTTTTTATTTTTATTTTTTAAGTTTGAAACAAGGTCTCATTAAGTTGCAGAGGGCCTCACTAAGTAGCTGAGGCTGGTCGCAAACCAGTGATCCTCCTGTCTCAGCCTCCTAAGCATTGGGACTACAAGTATGGGCCACCATGCCTGGCTCTACCAAAAAAAATTTTATTTTATTTTTACTGGAGACAAAACCCAGGGGCATTCCACCTCCGAGCTACACTCCCAGCCCTATTTTTTATTCTTCTTTTTATTTTTGAAGCAGGGTTTCACTGAGTTGTAAAGGGCTTACTAAGTAGCTGAGGTTGTCCGTGAACCCCAATTCTCCTGTCTCAGCCTCCCAAATAATATGATTACAAGTGTGCACCACCACACTTGGCTTCTACCAAAAAAAATTTTTTTTTGGTGGTACTGGGGTTCCTGGAAGCCCTTCTTCCTCTGGGCTACACTCCCAGACCTATTTTATATTTTTGAAACAGGGTCTCTTACGCCAGCACGGCTGGCTTCGAACCTGCGTGATCCTCCTGTCTCCGCCTCCCAAGCGCGGGGATTACAAGCGTGCACCACCACGCCCGGCTCCAAAAAATTTTTAAAAGGTTGTTTTCAAAGTAGCCATTTATCTTTAGACACATTACAGTTTTATTTTTATTTATTTATTTTTTTGTGGTACTGAGGATTATACTCAGGGGCATTCTACCTCTAAGCTATACCCCCAGCCCAATTAAAAAAAAAATTCTTAAACGGGGTCTCACTAAGTTATCAGGGGGCCTCATGAGGTTGCTTAGCTGGCTGTAAACCTCTGTCTTAGCCTCCCTCGAAGTGGGATTATAAGTGGGTGCCACCATGCCCAACTCAGATTAATTTAAAAAAATATATTAACTAGGGTTAGAGAAAGTGGACATACTCTGTCATTGGTATCGGGTGTTCAATTCACTGCCTCTGAATCTCTGTTTCTCCCCTCTGGAGCCTAGAGGCTCTATCACTTGGGTCCATACCCTCAGATGACCTTGTATTCTTATACACACACACACACACACACACACACACACACACACATTTAACCTTGTATCCTATTTATTTATGTAACTAGGAATTGAACCCAAAAGCATTCTACCTCTGAGCTATATCACCATCTAGTTTTTATTTTATTGGTGGCTCTGGGGATTGAACTCAGGGGCATTCTACCTCTGAGCTATACCGCAGCCCTGTCTTATTTACTTAGAAACATTGGATGTGGTGGCACATGATTATCATCTCAGTACTTGGGAGGCTGAGACAGGATTGCGGTTTGCCCACAGCCTCAGCTATTAGTGAGGCCCTTTGCAATTCAGTGAGACCCTGTTTCAAAATAAAGAATAAAAAATAGGTCTAGGGGTGTATCTTGTAGGTAGAATGCCCCTGGGTTCCATTCTCAGTACTGAAGAAAAAAAAAAAAAGGTCTGGGGATGTAGCCCAGACGTAGAATGCTCCTGAGTTAAATCTCCAGTACCACACAAAGACAGACAGATGAAAAAAGAAAGAACAAAAGCAAGCAAGAAAGAGGGTCTTACTAGGTTTCTGAGAGTCTCAGTAATTCCTGAGGCCGTCCTTAAACCTCTGATCCTTCTGTCTTGCCTTCCAAGTACTGGAATTACGAGCATGTGCTGCCACGCCTGGCTTTTATTTTTAATTTTTGAAACAGGGTCTTGCTAAGTTGCTGAAGCTTGCTGTGAATCTGTACTCCTCCTGTCCCAGCCTCCCAAGTATTGGGATTACAGGCATGTGCCACCATGCCTGGCTCTTTATTTTTGAAAAAGAAAGTTATCAAATAATGACTTTCTTTTTTAGTTCTTTGCTAGAAGCTTATTGTAGTTGAATTTGTTTTTATTTTTACTTTTCAGGTAGTATCTCTCAGCACTGCATCTAATAGCAACAGGGATCAGCAAGAGGTTACCTTTGATCACAGACATAAGGAGTAGACCAGTCAGCAACATGAATCCTTCACCCTCACCTGTAGACGTGTCACAGGGTCACCACCCTCTCAAGGGCAAAGAGCTGAGTCAGTCCATCCGGGTTTCAGGTCCAGCCTAGCCACGCTTGAATTGTAAGATTTTAGGCATTATTATCTCCGATTCTCACCTGTAAAAGGAAGCTAATGATAACTCATCCTAGATTTGTGGTGGTTGTGAAAGCCGATAAGACAACGTGACGGCAGAGCTGACCACAATGACAGGCCCGTCGTAAGCACCTTGATCAACACTGAGTCCATGTGGATTGGCTGCATCATAGAACAGCAGCTTGCTCTTTATTTACTGTGCAGTGTCGAGCAGCCAACCCAGGTCCTGCCTCATGCTAGGCAAGCGCTGAACTACAATGCAGCCCTTTTTATTTTGAGTCAGGGTCTAAGGTATGCAGGCTGGCCTCAAACTTGTGACTCTCCTGCCGCAGCCTCCCAGGTGGCAGGGAGCCCAGGGGTGCTCTCTCGCGACAGGTGAAGAGCTGAGCGGAGTGGTCATTTCCCAAGCATCCTGTGCCCTTATTTTAGATTTCTAAACCAAAGAAGCGTCACAAAACCACTTCAGTTGACTTCTCCAGGGTCAATTGTTTTGAGAGCATTACTGCCAGCCTTTAAGGAAGACATATATTTCCACATCTCTGATTTATGTAAAACTATCCTCCCCAAACCCAAACAGACCCTTTCCCTCTCTGCCTCTGGCCTGCTTCCCAGCTGTTCAGTCCCTCCAGGAGAGTCAGAGGCTCCAGTCGCGCAGCAGGAGCCAGAGGAAAGTAAACAGCTCCGCAGGGCAGGCGCCCCACCCACCACTTTATTTTACTAAATCACTCCTTTAGCTAATATTTCAGGGACAGACACGCGACGCATCTGGCTCCAGCCAAATATTTTCAGTCAGTCGGATCCCAAGGTAAATATTTGCCAGTTCCATTGCAGTGACATCGGTGGCGGGAAGCAGGGAGGCGCTCAGCCCGTCCAATCAGGGCCCAGCAGCTGCTGCGGCGCCCCGCCCCCACCCCTCCCGGCAGGCCCCGCGCGCCGCACCGCACCGCCCCCTCCCGGCAGCCTCCGCGCGCTGCTCCACACTTCCTAACTGGGCTTGGTAGTCTGGTCTAGGGCGAGCGCGGGTTTTCCTCGCTCTGCTAAGCTCCTGCCTTGTAGCAGGTGGTGTCTTTTTTCCCCCTGTGGCACAGGGGGTTGAGCTCAGGGCCATTATTCTGTCCCTGATCTACAGCCCCAGCCTTTTTTGTTTTTACTTGGAAACAGTCTCACCCAGTTGGCCTCGCAAGTTGTGGAGGCTGGCTTCGATCCTGCGATCCTCCCCTCTGAGCCTCCCAAGTACTAGGATGACCGGCGAGCGCCGCCAGCCCCGTGGCAGGTGTGGCCTTTGCTCACATGGCATGGCTGGAGGGGAGAGGTCTAGAAGCCCAGGGCCCGTTACTTGCTTAGGATACTTTGTCTTGGCTTCAGGGTTTTAAATTACAGTAAAGAAGCGAGTCCCTGGGCTTTGTGTCTTCAAAAGGCATTTGCCCTTCGGTAGAAGTGAATATACTAGCCTTTTCCTTAAAGAGGCACTTTTTTTTTTTTTTTTTTTTTTTTTTTTTTGGCAGAAGAATAAAAGAATGAGGACGTAGAAACGGGGAGAGTAGGCTGGGAATGTATTAGAACCAAACTTCCTGTCTCTTTCTTTCTTTGGAAGTTTTTTTTTTTTTTAAACCTTTTTGAAGTCTTTTTTTGAGACATGCGTGAAAATTAATTTCCCAGGAAAAGACTTGTGAACACAGCTTTTTGCCTATAATCAAAGTTTGAGGTAGATTAGAGATGAACAGCACAGGGAAAAGAATGGGACAGAGGATGAGGACAGCCCTCTTGGGAAGAGATGAGATTGGCCACCCCGCTGCAACTGTCATCTTAGCCCCCCATCAAGGTTCAACGTGGGCACCCAAAGAAAGCTTATGAGGCGAAGATTTCCAGAGTAAATAAATCCACTATGTGGAGAACTCGCTACCATTTTCCATTTTCGAAACGGACAGCTTCAGACCCTTTCTCTGGAAGCTACCCCTTTATCATGGCTTTCTCTTAAACTGTATCCCAGCTTGCCTAAATAAACCTTTTTTTAATCCATTTGCAATCTTTTGGGAAGCAAGGACTGAGGAAGAGAGATCACAGGCCTATACTATTTCTAGAAGTGAATATCCCCCTTACTTCTTGGATGCTGGGGATTGAACCCAGGTGTGTTCTACCTCTGAGCCATACCCTCAGCCCTATTTAATTATTATATATTTTTTAGCCGGGAGTGGTGGCGTATGCTTGTAATCCCCGCACTTGGGAAGCTGAGACAGGAGGATCGCACAGGTTCAAAGTCAGCCTCAGCTACTTAGTGAGGCTCTCAGCGACTTAGTGAGACCCTGTTTCCAAATAAAATATAAAATAGGTCTGGGAGTGTAGCCCGGAGGTAGAAAGTCTCTGGGTTCCACCCCCAGTACCACCAAAAAAAAAAAAAAATTATATATATTTTTTGTTACTGGGGGTGGAACTCAGGGGCTTGCTTTTTTTTTTTTTTTTTTTTTTTTTTTTTTTTTTTTTTTTTACCTTCAGGATATTCTCCCAGACCTATTTTATACTTTATTTGGAAACAGGGTCTTACTAAGTTGCTGAGAGCCTCACTAAGTATCTGAGGCTGGCTTCGAACCTGTGCAATCCTCCTGTCTCAGCCTCCCAAGCGCGGGGATTACAAGCATGCACCACCACACTAGCCAGCCCTATTTAATTTTTTATTTGAAAATAGGACCTAAGTTTCTGAGAGCCTTGCTAAATTACTGAGACTGGCCAGCGATCCTTCTGTCTCAGCCTCCCAAGTACGGGGATTACAGGTTTACATCACCCAGTTCAATTTGTTGCCTTTTTTTGAACAAAAATATTATTCAAACTAGGGCCAGGGCCATGGTGAGATGGCAAGGCAGAATTGTACAAGAACAGAGGTAGAGTCAAATACTGTCCTTATTTATAATTTTTGTATTTTGGCCGGCTGTGGTTGTGGCTGGCTCCTAGTATTTGGCAGGCAGGTGAATCACAGATTTGAGGCTAGCCTCAGCAATTTATCAAGACCCTGTTTCAAAATTTAAAAACAAAGGGCTGGCGGAAGGACCCTGTGGTCCGGGCCCCTGGCCCCGACCCTGGGCGGCTGGGCAGGTGCTGGCGGGACGCCCCTAGGCAAACCCCTCTCCACCCGGAAGGTCCCTGTGGTCTGGGCCCCTGGCCCCGACCCTGGGCGGGTGGGCAGGCATTAGTGGGGCACCCCTAGGCGAACCCCTTTCCACCCAGAAGGACCCTGTAAAAAAGGAAAAGAAAAAGAAAAAAGGAAAATATCGGAGAGGGGTCAAGGAGGTGGCGGATGCCAGGATACTGGAGATGCAGACAAAACTTATCCAAATGAACTGGAATTATTGGAAAAATTTCCCGCTAAGGAGGACTGCTTCTTTTCTACATTGTTAAGAATCTTGGACATCACCTATATGGAGAGAGACTTTAGCGGAGTCCAAGGAGAAAGGCGGCGCTGAAAGCGGTCTCCACGTTGGCAGTGGAGACTTGTATTCAGGAGAAGCAGAAATTGGAGCCTACCAACATATATATATATATTTTTTTTTTGGTAAAAATTACACAAAAGGTTGAATGCTACCGTCGCACATGCTTAGGAAGACTGGACAACATTCAGAGTGGAAAAAGAGCTTGGGAAAGATTTGAAATGGTGGAGGCAGTGGCAATGGCAGTGGCCAGTACTCAGGGGAAGCAGAGATCTGATGCATTACACCTGGAACCTTTGAAGTAATGACCCCAAAGGCAGAATGCTACCTACCACCACTCACCCTCGAGAACGTGGGACAAATAGTTGGGCGAAGAGGGTACTCGGATTAGAGCCTGCCGAGGGGTGAGGCCGGCGATGGACACAGCAAAGCTGGGATTGGAGCCTGCTGTGAGGCAAGGCCAGTGCTGGGGCCTCCGAGGCCGGGATCAGAGTCTGCTGAGGGCTTAGGCTGGTGCTGGGGCCAATGGCCGGCATCGGAGCCTTCCATGAGGCAAGGCCGTTATTGTGGCCTCTGAGGCCAGGATCAGAGCCTGCCGAGGGGTTAGGCCAGTGCTGGAGCCAGCGAGGCCAGGATCAGAGCCTGCCGTGAGGCAAGGCCGGTGCTGGGGCCTCCGAGGCCAGGATCAGAGCCTGCTGAGGGGTTAGGCCGGTGCCGGTGCCACTGGCCAGCATCGGAGCCTTCCATGAGGCAAGGCCACTATTAAGGCCTCTAAGGCCCGGATAGGAGCCTGCCGAGGGGTTAGGCCGGTGCTGGGGCCAGCAAGGACAGGATCAGAGCCTGCCATGAGGCAAGGCCGGTGCTGGGGCCTCCGAGGCCAGGATCAGAGCCTGCCAAGGGGTTAGGCCAGTGCTGGGGCCAGTGAGGCTGGGATCAGAGCCTGCTGTGAGGCAAGGCCAGTGCTGGGGCCTCCGAGGCCGGGATCAGAGCCTGCTGAGGGGTTAGGCCGGTGCTGGGGCCAGCGAGGCCAGCATCGGAGCCTTCCGTGAGGCAAGGCCGCTATTGAGGCCTCTGAGGCCGGGATTGGAGCCTGCCGAGGGGTTAGGCTGGTGCTGGGGCCAGTGAGGCCAGGATCGGAGCCTGCTGCGAGGCATGGCCGGTGCCGGGGTCTCGGAGGCCGGGATCAGAGCCTGCCGAGGGGTTAGGCCGGTGCTGGGGCCAGCAAGGCTGGCATCGGAGCCTTCCATGAGGCAAGGCCGCTACTGAGGCCTCCGAGGCCAGGATCGGAGTTGCCAAGGGGTTAGGCCGGTGCCAGGGCCATTGGCTAACATCGGAGCCTGCCGTGAGGAAGGCCAGTGCTGGGGCCTCTGAGGCCAGGATTGGAGCCAGCTGAGGGGTTAGGCCAGTGTCGGGGCCAGCGAGGCCAGAACCGGGGCCTCCCATGAGGCAAGGCCGCTGCTTGAGCCAGCGAGGTCTGGATCAGTCCACCGGGTAGCTATGCCACAACTGGGGCCGTCAAGAGTGGGATCGGTATTTGCAACGTAGCATGCACAGAGAAATATCGCAGAAAATTAAAACCAGATGCTTCCCCTAATCAGCAATAACTAGGAGGAAACGGGCAACAGGAAGTGGTCGAGCTATAGAAAGGGCCGTATAGTGAAGCAATTAAGGTGACCAATCAGAGGGTATGGAATAGGGGAGGATGGAGCCTCTTTAAAAAGCAGGAGGTACATAAACATATGTATCAAAGTTAATCACCAAACAAGCATGGGATGGAGGGAGGGGGAGGGAATGGGATGGGGACTGGATGAGGGCTAATTGGATGATGTGTGCTTGTATATCCTCTCAAGTCTTTTATTCCAATGTGATGTATGATTACAATGCACTAATAAAAATAAATTTAAAAAAAATGAAGGGCTGGGGGTTTAGCTCAGATGTAGAATGTCCCTGCATTCAATCCCTGTACCATATTTAAAAAGTCATTTTGCATTTTGTTCACCATGAAAATTTTTTTTCTTTGTGGTACTGGGAATCAAACCCAGGGGTGTTCTACCTCCAAATTACACACCCAGACCTTTTTAAGTTTTTGTTTTGGTTTTTGAAACATGGTCTTGCTAAGTTGCTGAGAGTCAAAGTTGCTGAGGCTGGTCTTGAACCTACAGTCTTCCTGAAGTCTCAGCCTTCCAAGTACTGGAATTGCAGATGTGCACCAACACACCTGGCACGGATCTCTAAAATAACTTTTAAACGGTTCATTAGAGTATTTGTTGTGAATACCAAATCTTTTCCACCCTCTGCCTTCTATTAGGTTTTGCACCTGAAACATGCAACTTCTTTTTTTTTTTTTTTTTTTTTTTTTTTTTTGGTGGTACTGGGGGTGGAACCCAGAGGCTTTCTACCTCTGGGCTATACTTCCAGACCTATTTTATATTTTATTTGGAAACAGGGTCTCACTAAGTTGCTGAGAGCCTCACTAAGTAGCTGAGGCTGGCTTCGAACCCGTGCGATCCTCCTGTCTCAGCCTCCCAAGCACGGGGATTACAAGCGTGCGCCACCACACCCGGCTTGAAACATGCAGCTTCTTTGCTTCACCACAGTAACTAATCAGGTGCTGTGTGCTAGACCCTTAGCCCAACACTTGCAGAGAGAAAAACATCTGTCCAGAGGTGGGATGTCTAGTCCTGGACCTGCCACTTTCTGGAAGCATACCCTCCAGCCATGTAATTTAATCTTTCTAGCTTCCTCTTCACCTGCAGAATGATAGAAAGACTGAATGCTTTCCAGTTCTGATGATCTATGGTCCCGTGACTTTGAAAGAAGAATCTAAGCCAGGCGTGGTGGCGCATGCCGGCAATCCCAGTACTTGAGAGGCTGAGACAGCAAAGTTGTAGCCAGCTTCAGCAACTTTGTGAGGCTCTCAGCAACCTACTGAAACCATTTCAAAAATGAATAAATACATAAAAATAAGGCTTGGAGTGTAGCTTGAAGGTAGAAGGCCCTGGGGTTCAGTCCCCTGTCCCCCCTCCCCCAGAGTTCTCTTAAGAACAGAGGCCTCTGTGCGCACCCATTTGTACTCAGCCTATGGCAGCATGTTGATCGGCCTCCCCGACTTTGCCCTTGGCGTGCGTCAGTGTGAAGGCCCAGAAGCAACCATTTTCTCAGCTTGAGCACTTTGATTGATATTATCAAAGGTTTGAGGAGTCAATAGAAATTAAATGCTGGCTGGGGTGGTGGCACACGCTTGTTTTTTGTTTTTTGTTTGTTTTTTTGTGGTACTGAGGTTCCTGGAAACCCTTCTACCTCTGGGCTACACTCCCAGACCTATTTTTTATATTTTTGTTTGGAAACAGGGTCTCTTAAGCCAGCACGACTGGCTTTGAACCTGCGTGATCGTCCTGTATCTGCCTCCCAAGCGCAGGGATTACAAGCGTGTGCCACCACGCCCGGCTTGGCGCACGCCTGTAATCCCAGCATTTGGGAGGCTGAGACCGGAGGATCGTGGTTTGTGGACAGCCTCAGCTACTTAGGGAGGCCCTTCACAACTCAGTGAAACCCTGTTTCAAACATTTAAAAAAAAGACTAAAAAATAGGGCTGAGGGTATAGCTCGAAGGTAAAATGCCCCTGGGTTCCATCCCTGGTACCGCAGTAAATAATAAGTAAATAAACAAATAAAGTGCTTAGAGATGATTTTGTTTTAAGGAAAACAAAGCGCATGAGATGAACTCCATTGGACAAGGTGTCATGGTGATGCATCTAAAACTAAATCCTGCCAGGTGCAGTGGAGCACACCTGTAGTTTTAGTACTTGGGAGGCTGAGACAGGGGGATCGCAGGTTCATGACCAGCCTCAGCTACTTAGGCCCTCTGCAACTTAGACCCTGTTTCAAAATAAAGAATAAAAAATGAAGGGTAGGCGCAGGAAAGACCCAAGGCCAGCCGTTGGAGATAAGCAAGCAAGCAAGCAACAGCTTTATTAAGACAACCCAGCTCCCTTTTATATCAGGCAGCTGGGAGGAGGGAGCTTCCGCTCACAGCGGAAGATCGCACAAAGTACGGGGCGTTTACTGATTGGGTGGCTCATCCCCCAGTGGGTGTATTATCAGGGGACTGATTGTTGGGCATCCCGTGGCCCCTTTGGCTGGCTATGAGGTAACCAGCACAATCTGGAAGAGAAGCCGGAGAGGTGCCATCTTTGGCATGACTGGGCTGCGTATCCTAACATTCCTCCCTTTTTGGTTTTTTAGGGGCAGGGGGCATCGGATCGTTCAGACTACTTCCTGCTGAAGCAGGGCGGCAATGGGAAAGAGCCAGGAGGAGTAGGGAAAGCAGCCGCCAAGTCCAGGTCGTAAAAAGTAATGTCGTCGGGGCAAAAGTTGGTGAATGTTCCCTGAAGACGCAGATCCCACCAAGACATGAGGCAGTCGTCAGGATGGTGGACAGGAGGTATCACCCAGCTGTCTTCCAAGAGGGCTGGTATCACGAGTCTCCATCGCGAAGGGATCCGTCTCTGTATGCTGTCAGTCGTCCCTGGGAATCGGTATCTTCCAAGTTTCGAAGCTGGTAGTTTCTAAGGAGAAGGTGGTTAAAAGTCTGATTCAATCTTTTATTTACCTGGTTTTGTATGAGCTTAGTTACGCACAGTAAGAACATGCAGGCAACAAATATAATAGAAAGTGGACCCAGGATGGGCCATATCCATGTAAGTATCGGGGACTGAAACCATGTGGAAAGGGATGTTTTTTGAGATCCTTTTTAAGCCTGAGTGTATCTTGCTCTACTATGCCTGCTTTATTATCATAATAGCAACACTCTTCCCATAAGAAAAGGGGTGTAGCTTGGAGGTAGAATGCCCCTGGGTTCAATTCCCAGTACCATATAATAAATAAATAAATAAATAAATAAATAAATAAATAAATAAAACTAAAACCCCAGTCTTAAGTTGGGCGTGGTGACACACGCTTGTAATCCCAGCATTCTGGAGGCTGAGACTGGAGGATCGCGGTTCGCAGACAACCTCAGCTACTTAGTGAGACCTTCTGCAACTTAGTGAGACCCTGTTTCAAAATAAAGAATAAAAAAATAGGGCAGGGGATGTAGCTTGGACGTCAAATGCCCCTGGGCTACATCCCCAGACCCGCAAAAATAAAATAAAATAAAAAAATAATAAAACCCCAGTCTTTATCTGGTCATGGTGGTATACCCTGTGATCCCAGGATGTGTGGGAGGCTGAGACCAGAGGATTCCAAATTTGAGGCCAGCCTCAACAACTTAGTGAAAGCCTGTCTAAAAATACAAAAGGCTGGGGAATACAGCCCAGTGGTAGAGTGAACCTGGGTTTGATCCCCAGTCACACACACACACACACACACACACACACACAGCCTCTGACTTGCATCTGTTGTGCTCTATACTTCACTGTGATGAGGCATGCTGCTTGGCTTCCAACTTCCTTTGAGAGAGTTTCCTGAAAGTGCTTGATTTCTGTCTCTTAATGGTGTCTCCAATTTCTGTGCTTTGCTAGTTTTTCTGATATTATTTCCCCCACAGCTCTGGAACTGACCTGGTCCTGAGAGATTGGAAGCCAAAGTTCTTTTTCTTTTCTTTTTTTGTACTGGGGATTGAACTCAGCAGCATTCTACCTCCAAGCTACATCCCTGGCCCTTTTTATTTTTTATTATGTAGTACTGGGGATTGAGCCAACAGGCATTCTACCTCCAAGCCACATCCCCAACCCTTTGTATGGTTTTGTTGTTGTTGAAACAGGGTCTCCTTAGGTTGCTGGGAGTCTCGCTACATTGCTGTGGCTATCTTTGAACCTGCGATCCTCGTCTCAACTATTCAAGTACCGAGATGACACCACCATGTCCAGTTCATACTTAATTTTGAAACAGAGTCTCGCTAAGTTGCTGGGGGGTCTCACTAAATTGCTGATACTGTTCTCGAACCTGCAGGCCTTCTGTCTCAGCCTCCCACGTACTGGATTCCAGGCGTGCCCCACCACTCCTGGCTCAGGGTTCTTGATCATTGTTTTATCCTGAAAGTTTTCTTCCTAACCTCATCTGGAGTGATTTAACTTACATGGAATTTGAGAAAATGCTACCGAAGATAATCGTAGAAAGCTAATTTCCAAGTGTGCGTGTGTAGGTTTTATTTCCTCTGGTTTTGGTTTCGCTGGAGAGTGAACCCAGGTCCGAGCACATGTTCCTCCACTGAGCTGCACCCCGGCCCTGGAGAGGCACGTGGAGAGGACCAGTGATGTGTTACAGCCCTTGAGGCAGGTACTGCTCCTCTTCCCGTTTTAGCAATGAATAATAGAGGCATAAAACTGGTCACCTTATGGGTATAGTGGGCTCTCAGCCTCTGGCTGTGGTGTAGGGAGGGAGTAGGAGGTGGGGCTTGGGAACTGGGAGGGGCACTCTGAGATAAAAAGAGTTTTACCCCTGACCTCCCTCCAAAAAATTAAGTCACCCGTTTCCCAGGTCAGTCTAGAACCAGGTTCCAAATGCAGGCATTAAGTGAGGCACTGCGCGACTTTTCTTGGAGGCTGCGCGGCCTCGGCGTGCACAGGTCCAGTGATGGGAGCTCACGCCTCAGAAGAGCCTCCATTTCTGTGGCTGGGGGGTCTCCCCAGTTAGAACGTCTTCCCTTCGTTGGCTGGTTCAGGCGATGGGCTGTTGTCCAAAATGGTTTCTGAGGTACAAAGGCAAGAAACCCAGAGAGAGTAAAACCCCTCAATCTGCCCTCCTCAGCCAGACATCCCTGACCCGCTTCCAGCCTGTGGGCTTCCTGAAGACAGAGTCCTCTCTTTCATGTGTCTTCTGAAAGTAAAATTTCTTCTCTGTGTGTTCTAGGATAGATTTAGGGTGACCTACATGGATTACAAAATATGTTAATATGCTACTTAATGTAGCATAGATTAAAAGTATATGACATGATACCTGCTGTCGGGAATCCAGCCCGACAGCTGGCGGGGCTTGGTGAGATGATGAGTACCGACGACTCGAACACAAACCCACGAGCCGGGAGTCAAGTCAAGCAAGATCTCATCTATTTCTCTCCAAGCAGTCCTTTATATAGCACCAAGCCACGAGGGGAATTTCCATGAGAAATAGCCTATCCTATCCGGAATAAAGATCACTAGCACGTAGTTTACAGCCAATCCCAGGCCAGTACATGAGCCATTCATGTGTGCGGAAAGCTCCTTTAAAGGTAGAAAGGAAAAAACCGCTCAGTCTCCCCACCCATAATGAATGGGGAAACCACGCCTTCCTAGCTTCCTCCAGGCGCCATCTTTGCCCCTTTTCTGCCGAATCACTTTACTTAAAGTTTTGCCTTAGGCCGTAGGCTGCTCAGGAAGGCTGCATCTCCTTAGGCGCTGTATGGACACACCCCATCAACCTGCTTCTCAAGGCATGGTGGACCATACCTGTAATCCTAACACCGAGGAGGCTGAAACAAGATCGCCGGCTCGAGGCCGGCCTCAGGAACTTAGTGAAGCCCTCAGAAATGTAGCGAGACCTTGTTTCAAGATAAAAAGTAAAATAGGGTTAGGTGTGTGGCTCAGAGGGAGAATACCGCTGGGTTCAATTGCTAGTACTATTTTTACAAATGAGATATTTTTTCTATGGATTTAACTATTTTAAGTACCGCATTTAAGTAGAACCATACAATATCTGTCCATATCCCTTTGGCTTATTTTACTTGCATAATGCATTTAGCCTTCATCCATGCTGTAGCATTTATCAGAATTTCTTTCCTTTTTAAAGCCGAATAATATTCCATTGTAAATGCTCAGCAAAGAAATTCTACTCAGCAATAAAAAGGACAAAATAATGTCATTTGCAGGCAAATGGGATGGACCTGTAGGACATGATGTTAAGCGCGATTAGCCAGTCACAGAAGGCGAAGGGTCAGATGTTTTCTCTCATTTGCAGAAGCCAGGGGGTAATCAGGACACCAGAGGGGCTTCAGATAATGGAAGAGAAGCCCCAGTGGAGCCAGGGACTTGGCTTAGGGGAAGGGGCAGGGGAGGGAAGACTCAGTGAAGAAATGACTCCCATCCACACTATGACCGTCGTGGGACCACCAGTGCCGATCTCAACAGCCTGGATGGGGAAGGGTGAGGGGGGGCAGCAAGGGAAGCCACCAAGTGCTGCGCGCATGTGTGCTGCCGCCACGATGAGTTACATTATGATGTGAAACAATAGTTCATCAATGAAAGCATTAAAATAATATAATTCTTATATTATTGAATGTCCATTCTCCATTTTGTTTTTTCATTCATCTGTCAATGAACTTTTGGATTTTTTCCTTTTTTAGGTATTGTGAACAATCCTGCTATGAACATTGGTGTAAAATATCTGTTGGAATCCCCCAATTTCTCACTTAAGTGCTATTTTCTGGGTTTTCATGATTAACCTGTATTGTGAGTGCTGTCTCATAGGGTTAAAGCTTTCTGACATCAGATGGTGTCACAGACAGAACCCGACAGAGACATCTGTCAAAGCCCTTTGGATGGTCTAAGAGATGCACCGCACGGACCCATCTGACCCCCCTGCCAATTCATACACCTGTGCCCTACGCCGGGGCCCCTCACGGCCCCCTGTTCAGCCTGAAGCAGCTCGATGAGTCATCGCCCCGATTCCTTTCCTATGGGTACATGTATGTAATGATAATAATGGGAGAAAATTGATGGAAATTGAGCTCATGTTAAATGTTTGTAAAATTGTAAAAGTCAAAATGTATTTTCTGTATCTACCTTTGGCCTGACAGGTGTCAGGAAGTTACTAGACAGAGAGGGGAATGTACCAGTATTGGGAATGGCCTAGGAAGATTTGAGAAAGCTATGAATATTAATATATTCCAAAAATTGGGTGAGGGGCAAATCTGTGAAAGGACTTGGTTTCTGCCTAGAAGCAACTATTCCAATGTAAATTAACCCAGCTAAAGGTAATTCCCAAGTCTATAGGAGAGGGGGGCCAGGACTCCCACATCCTCATTCTAAAGACAGCTTTACATAATAATTGGATGATCTGGCTAGGATGGAGGAGGGGTCGACCTTCATGAAAGGAGACACCTTGCCACACCTTGCTGGGGGAGGAGCCTTACAGGGACGTTCACTGCGTCAGAATTACGTAAACAAGATGGAAGTCATGGGTATAAAAAGTCCGGTCCACGTGCTGTATCTTTGGTGGGGCATTCATTTGAACCCCTCCCCCCCCTTGCCAATCTGGCATGGGGCTGTAACTGTCTTCTGTATGTCTATCTTTTTAATAAACTTCTTTAAATCTTCAGCAAGAGTCTGGGCTAATGTGTATTTACCCCTAGCTCAGGACAAGAACCCGTGGTTTTTCTGTTTTTCTGGGGTTTTTTTGTTTTTTGGGGGAGTTTTCGGGAAATTATTCCCAGGTGTCTAACAAAGATCCCTGGGGACAGTTTCTCAAACCGTAACCGTTTTGTTCAGGAAGAGTGTAAATTCTGATTTATTACTATGGCTAATAGTTATTGTGGTTAATGCTTATGGGGAGTGTATTATGTGCTGAGTGTTGTATGTTAAGTGCTTTACATATATTATCTCATTTAACACAAAAGTCAGTTGTATAAGGCAGATACTATAATTTCCACCATTTTATTACCTCTGAGAAGGTGTAATAGAAAAGAAAAATTATATCTACCTTGCGGAATTGTTGTGGCGGTTAAATACAAACAGTGAACACAAGAGCTTAGCAAGGAGCATGCGCACAGTAGGTCGTTACCGGTGACAGCTCTTTCGCTCAGTCCAGAGAGCCGTTCCCACCAGCACAGACTACACAAGAGGGTTCTGCTTGGTTGCTGCCAATCTTGAAGTTCCTGACACTTCCTCCTCAAGGTGAATTAGTGATTATGATCTGGTCAGGTAGAAAAGTCTAATACAGTTTATTGATGGGACTGGATTTTGTAATCACCAATCTTCAAGGCAACTGTTCACTACCAGACACTAGAAAGCTCTCTTCAGTCACTTCTGCAGATGGGAGTGGGCACCTGCAGCCCTGGAAACCACCAGCTATGCATTTTGGTCCAGCATGTTAGGGATTTTTAATTATTTTTAGTGGTACTGGAAATTGAATCCAGGGGCATTCTAGCTCTGAGCTCCCTTCTCAGCCCCATTTTGTTTTATTTTTTTATTTTTGGAACAAGGTCTTATTAAGTTGCTAAGAACCTCGTTAAATTGCTGAGGCTGGCCTCAAACCTTTGATCCTCCTATCTTAGCCTCCCAAGTAATGTGTCTACATGCCTGGCTTGTTAGCCGGGCGATCTCATCATCCCTATTTTATTTATTTTATTTGGAAACAGGGTCTTGCTAAGTTGTTGGGAGCTTCACTAAGCTAATAAGTTACCTGGCAGTAGGATCAAGTCCGGCTCCTCCGTGGCAGCTGGGCCCTGGTTGAAGCCTCTCTGCAATCCCTTCTCTTATTGCTAATTGACTTCCTAATTCCCCAGGCAGCTGTTGTAAACCTTTCCCGCTCCCCCAACCCCACTTCTTAATCATCTCCCTGCTGCTGACAAGCTGGTGGTTCTGCGCGCTTTGCTGGTGCGCACTGGTGACCTTCCCTTCCCTTGGCGTCTCTGCTGGCCTTGCCCAGCTCCCTGGGTCCCCCCGCCCCCACCCCTTTCTTTGGTCCTGGCTCCTTTAATTAAATTACTTCTCCTACAGCTTCAGTCTCTGCTCTTCTTTTCCCTTCCCCATAAGCAAGCTCAAATCCTCATCCTATAGAGACTCCACCCCTGTTTACTTTCAAGCTAATCTTTTTCTCCTTTCCCTACAGTCCAGCTCTGAAGTTTTTTTCATTACAAAAGTTATGTATATTTGTAGTAGAAGAATTGGAAAGCATAAATAATCAAACTTTTTTTTTTGTGGTACTGGGGGTGGAACCCAGGGGCTTTCTACCTCTGGGCTATACTCCCAGACCTATTTTATACTTTATTTGGAAACAGGGTCTCACTAAGTTGCTGAGAGCCTCACTAAGTAGCTGAGGCTGGCTTCGAACCTGCGCGATCCTCCTGTCTCAGCCTCCCAAGCACAGGGATTACAAGAGTGCGCCACCATGCCCGGCTTCAAACATGTTTTAAAGACCCATAAGTACGCTTCTAGAGATAACCGCCAGTGTTAACATTTTGGTTCTTATTCTTCCAATCTTATTTCTATACATGTAGAGCATTCTTGATGTTTTATCTTGTAACCTGACACTTTTTCTGTGAGAGTCATTCCCTTTCAACATTCTTCTTTCTTTCTTTTCTTCCTTTCTTCTTTCTTTCTTTTTTGCTTTCTTGTTTCTCTCTCTCTCTCTCTCTCTCTCTCTCTCTCTCTCTCTCTCTCTCTTTCTCTCTCTCCCCCCCCCTCTCTCCTCTCTTTGGTACCGGGGATGGAACCCGGGGCATTCTACTTCCAAGCTACAGCCCCTGCCCTATTTTTTATTCTTTATTTTGAAACAGGGTCTCACTGAGTTGCAGAGGGCCTCACTAAGTAGCTGAGGCTGGCTGAGAACCGTGATCCTCCTGTCTCAGCCTCCCGAATGCTGGGATTACAAGCGTACACCACTACGCCCAGCTCAACATTATTCTTTAATCACTCCCTTAAACTTTTTATTGTATGGGTGGGTGCTTTATAATTTATTTAGCCATTTTATTTAATTTGTTATTATTATTATTTTTTTTTTTTGGTGGTACTGGGGTTCCTGGAAGCCCTTCTACCTCCGGGCTACACTCCCAGACCTATTTTATACTTTTGAAACAGGGTCTCTTACGCCTCCTGTCTCCGCCTCCCAAGCGCGGGGATTACAAGCGTGCGCCACGACGCCCGGCTATTTAGCCATTTCCAATTGTTTGCTGTAATTAACATCATACAACCTTTGTAATAAATATTTGCACATATTCCTGACTAATACAATTCCTAAAGGGAAACCACTGAGTGCATATTTTCAGTATTGAATATGTATTGTTTTGCAAAATATAAGCATTTTTGAAAGAGTAGCCTACTATCATCCTTTCAGATTTTTTTGGGGGGGGCACTGGGGTTCCTGGAAGCCCTTTTACCTCCAGGCTACACTCCCAGACCTATTTTTTTCTAATATTTTTATTTGGAAGCAGGGTCTCTTAAGCCAGCAAGGCTGGCTTCGAACCAGCGCAATCCTCCTGTCTCTGCCTCCCAAGTGCGGGGAAAACAAGCGTGCACCACCATGCTGACCATCCTTTGTTTTTAGATCTCATTCACTGTCAGGTGTGTGTGTGGGGGGGTCTATGCCTGTAATTTTAGTATTTAGGAGGCTGAGACAGGAGAATCGCAGGTTTGTGGCCAGCTTCAGTAACTTAGCAAGATCCTGGCAACTTGGCAAGACCTTGTTTCAAAATAAAATATAAGCCAGGCATGGGGGCACACGCTTATAATCCCAGTACTTGGGAGACTGAGATAGGAGGATTTTAGGTTCTCAGCCAGCCTCAGCTACTCAGTGAGGCCCTCCATAACTTAGTGAGACTTTGTTTCAAAATAAAGAATAAAAAACAGGACTTGGGGTATAGCACAGAGATAGAATGGCCCTGGGTTCCATCCCCAGTGTGGCTAAATAAATAAATAAATAAATAAATAAAATAAAACAGGACTGGGAGTATAGGTCAGAAGTAGAAAGCCTCTAGTTTTAATCCTCAGTACCACTATTTTATTTATTTATTTTATTGGTCCACTGTATTCATACATCATACTGGTATAAAAAAACTTTTGTAGACATACATGCACACATCGCCCAGTTAGCCCCTACCCGATCCCCACCCCGTTCCCTCCCCATCCCTCCTTCCCATGCTTGGCTTAGTGGTTGACATCTAGTATTATAGCAATTTATCTAAAATTAACAATGATAATCTCACATAACAGTTTCATTTGTCTGATACCAAGTTTTGATGTCTTAAAGATAACATTTCAATATTTCTTTTTGCTTTCTTTCTTACCAGAGAATATTTCTTTCTTTTTTTTTTTAGGTGAAACTATCATACATTTATTTATTTATTTTTCAGAGAAAATCTATCCTAATATGGAATATGGACTCTAGATACACAAAACAATCTTGAAAAAGAACAAAGCTACAAGATCTATATTTTCTGATTTCAGATGTTATAAAGCTACAATAATTGAAACAGTGTAGTACTGTTCTAAAGGCAGATATATAAATCATTGGAGTTAAATAAAAGCCTAGAGATAAATTCTTCCATATATTGTCAAGTTGTTTTTGACAAGGTTTCCACAGACATTTGGTGGAGGAAATAATAATCTTTTAACTAAATATTGTTGAAAAATAATAATTACATAAAGAAGAATAAAATTGGACCCTTACCTAACACCATATACAAATATTAACTCAAAATAGATAAAAGACCTAAATATAAATCTTAAGACTATAAACTTTTAGAAGAAAATCTGGGTCATAAAACCTCACCACATTGAAATTGGCAATGTTTTCTTGGATATGATATCAATGGCACAGGCAACAGAAGGGTAAACAAACTCCCTAGGAAAAAAAAAAACTATTGTATATCCAAAGACAATGTAAACAGAGTTAAAAGTTACTGATAGAATGGGATAAAATATTTCCAAATGCTGTATCTGAAGGTATATTAATATTCCAACTAGAAATCCTAAAAATTAACAACAATAAAAGCAAACAATACAGTTTAGAAATAGGTAAAAGACTAACATAAATAATGAATCTCCACAGATAACCAATCTTAGTTCTCTGTTGGATGGAAAATCTTGTTTCTCTGGTTCTGGTGTGTGTTACCTATTTCTTCTTTGTAGTTAATCTCTTTGAGTATTTTCTCTAGCGCTGATTTTGAAGACATAAATTCCTTCAGTTTCTGTTTGTCATGGAAGCTTCTTATTTCCCCATCTAATTTGATAGAAAGTTTTGCCAGGTAGGAAATTTTTGGTTGGAAGTTGTTTTCTTTCAGAGTTTTGAATATGTTACTCCAAGCCCTTCTGGCTCTCATGACTTGGTTTGGGAAGTCTGGAGTGATTCTAATTGGTTTGCCTCTGAATGTCACTTGGCCCTTTGTTTTTGTTGCCTTTAAGATTCCCTGCTTGGCTTCCACATTGGTCATTTTGACAATTATGTAGTGTGGGGATCCTCTTCTCCGGTCCTGTCTAAAGGGAGTTCTATAAGTTTCCTGGACCTGTGTATCAACCTCTTGCTCTATGTTTGGAAAATTTTCTGCTATTACTTCCTTGAAGAGATTGTTGATCCCTTTAGTCTCACCTTCTTTTCTCTCCTCTATTCCAATTATTCTTAGGTTAGCTCTCTTAAAATGGGCCCATATTTCTTCAATGTCAGATTCCTGCTGTTGGATTTTTTTTCTAAATTAGAAACTATGCGTTCATTTTTGGATTGATCATCTTCTAGGAGCGAGATTCTATTCTCCATGTGGTCTAATCGGTTGTTTATACTTTGAATTGAGGCCTTTACTTCATTGATTACATCCTTTATCTCTTTTTGGGTCTCTCTGAATTCTTTTGGAAACACCTCTATTATTTCTGCAGTTATTTTCCTGATTTGATCTTCTAGAAATCTCTGAATTTCTGTTTTATCAGGTTCTGATGTTGTGGTGTTGTGGGCATTCATGGCTCCATTGTTATTCCTCTTTCCCATGATTTCGGAAGTTTGTGCCTTCTCTGGGTTCTTCCCTTGGGTCACTATGACTTCACTTAAGGTGCTCTGGATCTCAAGTGTGTGGTATCTCAGTCCCCACTACTCCTTTACTTGGTTGTGTTGCAAAGTCTCAGACCCAGGGAGTCAATCGAGGCTGCTTTAGACCATGGGGGGTGCCAGGCTGGACATTCTCCTATGGTGTGATATCTCTGCCGCCACCACTCCCTCACTGGGTCAAGTCCCTGGGAGTCAGTACTGGGATTTCTCCTCTAGGGGCCACAATTTGACTCACTGTTGAGTGCGCTGATGGAGCTGTACTGGACTCGGTGAATTCTCTGCTGCTGCCGCCGGTGGCAATATGGCGCCGCTGTTACGCCCTCGGCCGTGAGGCTGCCGTATTTCTTCTCTGGTTTTGAGCTCTGCTCTGAGTCCCTGAAGGGTGTGCTAAGCACCCCTGGGAGCTTTAGATGCTCCCTGTGCCAAAAAACCTGCCGAATCCCGTCCGGCTGATCCGCAGCGGCTCACCTCGGCTCGCTGTTTGCCGCTGCTCTCTGGAGCCTGGTGGGCTGTTGAGTGCGTTGGTCTGGTGCCGTCCAGTGAAGTTGCCGCTGCCGCCGGCAGTAAGGTGCTGCTGCTACGTCCTCAGTCGTGAGGCCGGCGTATCTCCTCTGTGGCTCTAAGCTCGGTTCTGAGTCCCCCTCCTCTCTGGAGCCTGGTGCTGGAAGGAAAGATGGCGTCCGTGCAGCTCTGTGCCGCGGCTCCGGCCACAGCACTGCGGTCTGGTTTCTTTCTGGTGTCTCATTTTTTCAGCCCTCTTTTTCTCTGTCCCTGGTATTTACCATTTTTGTTTCTCTGCTGATGGTGTTTTCTGGCTATGAAAGGCACTGATTTTGTGGTAATAGAGGTTGGTTGTTAGCGGGGCTCGTAAGCCCCGCTTTTCTCCGTCACCATCCCTCAGTATCACTATTTTTTTTAAAAAAAAATCTCATTTACTAAATATAATTCTTTCTTTCTTTCTTTCTTTCTTTCTTTTTTTTGAGGAGAAGAGTACTGGGATTGAAGCCAGGATGTTCTACCTCTGGGATACAATCTCAGCCCTATTTATTTATTTATTTTTTTACTTTGAATCAGGGCCTTGCAAAGTTGCTGATGCTGGCTTCAAACACTAAGTTCCTCCTGTTTCAACCTCCCAAGTACTCAGCTTAAGGGAGTGCACCACCACACCTGCGTCCTTCACTGGGTTTCAATCAGCTCTGGCCTTCCACCATCACTATGACACTCTATTAGAAGTCAAGGTCAGCGTCACTCTCTGAGAACAGCCCTTCGACTGGATTCTCTGTTTTACTGGAACAAAGTCTCACTAAATTGCTGAAGCTGGCTTTGAACCCGTGATTCTCTAGTCTCAGCCTCCACGTGCTGGGATTGCAGGCATACATCACCAGGCCTGGCTCTCCCTAATCTCTCTGCTGTAGCTGCCATTTTATCTTTTCCCTTTAAAGATTTTTTTTTTTCTATTTTACTTGGGTCCTCCCACCTTGGCGGTAGCAACTTTCCGGGTCTTCCTTGGTTCTTTTTCTTGACTTGATCTTTTCCTCATTCTTGGGACTTACCCGATGGGATCTTCTACTGCTGAGGTCCATGTCAGGGTCACAGCACCCTCTGACTTGCGGGGCGCCTGTCCCTCCAGCCTGGGTTTGCACCACGCTCTCTCCCCCTCCCTCTGCGCAGCCATTCAGAACTACTCGTGTTTTCTGTGCTTTTGTTCATGTGGCGCTCTGTGTCTGGTCACCATTTCTCCCTCTCTGTACTTGATAAAGCTTCACCTATCCCTCATGATTGCCCTCCCCACCTTCCCCGAAGCTTCATGAAAACTCACTTACCCTTTTGCGCCCCTTTTGGCTGCGCTTTTCTCCTGCAGGGCGTCTTCGTCCCTTGCAGCTCCTGTGAGCTCCTGGAGGACAGGGATCCTGGCATCAAGATGTGTAGTGGAGACTTGTAGTGAACCCCTTCCGTCCAATCAAAGCATACCGATCCGTGTCTGAGGACCTGTCCACTGCTTTACAAACCAGGTTCGGGTAGGATGTGTCTAACCCGCCTTCAGAGTTAGGTCCCTACTGGTCACATTACCCAGCTGTAGCTTGTGGGGACTAAACAGTTTTGGGAAAGAAAAGCTCCCTTTCTTTCTACGGAAGCAATTAGAAGAGATGTGTTTCTCTTCTCCTGTTATATAGTATAAAAATTTGAGGGCTGGAATTGTTTTTTGTTTGTTTTTGTTTTGTTTGGTGGTACTGGGAATTGAACCCAGGGGCTTCTTACCTCCAAGCTACTCCCCCAGCCCTTTTTATCTTTTATTTTGAAACAGTGTCTCTCTAGGTTGCCGAGAGCCTCACTGTGTTGCTGAGGCTGTCCTCAAACCTTCCGCATCCTCCTGTCTTGGCCCCCTAAATACAAGCATGTGCCACCATGCCTGTCATAGAATTGTTTATACATTTTTTTCTGTGTGGAAGATGAAGCTGGTGCCCCCAGAAGAGAGAACAGGCAGAAGGAGCCAGCATATGTGTGTATTTACATACGTGATGTTATTTCATTAACAGTTATGTGTTATATTTATGTGCCAGTGCTATTTCCAAGTACTTTATAAATATTAACAAATTAAATTATCATCAATCTTATGAAGTAGATACTATTATTATCCTTATTTTATGGTGGAAAAAATAGTGCACAGAAAGCCTAGGTAACTTGCCTGCGGTCACTCAGCTCCTAAGCGGGGACTTGAGGCTGGGCTTAGCCACCTATCTCGGGTTATTGCTCATTGTTCAGTGGTACAAAGAAGGGCTTAGAGAGCAGGGCAGCTCTAAAGTCAAATGTCTGTTCCGTGTGGCATCCTTTTATCATTATGTCTGAAATCCAGGTGACTCTAGCTACAACACCTGGACACAGAGTTGGGAAGTCACACAGGAGGCCTGCGCTTTCTTGCCCATGGCTGATTAACACACAGCCTATGATCTGTGAGCAAGATCTTACATCAGAAAGCCGTGTGTGTGTGTGTGTGTGTGTGTGTGTGTGTGTGTGTGTGAAAGAGAGAGAGAGAGAGAGAGAGAGAGAGAGAGAATTTAAAGCCTACACTAGAGAAAATACTTAAAGAAATAAACCATAAAGAAGAAAAAAGAAGTGTTTTTCAGAACCAGAGAAGAGATGAAGTTGATCAGCCAGGCATCTAAGTTAAGAAGAAATAACAGGGTACTAAAGAGAAGACAGAATACAAAGTGTCAGGAAACAAAAATCATATTTCAATAATAACTCTGAATGTCAAAGGACTTAACTCACCAAACAAAATACATAGACTGGCAATGTGGATTAAAAAACATAATACAAATATATGCTGAAATATGCTGTTTGCAAGAAACTCACCTTACAGCCAAAGACATTCACAGACTGAAAGTGAAAAGATGGAAAAAGATATATCATGCTAATGGAGACCAAAAAACAGGCAGGGGTAACAATGCTATCTAAAATAGAGTCTGTCTGGGTTGCTGGAAGTCTTGTTATGTTGCTGAGGCTGGTCTCGAACCTGTGATCCTCCTGTCTCAGCCTTCCAAGTACTGGGATAACAGGTGTGGGCCACCCTGCCCAGCTAGAAAGCCAGCTTTGTGTGTGTGTGTGTGTGTGTGTGTGTGTGTGTGTGTGTGTGGTACTGGGGTTCCTGGAAGCCCTTCTACCTCCGGGCTACACTCCCAGCCCTATTTTTATATTTTATTTGGAAACAGGGTCTCTTAAGCCAGCACAGCTGGCTTCGAACCAGCGCCATCCTCCTGTCCCTGCCTCCCAAGCGCGGGGATTACAAGCGTGCGCCATGCGAAAGCCAGCTTTTTAAATACCCCCCCCCCCCAGTCAGAGAAAGCTAGGCAAGAGTCTGTGTCTGTGTGGTTGATGGATCATGGACTACGAGGGTGGGAAGGACCCTCAAAGAGGAGCCCTCTGGCCCTCTCAGGTCCAGGGGAGGAGCTGTGGGTGCTCCGGTTAGTCAGGGAGCACCACGCGCCTTCCCAGGGCGCCCAGCCTGGGGTTTGCTTTGCTGGCATTTTGCCCTTTCCCTTTGCGGAGGCTTTCCAGAGCTCAGAGCTTACCAGGTGGGGCTGACCGTACTGATGCGGCTCGGGTCCTGCGCACTGACTAGACAGGAATGGGAGAAAGTCAGCTCAGACGAGGTGTTGTTTTTTTGTTTGTTTGGGGCAGCACTGGGGATGGAACCAGGGCCTTGTGTGCTGGGCAAACACTACCACGGAGCCACCCACCTGCTCCCGGCCTCCTCCTTACCCGGGATCATGGTGAGAGACACCCTGGGCACAGCCGGGGCACCTGAGCGGAATTTTTCACGACTCCTCAGCAGCGCCTGACGCTGGTGTGGCTCCCGCCCAGGCGCACAGCCACCGGTTCTCCTCAGTCTTCTGGCTGTTAATGTCGCCTTCGTGGGTCCTTCCTTCACCTGATTGTAGAGCCAGTGCCTGCTGCACACCGTCGCCTTTTCTCCTTTGCCTTTTTCTCCTCACACACATTCTTCATGTGTGAGGTCGTCTAGCAAAAACAAAACAAAAAAATCCCAAACAAACATTTTGGCACAGTGATTGAACCCAGGGGCATCCTACATCTGAGCTACACTCCCTGCCCTATTTATTTTGAAACAGGGTATTGCTGAGTCGCTGAGGGTGGTCTCAAACTGCGATCCTCCTGTTTCAGCCTCCAAATCCCATGTCTGGGATTGCAGGCATGTGCCCCCATGTCCGGCTCATCATAATTTTAATGATAAAAATACGATTATTTCTCAGATATCTCCTGCCTATCCATCTTCAAACATCAGGCTATATATTCAAGGTACTTGCTGGGCAGCTCCACTTGGGTATCCCGTGTGTGTGTGTGTGTGTGTGTGTGTGTGTGTGTGTGTGTGTGTGTAAAAGAGACTAGAGATTGGACCTAGGGGCATTCTACCTCTGACCTATGCCCCCAACCCTATTTTATTTTATTTATTTTATTTTATTTTATTTTATATTGAAACAAGGTCTCACTAAGTTGCTGAGGCTGGCCTCAAACCTACAATCTTCCCGTCTCAGCCTCCCAAGTACTGGGATTGCAGGCGTGCGCCCCTGGCTCTGCCCCTTAGCTCTTATATGGACAGACTTCTCTCGTTGTCTCTCCGTGTTTCCTGTCCTTCTGGCAGATTTGTTTTCCTCTGTCTTGGCAGAGGGCCTGCCACTCTCACGACTTTACCACCTCGAAACCCGTGGCTTTTCCTCCTCCCCACGCGCAGCCCCTTGTCGGGTCTAAGAGCCCGTGTCCTCTGCAGGGGCCTCCTCTCTGGTCTCCTGCTTCACACTTGCCTCATTCTAATTGTTCTACTCACTGAGGCCCAAACTTACTATTTTTGGTAATTTCCAAAACAGTTTGTTTGCTTATTTGTTACTGGTTGGACCCAGAGGCATTCAGCCTCGAACTACACCCCCAGCCCTTTATTATTATTACTTTTTATTTTGAAATGGGGTCTTGCTAAGTTGCTAAGGGTCTCATTAAGTTTCCAAGGCTGGCCTCGAACCTGCGATTCTCTTGTCTCTGCCTCCCAAGTATTGGGATTATAGGCATGTCCCTTTGAATGCAGCAAAAAAGTGGTTTTTGTTTTGTTTTGTGGGTCTGGAAATGGAACCCAGGGGCATTCGACCTCTGATACATACTTGTCGCGACAGTTGCACACAATGCAGTAGTGAATAAGGTGTCAACAGAAAAGATCCCCTTCCTCTGCTTCTCAGCTTCAGCATATGAACTACTTGACTTTTTTTCTGGTACTGGGGATTGAACCCAGGGACCTTCTACCTCTGATCTACACCACCAGCCCTGTTTTTTTTTTTTTTTCTTTATTTTGAAACAGGTCTCACTAAGTTGTGGAGGGCCTCACTAAGCAGCTGAGGCTGGCCTTGAACCCGGGATCCTCTTGTCTCAGCCACCCAAGTACTGAGATTACCAGCGTGCACCACCACGCCCAGCTTCTATCAGACTCTTCCCTCTGCTCACCCACACAGATGTTAACGACCTCTATTATAGGCTACTTGCCATTTCATTTTTTCTACAGTCCCAAACTAACTGCCCGGGGGTCTTTGCGCTCTCGGAGCTCCAGGTCCTCTCCCAGGTCCTGCTCCTCCCTCTCCCTCCTCCCGAACTCTCCTGCATGGCGCGCAGGGTCTGGGCCCTTGTTTGGATGTCGCTGCAGCATCCTGCTATGTGATTGTGGGCTCTCTTGTCCTGATGTCCTCACTAAGCTGGAACGCCCTTCTCCTTGATGTCCCCTGCACGGAGCATGAGCCCTGGCACGGACTGCTGGGTTTCCAGTGGCTCTTACACTGCCTGAACCTCTTTCTGGGCTCTCACTGCGAAGGTTGGGAAGTGGTTGTTCCAAGAAGATAGGACAGTCAGTTACACAGCAGGACAGACAGACGGACGGAGAACAAGTAAAGGGACCCTAGGTCTAGAGAAGAACCTGGGCATGAAAGGAGGGAAAGGCACTGACATATATGAAGGGCGCTTATATTTGTCACTTTGAGTATGTGTTAATCCTTTCAACATTGCAGTCCCCAATTTACAAATGAGAACGCTGAGGGTCAGGATGTAAAATACCTTGTCCAAGGCCACATAGTAAGTAGCAGAGTGAGAGTTTGAACCCAGCACCATGTACTGGGTTCTGATTCCACGCTCTTACACACAGTGCACATTGGCGATCAGGCAGGCAGGTTTGGTCAGTATTTGCCATTTCCTTAGACCCTTCAAGGACACCTAAAGGAGGCCTATGTCCAGCAACATTTGGACAGAGACCCCCAAAGGCCTTCAGCCTCTCGGGAGGTAGCGAGTGACAGGCTGGCGTCCGCGTCCATATGTTCAGACCTATGAGCCTTCTCACTTCCGGGTCACTTATTCCTCTATCTAGTCTTACTTTATAGTATGTTCTGGTGAGGCCAGACCTTTTTTCTGTTCTTTTTATAAAATTTTCCTAAGTGATTTTCAGTTTTGTATGCCACATAAACTTTTTATAAAAGTCCACTAAAACCTTTTTGGTATTCTAATTGGAATTAATTTAGTGTAGATATTAATTTTGAGGAAACTCACATTTTTTTTTTTTGGTGGTACTGGGGTTCCTGGAAGCCCTTCTACCTCCGGGCTACACTCCCAGACCTATTTTTACATTTTTATATTTGGAAACAGGGTCTCCTAAGCCAGCGCGCGCGGCTGGCTTCGAACCTGCGCGATCCTCCTGTCTCTGCCTCCCAAGCGCGGGGATTACAAGCGTGCGCCACCACGCCCGGCTGAGGAAACTCACATTTTTAAGTGAGAAGTATTCTCCAGGAATATAATATAAATGCCAGGCACGGTGGAGAGACTCTCATCAAGCTAGTGAGATCCTGTTTCAAAATAAAAATAAAAGGCGGGCGTGGTGGCGCACACTTGTAATCCCCACACTTGGAAGACTGAGACAGGAGGATTACACAGGTTCGAAGCCAGCCTCAGCTACTTAGTGAGGCTCTCAGCAACTTAGTGAGACCCTGTTTCCAAATAAAATATAAAATAGGTCTGGGAGTATAGCCCGGAGGTAGGAAGCCTCTGTACCTCCAATACCACCAGAAAAAATAAAATAAAATAAAATAAAATAAAATAAAATAGGGCTGGAGGTATAGGTCAGAGATAGAATGCCCCTGGGTTAATTCCCAGTAACACACACACACACACACACACACACACACACACACACACTCTTTATTTAGGTCGTGTTTTTCTTATTAAATAGATCTATAAGTGTGTTATAATTTTGGTTGCTTAATACATCCCGTTTCCTTTGCCAGTGCTTGTTGACAGAATAGAAAAAGTTATGGATTTCTGTGTGTTGTTTTTTTTTGCAGGTCTGGGGATGGAACACAGGAGCATTCTACCTCTGAGCTACACCCCCTGCTCTATTTTTATTCTGTATTTTGAAACAAGGTCCTACTAAGTTGCTGAGGGCCTCACTAAGTAGCTGAGGCTGGCCACGAACCATGATCCTCTGCTCTCAGCCTCCCAAATGCTGGGATTACAAGCCTGTGCCACCACGCCTGGCTAGTTATGGATTTCTAAATATTTATCTTTGATCCAATTACCTTATCTGAAGACTGTAAGATTATTCGATGGGTTGGGGAAGGAGTGGCAGCCAAATGTGTTGGGGTTAGTGGGGCACAGGAGTAGCTCCTCGGGAGCAGGAGGGGTTTAGGGAAGGAAGGAGACCGAGGACGCACAGGATTGGTGGAGTGGAGGGGACTGCGTTAGTCAGAGAGTCAGTTTCATTGTGAGCAGCTGTGGCTTAGAGAGACCTAAAGCCAGCAGATTAAACAGAATGACATTTACCTCTTATATAAATTGCTTATATTGTTCACACACTCATATTGTTCTGCGGTTCTCAGGGACCCAGATTCTTCTAGCTTTTTCTTCTGCTGTTCTTCAGGTGTGGTCCTATCCTTATGTCTAAGATGAACTCCAGCCTTCATATCCAGAGTCTAAGTGGAGTGTAAGAAATGGGGAGAAGAAGCAGAGCACAAATCCCAGGCGTGTCTCAAGGAAACTCCACAGAGGCTGCTATGCAATAATTTTATTCATTTCCCGTTGGCCAGAACTAAGGGCATGTCTGGCTCTAAGGGACGCGGGGAGACATCTTTATTCCAGACCAAGAGTCTAAGATGGTGACAGTAGACACCTTGGGGCTGGCAGCCAGCAGTTTCTGGGCCCAGCACATTTGTAGGGAGGTGGGTGATGTGATTTTCTGCTGTAGCTCTCAGCTGCCACAGCCGACAGGGGAAGGCAAATGGCACCTGGTGCAGGGAGTGGGGCGGCAGGAGAATGCAGGTGCAGACACACAGGGTGTGGGCCAGAGAATAGTTCCAGCAGGGTTGGAAGGGAGAGCGCTACTTGGGGAACGGTGGGCCGGCAGAAGGAGCAGGGATCAAGGGGCTGGTGATCTTGGATTGAAAACCAGACGACAGCTAGAGGGCTGGGAGGCTGTGTCAGAGAACGACATATTTGTTATTGACAAGATATGTAGCGTGCTGGTCACAGCGGGTGAGATCCACAGGACAGAGGCCAGGATGACTGTGTATGCGGAAGGTAAGCACAGGATGGGAGAATCCTGCTCTGCACAGTGACCCCGGAAGCTGGCGGGAGTGGAGGGACAGAGCGGAGGGGAGCTGGGGCAGCAGCTGGCGTGTGCCTCAAGGGCGTTACACTGGGATGGAGAGTGACGGTCTAGAGGGCACAGGAGCCTGAGGACATAACCCCACCTTTGGGCCCCATCTACTGATCCAGGTGGATACATCAGCGCTGGGAGAATAAAAAGCCATCACTGCTACGGCTCAGAGATGCCTGTGATCAGGGATGACCAGGTCTCTGGGAAGGCAAGATCAGGAAGGAGCCTTCTGTGGGGAGGTGAAGCCTGAAGGGGTGACCTGTCGGGGAAGGAGGATCCAGTGGGCACGGGGGAAAGCTTTGCAGGGAAGAGGAGCAGCCGGCCTTGGGAGAGGAGCTGTAGAACCGTGTGGGGTAGGAATGGGCGCGCTCTGGCCCGGCTCTTGAATGTACCCCAGAGGCCATGTGCTTGGTGGCCGGCTCATGTTGCCACTGGGAGGTGGTGGAGACGCAAGGGGGTGAGGCCTAGTGTGAGGAAGTTAGGCTGTTGGGTATGTGCTCGCGAAGCGGGGACTGGGCCCTCCACCCCTTCCTGTTTCTCTCTTTTCTTCCTGGTTTCCAGGGGACAAACAGGCTTCCTCTGACACGTGCTCCTGCTGCAATAGACTGCGGCACCACCACAGGCCCAAAGCACTGGGGCCCTGTGACCGTGGACTGAAACTCCTGAGACCGTGAGCCCAAATAAGCCTTTTCTTCTTATAAGTTGTTGTTCACAGGCATTTTATCTCAGTGATGGAAGGAAAGGGAAATGAGAAGGCTGACGTTTTGGATCGTGATTGAAAACTATACAATGTATCATCTGGGTAAGGGGGTCTACACAGATCTCTGGGGTCACGTTGTCTTTGGGAAGACTGGGGTTTTGCCCTAGAACAACTCACATGTTGAAGAAGGACTCCACACATGTAGGTCAACTCAGGGCTGGGTCCTCAGGGGTCAGAGGCCCCGGCAAGAGCTCCTGAAGGCAGTTGTGGCCACAAAGAGATTTTCCCCCCTTCGAAGCCTTTGTTTTCTTTCTCCTAAAGCATCCAAGATGAAGCCTGAGCCCCAAACAGCCCCAGCTACACAGCAATGCCAGGAATCCCGCTCTTCTAACGTCCATTTGATTTAAAATCTCTTGTGTGTGAGATGGACTTCTCTCTGTTGACTGGGGCTGGGTTTGGCCTCCTGGCTAGGTGTGGCGCGCCTGGCTTGTGGCGAATCCTGATTGGAAAGCAGTATGCACATGTTTCCTGGTAAGTGTATAAATACATATGGATGTTGGTTGTTCCCTCCCTGCCACGCACGTACACTAAAGAAGAAGCAATTTGAAGCTCTGCAGACATGCTCAGCATCTGGCCCTCATAAAAGGTCTGGGTGAGTCATGATTTTGTACCAACAGAGAGGGCTTGTCTTGCTTATGGAGAGAACTGTATTTACCTCCCATTCTGTTTACCTCCCGCTCTGCCGGTGATCCTCTACTGCTTTATGATGACCATTCTGATTTGTGTGCAAAGAGACAGGTAGGAAAAGAGCGTGGGGAAGGGGGACAATGAGAAATCGAGGAGAATCCAGACAGCCGCACATTCAAAGCAAAATCAGCAGTTTTGGGGGAGAGCAGCCTGTTTTTGCTTTTGAGGAGATGTTAAAAACAACCTCCATGGCCGGGCGTGGTGGCGCACACTTGTGATCCCCGCGCTTGGGAGGTGGAGATAGGAGGATCGCGCAGGTTCGAAGCCAGCCACGCGCGCTGGCTTAGGAGACCCTGTTTCCAAATAAAAATGTAAAAATAGGTCTGGGAGTGTAGCCCGGAGGTAGAAGGGCTTCCAGGAACCCCAGTACCACCAAAAACAAAAACAAAAACAACCTCCTTGCTGGAGGCCCCGCAGTCTGCTGCTTCTCTGACAAGGGGTCCAGCAAATGACTCCTGTCCAGGTGAGAGGAAGGAGACCTTGCGTTAGGACACCACTGGGTGCCAGTTCTGGAGTGATCTCCTTAAATATGTCATCTCATTCAGTGCCCAAGGTGACCCCTGAAGGAAACGGCCTTAAGCCATTCTTCAGCCAAAGAACTTGAACCTTGAGAGACTGAGGGGCACGTCCAAGGGCACAAACTTGTCTGGATGCAAACCCGCGTCTCTGACTCCAAATCTTGAATTTCCTCCATTACTTGATGCTGACATTGATGTTAAGACACACTGTGGTCTTCCTCTGGGAAGGGGAAATACAAGGCGGCCTCCCCGCTCCAAGGCCTGGGGCCTCCCTGTGTCCTGGGCCCACTTCACTTCCCCCAGAACCCAGGGAGCAGGGGGTGTTAAGCTGAGAGTCGGCTCCCTGCTGGGGTGGGAGGGAGCACTCCAGGATGCAGGAGGGGCTCCTGAACTCTGCCCACAGAAGAGCTCCAGGACTATGACCTTGGGGGTTGGTCAACCCTAGGTAGGAGGCCTGGCTCTGCTTCTTGCTAGCAGAGTGACCTCATGTTGTCTGACCTGGAGTTTTCTCATCAGTAAAAATGTGGATAAGAATATTTACCGTGAGCTGGGCGTGGTGACACATACCTGTAAGCCTGTACTTGGAAGGGAGGGATCTCAGGTTCTTGGCCAGCCTCAGCAATTGTGAGACCCTGTTTCAAAACAGAAATAGGACAGGAGGTGTAGCTCAGAGGTAGAATGCCCCTGGGTTCAGTCCCCAATAAAACAACAACAATAAAAATCAAATTAAATTAAAAGGACTGAGGAATAGCTTAGAGATAGTGATGGATTTTTTTTTTCCCCAGTACTGGGGAGGAACCCAGGGGCATTCTACATCTAAGCTTCACCACCAGTCCTATTTTTTTTTTAAATTTATTTTGAAACAGGGTTTCACTAAGTTGTAGATGGCCTCACTAAGTAGCTGAGGCTGTCTGTGAACTGCGATCTTCCTATCTCAGCCTCCTGAATGCTGAGATTACAAGCGTGTGCCACCACGCCCGGCTTAGATGTTGTTTTAAATACTAAATAATCTGAGGAAATGAACCCAGCACCACTATACACAGTCAAGCAAGAGGTAGTTGTTTCTGTGGAGAACATGGGCACATCTCCAGGGGAGCTGTTCAGACATTGAGTAGCTTTTGTGTGCCATTACCCAAATCTACACCATGGCCAATCATTTATTTGTTCAGGAAGTGAATTTGATTTGATTTGATTTGATTTGGTACTGGGGATTGTACCCAGAGGCATTCTCTCTGAGCTAAAGCCCAGCCATTTTAACTTTGAAACAGGAGCTTGCTAAATTGTTGAGGCTGGCCTCAAACCTGCAATCCACCTGCCTCATCCTTGGAAATACTGGGATTAGAGGCATGCACCACCACGCCCGGCTCTGTAAACACATTTAAAATATTCACTGTCCGCTGCTAGGGACCAGTGTGTCCCCAGCATAGGTAGACAGTGTCCTTGTCTGCATAGGCTCACAGCTGACCTGGAACCACAGGGCAGGGACCTACTTGTGTGAGTCACAGGGGCAAGGCCTGAGAATATAAAAGCCTGATCTCCTCCACGCAGTCTGTTAGAGCCTTTGGCATTTGAAAATCTAGGCTTCCTGTAGGTATAACGGGATTTTGTAGAGTTATGAGGTACAACCCCAACCTTGGTGTGGACTAGAAAGGCGGGGCTGCAGCACTGCTGGAGGACCTGCTAGAGGCAGAGCTCTGGGCTGGGTAGGTCGGCCTGGAGGCCCTCAGGTGCTTTCCATATGGGGCTGGCAAAAGCTCATTAGCCTGGGCAGGGAAAAACTGATGCTCCCAGCTCAGAGTTTATGGGCTAATTCACTTGTTATCTGAGGCACTTATAGCCTGTTAGGTGTAGCCATGTCTTCTAGGGATAGTAAATGTGGCAAGGGCCTGATCCAGCTTCCTGCATACTGATGCACCAGTGACCTTGACCTGGGGCAGGCCAGCGAGCCTCCCAGGCAGCAGGAAGATGGGTGATTGAGTCCAGCCAGGGAACTTGGAGAAAGGGTCTGTGCCAGTTGGCTTGGTAGGAAGCCCAGATGCCACTGTCCAGGGTTAGGCAGGGCCTGGATATGGGTTCACCTTCTGGCGTTGCCAGGTCTTCTGTGATCCAGCCCCTGCTCACCCCGCCCCACTCCACCATCCTGCCTGCTCCTGAAGCCAACGTACAGCAGGTGGGAAGGCGCGTTCATCAGGGGCCCAGATGGGGAAGCTCTCTCCTGCCTGCCTCCTGGATGGTGGATGGTGTGTGAGGGGTTCCTGCCCTCCGTCCTCCTTAGCCAGAGCCAGCTCATCTCCAGGCCGCTCGCCCGCCTCCCCGGAGCTGCCCTTCCCCCCACAGCCATGCTCTTGTGCTCCGGGGTCTCCCTATTTAGCAACTATTTAATTATCTCATTCACCAATTTGTCAAGTGCATCAGTAAGTCTTACTTGTGCCATATGAAGCTAGTTCCCTAATGCGCCCGCCTCTGTCCCTCTCCACTGCTTCAACCCCAGCTGTCTTCTGAGATGCTGAAGTACCTGCCACTCACCTCCCGGCTGCTGCACGCGGCAGTGTCCAGGGGTTTTGTTTTTGTTTGTTTTTTCTTTTGATACTAGGAACACAGGAGAATTCTACCTCCAAGCTACACCCCCAACTCTTTTTATTTTGAAACAGGGTCTTGCTAAATTGCTGAGGCTCGTCTTGAATTTACAATCCTCCTGTGTCAGCCTCCCAAGTATGGGGATTATAGGCAAGCACCACCATGCCTGCCCCTCGGGTCCTTTTTTTTTAAAATTTTTTTTTAAGGTATATGCATCCTGCCATTGTCCTGCTTACAGATCCCAGCAGCTTCCCAGACTCCTCACCACGGCCACAGGCCACTATATGCACCTTGTGTAACAGATCGCTAGGACTTTTTCATGTTTCAAAACGGAAACTCTATGCCCATTGAATAACAATCCCCCTTTTCTATATCCCACCCTCCCAGTCTCTGTCAATCACCGGTCTACTTTTGTTTTTAAGAATTTGACTACTAGCCAGGCGTGGTGGCGTACGCTTCTAACCCCAGCATTCTGGAGGCTGAGATAGGAGGATCGCGGTTCGCGGACAGCCTCAGCTACTTAGTGAGGCCCTCTGCAACTCAGTGAGACCCGGTTTCAAAATAAAGAATAAAAAATAGGGCAGGGACTGTAGTTCAGAGGTCGAATGCCCCTGGGTTCCATCACCAGACCCGCAAAAAATAAAAAAAAAGAATTTGACTACTAGCTCAGTGAGATTGCGTATTTCCTCTGCAGTCTCACTGAGCTAGTAGTCAAATTTCTCTCCATGGGAGCTGGAGAAAAAAAGGAAAGAAAAGGGAAAGGGATCTCATGAAAATTAGGAGACCAGAGGAGCAAGGGAAGGGGGTGGGAGAGGGAGATGGGGGGCCAGGGGGTCACAGAGGAGAAGACAACCAAGTACTGGTATATGCATACATGGATGCATCGCTGTGGGTCCCACTATCATGTACAATTACAGTGCACCAATGACAAAAAGTCTTTAAATAGCTAAAGATGACATACTTTAGAAATGTGCATGTACCCATGTTTGTTACAGCACACTTCACAATGGCCAAGCTATGTAATCAGACTATGATTCCATAGTCAACAGCTAAGTGTATAAAGAAAATGAGGTACAGATACACAATGGAATTTTATTCTGCCATAAAGAAGAACAAAATTGCAGGATAATGGATGGAACCGGGGAGCATCACGTTAAGCAAAAATAAGCCAGGCTCAGAAAGACAAGTGTCACATGTTCTATCTCATATGTGGAAGCTCAGAAGTGTCAAACAGCTGGGCGTGGTGCCGCATGTCTGTAATCCTAGTACTTGGGATGCTAAGACAAGAGGATCACAGGTTTGAGGCCAGGCTCAGCAACTTAGCAAGACCCTCAGCCACTTAGTGAGACTGTAGAAGAAGAGGAGGAGGGGAGAGTCAGGGACGAAAAGGAGAGAAGGAGGAGGAGGAGGAGGAGGAGGAGGAAGGCTGTGTCTTAAAACCAAAGAATACCCTGACTCAAACCAGGCCCTCAAACCAGGCCTACCACCAGCTCAGCTCTCCGTGTGGTGATGGCCCTTACTCTGCAGCAGAAGTGCAGGGCGAGGAGAACATCTCACTTTAGGTCACGCAAATAGGGTGGGCTGCCCCAACCCCAGGTGGGTTTTTTTTTTTTTTTTTTTTTTGGTGGTAGTGGGGGTAGAACCCAGAGGCCTTCTACTTCTGGGCTATACTCCCAGACCTTTTTTATATTTTTTATTTGGAAACAGGGTCTCACTAAGTTGCTGAAAGCCTCACTAAGTAGCTGAGGCTGGCTTTGAACCTGTGCGATCCTCCTGTCTCAGCCTCCCAGGCGCGGGGATTACAAGCGTGCGCCACCACGCCCGGCTCCAGGTAGGTTTTGATTTCCTGAAAGAAACCTGTTTTGAGCCCCGTCTCCCTCTCTTCAGATGTATGAAAAAGATCACTAGTCATCAGGAAAATGTAAATCAAAACCACAATTCATCAAGTTTATCAAAAAGCCAGCTCGCAAGTACTGGATGTGGACAAAAGGGCCGTCTCGCCCACTGCATGGAGAAGAGGGAATTAGCACAGCCGTGATGGGGAACCGCGTGGAGCGTTCTCAGAAAGCTAAAACTAAGGGTGCGCTTGTGATCCCAGCACTTTGGAGGCTGAGACCGGAGGATGGCGGTTCCTGGCCAGCCTCAGCTACTTAGTGAGGCCCTCTGCAACTCAGTGAGACCCGGTTCAAAATAAAGAATGAAAAATAGGAAAAGCCGGGCGTGGTGGCGCACACTTGTAATCCCAGTATTTGGGAGGCTGAGACAGAAGGATCGCACAGGTTCGATGCTACCCTCAGCTACTTAGTGAGGCTCTCAGCAACTTATTTCCAACTAAAATATAAAATAGGTCTGGGGGTGTAGCCTGGAGGTAGAAATGGAACCCTGGGTTCCATCCCCAGTGACACACACACACACACACACACACACACACACACACACACAGAATAAATAGGGCTAGAGGTGGAGCTCGGAGCTAGAATGCCCCTGGGCATTCAACAAACAAAACTAGAACTACCCTCCGATCCAGCATTCGGGACTGGATATGTATCCAAGGGAAAGGGAGCTAGTGTGCAGAGACACACACACCCCAACCGCTGAGAAATGAACCGAGTGTCCATCAGCAGATGAAAGGATAAAGAAGATGTGCTACATATATACAATGGAATACTATTCAGCCATTAAAACAATGAAATGCTATCACTGGTGACAACATGCATATAAATGGAGATCAGTGTGTTAAGTGAAATAAGTCAGTTACAAAAAGACAGGTACCAAAAGATCTCACATGTAGAGAGAGTGTGTGTGTGTGGGGGGGTACTGGGGACTGAACCCAGGGGCATTCTACCTCTGAGCTACAGCCCCAGCCCTATTTTATTTTTATTTTGAAACAGATTCTCTCTAGGTTGATGAGTCTCACTATTTGCCTGAGGCTGTTCTCGAACCTGCGATCCTCCTGTCTCAGCCTCCCAAGTACTGGGATTACAAGCGTGGACCACCACGCCCAGCTACGTGTGAAATATTAAGCAGTAGCAGTTGATTTTATGGAAGTTGAGAGCTATGCTTGGCTGGACAGAGCAGGGCGAAGGAGCTAAAAGAGACTGACCTGGTGTCAGATAAACTTTTTTTTTGTTACTGGGGGTTGAAACCAGGGACATTCAACCTCTACGTTATACTCCCAAGCCCTTTTTATTTTTTATTTGTAACGGGGTGTTATTAAGTTGCAGAGACTGGCCTCCGAACCCGTGATCCTCCTACTTCAGCCTCCTGAGTACTGGGATCATAGGCAGGAGCCATTATGCCTGGCTTCTGCTAAGCTTCTCTAGGTCTTACATTTGTGCTTCTTGATGCAGATTAGCTCAGTAATTTTCAAACTCTTTTCTCTAGTAGCAAGACAAGGAGGAGGTAAGGATGCGGGAGCGAGCAAGTCAATGGCTCACAGGCTATGCTTTTCTGTATCAAAAATAAAGTTAAGCCGGGCGTGGTGGTGCACGCTTGTTATCCCTGCGCTTGGGAGGCAGAGACAGGAGGATTGCGCAGGTTCGAAGCCAGCCGTGCGCGCTGGCTTAGGAGACCCTGTTTCCAAATTTAAAAAAAAAAAATGTAAAAATAGGTCTGGGAGTGTAGCCCGGAGGTAGAAAGGGCTTCCAGGAACCCCAGTACCACCAAAAAAAAAAAAAAAAAAAAGTTAAAAGGTATTACAGAAGGTATTAGCATGCTGTTTCTCTGAAGAGTCTTACACATTGTGACATGATATTATATGAAATTAAGCGGGGTAGGGGGAGCGTGGTGGTGCACACTTGTAATCCCAATACTTGGGAGGCTGAGACAGGAGGATTGCAGGTTCGCCGCCAGCCCCAGCTACTTAGTGAGACCTTTTTTTTTCTTTTTCTTTTTCCTTTTTTGGTGGTACTGGGGATGGAACCCTTCTACCTCTGGGCTATACTCCCAGACCTATTTTATATTTTATTTGGAAACAGGGTCTCTTAAGCCAGTGAGGCTGGCTTCGGACCAGTGCGATCCTCCTGTCTCCGCCTCCCAAGTGCGTGCCTTACAAGTGCGGGCCACCACGCCCGGCAGTGAGACCCTTTTTCAAAATAAAGAATAAAAAATAGGGCTGGAGGTGTGGTTCAGAGGTAGATGCCCCTGGGTTCAAACCCCAGTTCCACAAAAAGAAAAGAAAAGAAATTATATATGTGCCTGTTTAAAGGCATTACAGTACCTGAAGTGGTCACCTCCTTGGCCGGGTGATCCTAGCAGGTGTGGGTCCGATGGGCTTCCAGGGGCCTGGCTCTTCCTGTTCATCTATATAACAAGCTTCCACTGAGGTAACACTTCATCTTATTGCTTGGCAGGTCAAGGGGCACCCAGAGAATAACCAGCTTCTACTTTTCTTTATGCAAACTAGAGGGAGGTGACTGAGAACTTGCTTTGGTCTCCATGAACCAGGGGTTTTGCAGACCCCAGGGAGTGCAGAATGCCCTGGCGATGTTGCAAGTTGGCGGCTCCCCTCTGCAGCCCTGCAGCCTGCTCCTCGGCCTCTGTCTCCTCGGCCTCTGTTGTAACTGCAGAGGTGCTGGGAAGCGAAGCCGAGTGAAAACTAGCACCTTGGCAGAGCTGCTGTCTCCATGGGCCAAGGTTAGGCCTTTGGCAGCGGGAAGGGTCTTGCACCGCAAGATATTTTGATCAAACCCCACCTCCCAGTTCCTTCTTTGGCAATTTCCCAAAACATTTTTCCCTGAGGGAAAGTTAGCCGAAGACTTGAAAACATTTAGAGAGTAGAGAGCTGGGTAGCTGAGATTTTAGGAAAGCTTGTATTTTGCCATTTTAATTTAGAAAAGGATCTTTATTGGGAAATAAGTTTCTTTGGGATCACACAGGGCATCCCCAGCCACCATCAACACACTTAGTTTCCTCCAGGTGGTGCTGCACAGGAGAGGAGTCCCGGGCTGCGCTGAGTGCCCCTCACTGCTCAGCCTCCTGGCCGGCAGTGCAGATTCCAGGAGCCCGGCCCAGGCTCAGGACGCTCCCGGTCCATTTCAGATGAGAAGCCTGGCTCTCTGCACCCACTCTTTGCCCAGAAGAGGTGGGCTTCCAGACAGCCTTACTCTTTTTTATCAGAGTTTATTATTATGTAAGGCTGTGGAAGATGAATTTCAGGATTAAGAATGATATTGCAGGGCGTAGTGGTGCACGCTTGTAATCCCAGCATTTGGGAGGCTGAGACAGGAGGATCCTGGTTCACAGACAGCCTCAGCTACTTAGGGAGGCCCTCGCAACTCAGTGAGACCATATTTCTTTGTGTGTGTGTGTGTGTGTGTGTGTGTGTGTGTGTGTGTGTGGTACTGGGGGTGGAACCCAGAGACTTTTCTACCTCCGGGCTGTACTCCCAGACCTATTTTTATACTTTATTTGGAAACAGGGTCTCACTAAGTTGCTGAGAGCCTCAGTAAGTAGCTGAGATTGGCTTTGAACCTATGTGATCCTTCTGTCTTAGCCTCCCAAGTGCTGGGATTACAAGCGTGCTCCACCACGCCCGGCTAGTGAGGCCATATTTCAAAATAAAGACTAAAAAGTAGGGATGGTGGTGTCGCTCGGAGGTAGAATGCCCCTGGGTGGTTCCATCCCCAGTACTGGGGGAAAAAAAAGATATTGCTTTTTCGCTTTCCTTGGGTCCAGGCAAATCTTTAGAGAAGATACCCTGTTCCCTAAAGAGCAGGAGGAAGGTCAGCAGGCTCTTGCACAGGACTTACAAGCACAAGGTGCCATATACCTAAGTGCTTCCTCTTGAAAGGGCCCCCGCCTGGACTGGCGCTCCTTCCCTGTCCTCCTGACTTTCTGTCTCCACCTCTAACCTCTGACTCATCCCCCATGCCTTCACAGAGGTCCTCTCCCATCTCTGACACCACAGCAAAACCTGTGCCTTTTAGGTGGTGTGACCCTACAGCTTAATATTTAAACCAGAATGCTCTTGGAAGGGAGTGCTTTAAATTAAGAATGATGCTGGACCCATGTCCATAGCAGCACAATTTGTATTAACCAAAATATGGAGCCAACCTAGGTCTCCATCAACAGATGAATAGAAGCCGGGCGTGGTGGCGCACGCTTGCAATCCCAGCATTCAAGAGGCTGAGACCGGAGGATTGCGGTTCGTGGACAGCCTCAGCTACTTAGACCCTCTGCAACTTAGTGAGACCCTGTTTCAAAAATAAAGAATAAAAAATAGGGCAGAGGGTGTAGCTCGGAGGTTGAATGCCCCTGGGTTCCATCCCCAGACCTGCAACAAACAAACAAACACAAATGAATGGATTGCAAAATTATGGGAAATACACACAGTGGAATTCTACTCAGCTATAAAGAAAATCATGTCGATGGAAAGACCTGGAGAACATTATGTTAAGTGAGATCACCTAGCACAGAAAGAGAAGGGACTGATGTTTTCTCTAATATGCCCAAACTAGGAGTATTAAGAATACCAGAGGGACTCCAGATAATGGAGGGAAAACCTCAGCAAAGCTAGAATGGAAGGGTAGGAGAGGAAGAAGGCTGAGGTTGATTAATGGAGGAGCTACATCTGAATTTGTGTAAAAATATAAATATAGCATGGTTAACCTGGACACTCATTGTTGGGAGGGGGGAAGGGGAAGTGGGGGGGCACCAAGCACTGTCTGAATGTATGTCATTTTCAATATGTTCCACATTAAAACAACAACAACAACAAAAAAAGCCGGGCGTAGTGGCGCACGCTTGTAATCCCAGCGCTTGGGAGGCGGAGACAGGAGGATTGTACAGGTTTGAAGCCAGCCGCGCTGGCTTAAAAGATCCTGTTTCCAAATAAAAAGTATAAAACGGGTCTGGGAGTGTAGCCTGGAGGTAGAAGGGTTTCCAGGAACCCCAGTACCACCAATAAATAAATAAATAAATAATAAATAAATAAATAAATATATATTAGGACTTTCCAGGAAAACCAGGGTCTAAGTCTCCTTTCAGGGAATTGAGTCAAGTTGTGACCCATCCCACTGGCAGGCTGGAGATTGTGAGAGCAGTGACTTCCTCCCTGTCTGTGCGTCATTTGTAAATACAACCACCCCCACCCCTACCCCTTACTGGGGATCGAACCTAGGACCACATGCATGGAAGGCAAGTGCTCTACCATTGGGCTACATCCCCAGCCCTCATTTTTATTTTTATTTTTGTAGCACCAGGGATTGAACCCAGGGACATTCTACCTCTGAGCTACACCCCTGGTGTTATTTTTTATTCTTCATTTTGAAATAGGTTCTCACTGAGTTGCAGATGGCCTAAGTAGCTGAGGCTACTGTCTTAGCCTCCCAAGTACTGGAATTACAAGCATGTGCCACCACGCCTGCTCAGCCCTCACTTTTGGTTTTGATTTATTTTCATTATTGAACCCAGGGGTGCTTTACCACCGAGCTGTCACTAGTCCTTTTAAATTTTGAGACAGAGCTGGATGTGGTGGCATATGCTTGCAATCCCAGTACTTGGGAAGCTGAGACAGGAGAATCACAGGTTTGTGGCCAGCCTCAGCTACTTTGTGAGGCCCTTTGCAGTTTATTGAGACTGTTTAAAAATAATTAAAAATAGGAGCCGGGCATGGTGGCACATGCTTGTAATCCCAGCATTTGGGAGGCTGAGACCTGAGGTTTGCGGTTCGCGGACAGCCTCAGCTACTTAGTGAGGCCCTCTGCAACTTAGTGAGACCCGGTTTCCCAGGAAGATTTGAGTTCTTTTTATGGGAAAATAATTTAGAAACCAAGATCTGGAATAGTACTTTGGACCAAATTTTATTTTAGTCTTCCAAGGCTAACATAAACATAAACTCGGTAGGAGTGCATGGCAGGCAGATGCAGTAGCCCCAGAAGCAGCTGGCCCTGCAGTGACCTGCTGGTAGTGGTGTGTGTGTATATATATATGATACTGAACTGGGGATTGAACCCAGGGACATTCTACCTCTGAGCTACACCCCCAGCCCTATTTCTTTTTTATTCTTTATTTTGAAACAGGGTCTCACTAAGTTGCAAAGAGCTTTATTAAGTAGCTGAGGCTGAGCCAGGCATGGTGGTACACACTTGTAATCCCAGCATTTGAGAGGCTGAGACTGGAGCATTACACTTTGCAGACAGTCTCAGCTACTTAGTGAGGTCCTCCGCAACTTAGTGAGACCCTGTCTCAAAATAAAGAATAAAAAACAGGGCAGGGGGTGTAGCTAAGAGGTCGAATGTCCCTGGGTTCCATTCCCAGACCAGCAAAAAAGAAGAAAAAAAAGTTGAGGCTGGCCGTGAACCCATAAGCATGTGCTACCATGCCCAGCTCTGGCTGTGATTTTTTTTTTTTTTTTTTTTTCGTGGTGCTGGGGATGAAATCCAGGGACCTTCTACCTCCGGGCTATGCTCCCAAACAGACCTATTTTATATTTTATGTGGAAACAGGGTCTCACTGTTGCTGAGAGCTTCACTAAATAGCTGAGGCTGGCTTTGAACCTGTGTGATTCTCCTGTCTCAGCCTCCCAAGTACTAGGAGTGCGCCACCACGCCCAGCTTCTGGCTGTAATTTTTAAAGCAGTGTGTGTGTGTGTGTGTGTGTGTGTGTGTGTGTGTGTGTGTGTGTTACTGGGGATTGAACCCAAGGGCATTCTACCCTTGAGCTATACCCCTAGCCCTATTACAGGGTCTTGCTAGGTTGCTGAGGCTCACCTTGAACCTGTGATCTTTCTGTCCCAGCCTCCCATGTACTAGATAACAGGTGGGTGCCACCTGGCTTGTCATTATTTTTTTAACGAAGCTAACTGTAAGTTGGGCATGCTGGCACCTATTGTAATCCCAGAACTTGGGAGGCTGAGACAGGATTGTAGGTTCGAGGCCAGCCTCACCAATTTAGTGAGATCCTGTTTCAAAAAATAAAATAATAAGATAGGGCTAGAAGTGTAGCTCAGAGCAGAATGTTCTTGGGGTCCCCAGTACCAAAACAAAACAAAAAGGGCTGAGGGAGCAGCTAGGAGATGGAATGCTGTGTTCAATTCTCATTCACATTCTCTGTTTCTCTCTCTTACACACACACACACACACACCCTCCCCCCATACAGAATGGACTAGATTTCTCTAGAGCTTCATCTTAGCATTTATTAACTTAAATATTTGCTATTCTTCAGAATCTACAGTTTACATTGAATTGGCAGAATGGTAATTTTCTCTGATTTCCCCAGCTGATAGGATGGCTAGAATTATACAGGAAAAGGGGGTCATTACATTTTCTTGAATATTTATTCAATTTCCAATTTAAATCTTCAATTTTCTTTTTTATGGCACTGGACATTGAACCTGGGAGCATTCTAGCTCCTACTCCCCCAGTGCAGGATTAAGCTGCTGAAGCTGGCTTCAAATCTGCTCCTGTCTCGGCCTCTCCAGCACTTGGGTTACAGGCATGGGCCACCAGGTGTGGCTTGGTTTTCCCTTTCAAATGAAAATATCATGTCTTGTAGGAAGGGATACAAGGGCTTGGTCATTCTTGCTGGAGTAATGGTTTTCCTTTGCCGGGGAAGTTATCCTCTGCAGTTAGGGACTAGCGGGTGGGGGTTGAGACCAGAGAACCTAAAGCTCTTTCTTAGAAGAAAGCTAGGTATCAGTCACCACCAGACTATTGCTGTGGCCAGAATTTCAGATACGGTGAGTAGTTGTTCATCTTCTGTCTCCTGAATTATATCTGTGAAGCAAAAAAAAAAAAAAAAAAAAAAAAGTTTGAATAAAACACCTAAGATTTTTTTTTTTTTCAGTACTAAGGATAAAAGGCATACTACCTGAGCTACAACCCAGCCCTACTTTTTACTCTTTATTTTGAAACAGGGTCTCACTAAGTTGCAGAGGGCTTCAATAAGCAGCTGAGGCTGGCTGATCCTTCCGTCTCAGCCTCCCAAGTACTGGGATTACAAGCATGTGCTACCACGCCTGGCTTAAACACCTAAGATAGTTTATCAGGTATTATACACAGCGCTGTCTTCCCAATATATGTTCCATATGATGTATGAATAAAATACACCAATAAAAAATTAAAAAAAGAAAGAAAAAAAATCTATTGTTGAAAGTTCTTAAAACTACTTCAACACCATCTGTTCACACACAAGTTTAAAATATGCTAATTAACATGATTCTTCATTGGTATCCATTAATTTTATTATATACATACATATATACATACATATATACCACTTTTACTGGTGCACTGCAGTCTCACATGATAATGTAAATCATGTTGACAGTGACATACATGCACAAAGCACTTGGTGCCCTGCATCCAGTTCCTCCCATACGGAGCACTGAGATTGACATGGGTATTTTCACGTATGTACACAAAGCTGACGACAGTAATTTCTCACTGATCCTCATTACCTCATTATTCCCACTAATCCCCCCTAGATCACCTCCCTGGTTCCACTGACGTTTCTCCTCTACTAACTGGAGTCCCCGTGGTGTCCCAACCAAGTACTCCCCAGCTTCCACATATTAGAGAAAACATACGACCCTTCACTCTCTGTGACTGGCTGATCTCATTTAACATAGTTCTCCAGGTCCTTCCATTTTCCTGCAAACAATATTTTCTTCTTTATTGCTGAGTAGAACTCTATTGTGTGTATTTCCCATAGTTTTGTAATCCATTCATCTGCTGATGCACACTTAGGTTTGTTCCATAATTTGGCTATTGTGAACTGTGCTGTTATGAATATGGATATGCATATATTACTGTGGTTATCTGATTTCCCTTTGGAAAGATACCCGAGTGGTATAGCTGGATCATATGGTGGCTCCACTCCTAGTTTTCTGAAGAATCTCCATACTCATCTCCACAGAGGCTGAACTTAATCTGTAATCTCACCAACAGTGTAGAAGGGTTCCAATTTCCCACATCCTCCTCAACATTGTTTTTTGACTTCTTGATGATGGACATTTTAATTGGGGTTAGATGGAAGGAATCTCAGTGTAGTTTTGATTTGTATCTCCCTGATTGCTAATGATGTTGAGCATTTTTTCATATATCTATTAACCATTTGTATCTCTTCTTTTGTGAATTGTCTATTTATTTCAATTGCCCATTTCTTTTTTTTTTTTTGGTGGTACTGGGGTTCCTGGAAGCCCTTCTACCTCTGGGCTACACTCCCAGACCTATTTTTACATTTTAATTTGGAAACAGGGTCTCCTAAGCCAGTGCGCGCAGCTGGCTTTGAACCTGCACGATCCTCCTGTCTCTGCCTCCCAAGCGCAGGGATTACAAGCGTGCGCCACCACGCCTGGCTGCCCATTTCTTGATTGAGTTATTTATTATTATTATTATTATTATTATTATTATTATTATTAGTGGTGGTGGTACTGGGGCTCCTGGAAGCCCTTCTACCTCTGGGTTACACTCCCAGACCTATTTTTTTATATTATTTTTATTTGGAAACAGGGTCTCTTATGCCAGCGCGGCTGGCTTCGAACCTGTGCGATCCTCCTGTCTCTACCTCCCAAGCTTGGGGATTACAAGCATGCACCACCTCGCCCGGCGAGTTATTATTTTCTAGTGTAAAGTCTTTTAGGTGCTTTGTATATTCTAATATTAGTCCTCTGTCAGAGGGATAGCTGACAAGGATCTTCTTCCATTCTAGGCTTTCTCTTTAAACTCTTGATAGTTTTCTTTGATGAGCAGAACTTTTTAGTTTGATGCCATTCCATTTATTAATTCTGGTTTTAATTTCCTAAGCTATGTGCATCTTGTTGAGGAAGTTTCTAGCTGTGCCTATATGTTAGAGTGTTGGACCTACGCCCTCCTTTAGTAGCTTCAAAGCCTCTGGTCTAATTTCTAGGTCTCTGGTCCATCTCAAGTTGACTACTGTGCAGGGAGAGAGGTAAGGATTTAGTTCCATTTTTCTACAATTAGATAACCAGTCTTTTCTCCAATGTATGTGCTTGGCACCTCTGTCGAATATCAATTGGCTATAAGCGTGTGGATCTGTTTCTGTAACTTCTATTCTGTTTCATTGGTTTATGTGTCTGTTTTTGTGCCAATACCATGCTGTTTTTATTACTATAACTCTGCAGTATAATTTGAAGTCAGGAGTTGTGGGTATCCATTAATTAAAGCAGGTCTAGAAGGACTTCTAGACAGGCAATATCTCTGACAAACCTTTTAACCACAAGACATAGGGTGCCATAAACTAAGGAGTATAATTAATGAATTAGGCTTATAATGTTTAACAAAACAAAACATTCTAACCTCATCATCTTTTTTTTAAGGGCCTTTGAATGCTATCCTTATACATACAAACCTGAGCTCACTCCCTAAATAAAAGCCTTTGCTTTATACAGGCCTCAGGAGAGCAGGATCACTTGAAAAGACCACTGGATGTAAGCTGGGAGGCAGTTATAGTGCTGATTCCTTGTATTTTTCTAGTAGGTTCAAAAAAGAGATAATGGTCTTTTTCTTTTTGTAGTGCTGGTGACCAAACTCAGGCCTCATGCAAGCTAAGCAAATACGCTATCACTGAGCTACACCCCTAGCCCTCTGTTCTTATCTGCTGAGATACCTCTCTCAAAAATTCTTCCTGTGTCTTAAATGAGTTTCATGAAGATTACTTTACAAAAATTCAAAGAATAAAAATAAATATAAAATGATATACATTAAGTGTGTTTCAGAGAAGGAGATGGGATTGGAGGCCGAGAATGAAAGGAAAATTTTCCTTTTTTATTATATATGCAATTCAGTATTGCTAAAATTTTATTTTACAATGGTTTTGTATTGCTTTTATAATTTAAAATAATTTCAAGCCTAATATAAAAGAAAATGCTCCCTGAGAGGGCTTTGCTTGTAGTTTAGGATGAATTCTTTCAACGATAACATTAAATCTCTAAGCATCTGAGAGAACGTTAAATGAGAAGGATGAAAGCAGTATGTCGAGTTGGCGAGCATTCTGATGGGCATTCTTCTTTCTTTTTTTAATTTAAAGATTATTCAATGCCAGGCATGGTGGTGCCTGTAATCCCAGCCCTTGGGAGGTTGAGACAGGAGGATCACAGCTTGGAGGACAGCCTCAGCAATACAGCAAGACTCTCAGCAACCGAGTAAGCCCCTGTTTCAAAACAATAAGTAAAAAGGGCTTGGGGTGTAGCTTGTGTATAGAATGCCACTGGGCTCAATCCCCAGCACCACACAATTTTTTTAAAGTTTTATTGCCCCAAATTTGGTCACTTCCCCCCAATATACACATTTAATCATCAGCTTATCATTATTTAATCATGGTTTTCTCTGCTATTTCATTTTTGCTGTTTTAACTTTTTTTGGGGTATATGTGGTGCTTGGGATCAAACCTAGGGTCTCACATGTGCTAGGAAAGTGCTCTAACGCTGAGCTACATTCCAGCCCCTCTGATGGGCAACTCTGAACGAAGCAAGGACTTAGGAGAGAAGAGAGCTATGTGTCTGGGAGCAGGGTTAAGAGTCAACAAAGCCAGAAATGTTAGTTTCCCTGTTTATCTGCACCTGAGATTTCTGTGGCACTGGCAGGGCAGGGGGTGATTTCACTAAAAGGGGCCACAGGAGGAGGATGCTCAGGAAGCACCACTGCGGTAGCTGGCTGAAGTTAACTGCTACTTCCTGGGAAGGAACTTATCAGATGGAACACTGGGATGGCCTGGGCTTTAGTATCTGATAGGAGGGAGTTTCCAGGAATGCTTGGCCCTACAAAGGAGAAATCGCAATGGAATGGGGGCACAAAAAAAGATTAGATAGGAAATGAGGTGACTGAGGCAGCTGAGAACCAGGGAACACAATGTCCTGGGCTGATGACATTCTGAGGTCTGTGTTTGGTTTTTAAAATTTCCAACATGGGGCTGAGGGTATAGTTAGTGGTAGAGCGTGTACCTGGCATGTATGAGGCCTTAGTTCAATTCCCAGCACAAATAAATAAATAAATAAATAAATAAATAAATAAATAAATAAATAAATATTTCCGATAGGAAAATAATTCACATAGGCAACAAATGAAAAATCTAAAACAGAAAAGCACAACACAACTCACCACTCTGGTTAACAGCTGGTTTTAAATATGATGGTTAAATCTTCAAGGTCTTCATTCTTTAAATGCAATTCTTCCAGCAGGGTGGCTATAAACTGTGTAAACACCACATTTTTTGGAGAATGCTTCTGAATGCCAAGAACTGGGGCCAGTCTGAAATAACCAGAAATACTAAATGTATATGCATGAGATGAGAGGGATTATGGGTCTCCCACCCTCAACAACACAGGGAGAATTTTGTGAGGATAATGAGGTCTTTTCAATGTAACACAATTCCTAGAGGGAAGTTTTATTTAAAAAGAGAAAAAGATGAAAAATGTTAAACACTGTTAAGTAAGGAAAGAAGTCTAAGAGCCTGAATCTACTAACACGTTCTTCATAATGCCAACAAAAACTACCAAAATTCTGGCCGGGTGTGATGGCGCATACTTGTAATCCCAGACAAGAGGAGACAAGAGGATTTAGGTTCGCCACCAGCCTCAACAACTTAGGCTCTCAGCAACTTAGTGAAACCCTGTTTCAAAATAAAGAGTACAAAATAGGGCTAGTAGTGTAGCTCCAAGGTAGAATGCCTCTGGGTTCAATCCCTAGTACTGCAAATAAGCAAAAACAAAAACAAACTATAAAATTCTGCTTAGAAAAAAATACTGACTGAATGCCTTCCACTTGGTGAAGGGAGGATGTGGAGAGGAGCTTAGAGCTGAGAAATGCTTTAAAAACATAATTTAAAGCTAGGTGTGGTGGAATGGGCCTGTAATCCCAGTACTTGGAAGATAAGACAGGAGGATCACAGGTTCAAGGACAGCCTCAACAAGTAGTGAGACTCTCAGCAACCTAATGAGATTCTGCTTTGAAAGAAAAAAAAAACACAAAAAACTAGGGGTGTAGCTCAGAGATAAAATGCCCCTGAATTCAATCTCAGTACCACAATAAAAACATAATTTATATTGAATGAACTGTACCACCTGTAAAAATATAATAATATCTTTCAGATGAAAGATGAAAATGTTAACTTTTAAAACAGTAAATAAATGAATTGTATCTCATGAGGCATTTAATACCAGATTCATAAGAAACAATGTACTTTTTTTCTCTAATCATTTTTGGTAAATACTCCTAAATAATGACTGCACATACAGATTCTTTGAAGTAATTTTTTGTTGTTTTTTGTTTTTGCAGTACTGGGGATGGAACCCAGAGGCATTCTACCTCCAAGCTACATCCCCAGCCCTATTTTTTATTCTTTATTTTGAAACAGGGTCTCACTGAATTGCAAAGGGTCTCATAAGTAGCTGAGGCTGTCTGCAAACTGCAATCCTCCAATCCTCCAGTCTCAGCTTCCCAAATGCTGGGATTACAAGTGTGCGCTACCACGCCCGGCTGAAGTAATTTTTAGTGAAATGGATCAATAAGATTTAAAAAAGGTAAACAATATGGGAGATTCAGGATTGCTAAATAGAGAGATACCAGCACTTACCTTTTCCTCTACAAAGAACATAGTAAAGGAATCAATTAATAGAGTAAAGAGAAAACCTATGGAATGGAAAAAATATTTGCCAAGTATTCATCTGACACAGTTAATATTCAAAAATTTAAAAAATTTAATCCATTTAATGAATGGCCAAATCATCTGAATAGACATTTCTCAAAAGAAGAAATAAATATGGCTAATAAATATATGAAAAAGCTTAATCTCATTAACCATTGGGGGGATGCAGGTCAAAATCACAACAAAATCTCATCTCACTCTAAGCTATTATAAAAAAAAAATAAAGCCAGGCATGGTGGTGCATGCCTGTAATTCTAGGATTTGAAAGGCTGAGACAGGAGGGTGGCAGGTTCAAGGCTAGATTCAGAAACTTAGAGACCCTGTAGGAGAGGAAGAAGGCTGAGTTAATGGAGGAGCTAGATGTGAATATGTGTATAAGCGTGCAAGTGGCATGGTCAACCTGGACACTCATTGTTGGGAAGGGAGAGAGGAAGTGGGGGGAAGGGTACCAAGTGCCGTGTGAATGTATGCCAGTGTCAATATGGTCCACATTATGAGGCGAATCTATAGTATATCAATAAAAAATAAAAAAAAAATAAAAAAAGAAACTTAGCGACCATTTCAAAACAAAAAATAAATAGGGCTGAGGTTGTCACTCAGAGGTAGAATGCCTCTGGGTTCAATCCCTAGTAGCACAACAAATAAAAACAAAATAGCCAATAAAGATACTCTGAAACTTTTTTTTTTTTAATGGAACTGGGGATGGAACCCAGGGGTATTCCACCACCTCTAAGCTACACACCCAGCCCTATTTTTTTTTAATTCTTTATTTTGAAACAGGGTCTCACTATGTAGCTGTGGCTGGCCATGAACCTGTGATCCTCCTGCCTCAGCCTCGCAAGAACTAGGATTACAAGCGTGTGCCATCACGCCTGGCAAGATAAAGGAACTCTTATACACTACTGGTATAGTACGGCTACTATGGAGAATAATATGAAAGTTCCTCAAAAAAATTAAAAATATATCTACTGTATGATCCAGCCATCCAACTGTTGGTAAATATAGCATAAGGAAATGAAATCAGCACACCCAAGAGATAACCTGCACTCCCATGTTTATTATGACACTATTCACAACAGCTAAGATAGGGAATTCTAGGTGCCTACCAACAGATGAATAAGAAAATATATGCAAATATATATACACACACAATGGAGTATCATTCAGCCATAAAGAATAAAATTCTGATATTTGCAGCAAAATAGATAGAACCAGAGGATGTTAAGTGCAATAAATAAACCGGACATCTCCAGTACCACACACACACACACACACACACACACACACACACACACACACACACAAAGACAGGTACTGTATGTTCTCTCTCAATATGTAGAAGCTAAGAAAAAGCTGACCTGACCTGAAACTAGAACAGTGATTATTAGGGACGGGGAAAGGCACGTATGTACAAGGTGGTGAAAAAGGGCAGTTGCGTTTGACCAACGCATGCTCTATGTGTGTATGGAAATACCACACTGGACTGTATTAGTATGTACAAGTATTACGTGTTAGCAAAAGTGAGCACTATAACCTTACGCTTTAAAGACCATTACTTTTCATAAATATTTATTTTTTTAACCTCTAGAGAGCATGCTTCCCAGAGTCCTTGCAAGTTGTATTCCTAGAAAGCTTTTGGGAGAAAAATTCATTTTTTATAAAGCTGTTTCAGATGCTGATTTAACTTTGGTCATTGCCACTGAACACATCAAATATAAATAAAACTTTTGGATTTAAATCAGGAAAGCTCAAGAAATCAGAGATAAGTTCTGCAGTACTAAGTGCGAATGTGAGAGATGTTTCCTAAGACAGATTTCTTACTTGCTTGGCCAGCTATGAAAAACAGAAGTAAAAACTGGGCGATGTGGTGCACACCTGTAATCTCAGTACTTGGGGGTCTGAGACAGAAGGATCTCAGCTTTGAGGCCAAGTCCAGCAACGTAGTGAGATCCTGTTTCAAAGTAAATAATAAAAGGGGCTGGGTGCCAGGCATGGTGGTGCATGCTTGTAATCCCAGTACTTGCGAGGCTGAGAAAGGAGTATTGCAGGTTCCCAGCCAGCCTCAGCTACTTAGTGAGACCCTAAGTAATTTAGCCAGACCTAGTTCAAAATAAAAAGGGCTAGGGTGTAGGTTGGGGGTAGAACATCCCTGGGTTCAATATCCAGTACCAGAAAAAAGAAAATAAAAGGAAAAAAAAAAGCAAGAAAAAATTGTCAGAATTGTTCAAAGACAGACTCCAGGTGAGGAGGTAATTTCTTTATATCCCTAACAATCTTAGCAAGAAATGGAGAATAAGGACTCCAATAGTCTAGGGAAATTGATAGAATTCTTCGTGGGGAAATCCCAATAGTACACTCCTCCACCTCTCCTGTATTTCTTCATAGATAGGGAATGGAGCAGCAAGTGCTCACACTTCATAGGCTGTCTGCAGGCATTCCCCGTTCCCCAAGGGAGTGCATACTGCCCCCCCCACAATGCGTACACACACACATGCACACACATGCGTACACACACGTGCACACGCTCACACAAATGCATACACTCACACACTCACACATACACACACGCACACACACACACGCACACACATGCGTATACACACGTGCACACGCTCTCACACACTCACACATACACACATGCACACACACACACACGCACACACGCACACATACACGTTGCAGTTTCCCCACAGTAAGAGCAAGAATACTGGGGATGGGATAACACCAACTGAAATAAAACCAAGTCCAGAGCAAGTAGACTAAAAGAAACTGAGCTTCTGTGTGCATTTAAATTGTTATTTACATGACTTTCAAAATAATTCAAGGGCTTATCTCATATATGAAAATAAGATTTCCTCATTTACTTCTCAAAGTGCCATTAGTATTTGACCCAAATTTCTTTCTTTCTTTTTTTTTTCAGTATTGGGGATGGAACCCAGGGCATTCTACCTCTGAGCTACACCCTCAGCCCTATTTTTTATTCTTTATTTTGAAAGGGTGTCATTGAGTTGCAAAGGGCCTCACTAAGTAGCTGAGGCTGTCTGCAAACTGCGATCCTCCTGTCTCAGTCTCTTAAATGCTGGGATTACAAGCGTGAACCACCATGCCCAGCTTTACCCCAAATTTCTAAAATTAACCCTGAAATTAGAAAATCTAACTTGTGTTGTCCTTTAAGAGCAGAAAATGAGAAAAGTTATAGAGAAAGCTTGTCAGAGAATCCCTCTACCAACTACCTTAATTAGAAAATATTTTAGTAATACTAACACTTTTTTGGCAAACTTGGAAGGCTGAAGTGATTCTTTAAGTTTATCACAAGATGTATTAAATAAATCTGAAAGTTCTGTTTATAAAGAAAAAATAGGGTTAATGAGAATCTTTACCTAAGGTGGGGGTGGGGGCAGTGGCTATGTAATCCCACTCCATGTGTCTGAGCACTGGCTAACACATCTTATGGATCAGGCATTCTTTTCTTAATGAGCCTCGACCTGCTTTGAGTATTCTCCAACCAGGACTCTGAGTAACTACTTCAATTCTCTGAGCTGGCTCCTAGGATGAAGCTTATTTATTCCCCAGTCTAACAGCAAGCCCTAGGGCACCATGTACATAAAGCAGTTCTAGTCCTAGTTCTGCCAGGGATGCTGTATGACTTTGGGAAAATAGAACCTCAAAGCCTTAGGGTTTAGCTACAAAATGGGCTAAAAATACTTAAATACCTTAAAAGATTATTATACAAGTCATATAGGATTCTGTAGATGAGTCGCTCTTAATCAATTAGGATAATGACTATATCAATTAGTATTTACCTATGAGCACTTGCTTTGTACTTGTTTTAAGCATGAATACTTCCCTTTAACTGTACGTACAATGATTAAGTTATCAGTCCCATTTCAAGGTCAAGGAAATAAAGACACAAAAATTGAAGTTACTTCTCCTAGGTTACAAACATCAAAGCACTAGTCAGTGCTTTGATGGCCAGTGATTTATCTTAAAAGGTCCAAGCTCTTAGCCAATAAGCTATTCTGCATTCTTTGTTGGCTGTGGGCACCCTATAAATTTGCTATTTAACCTGCCTGACTAATGCGTACTAAGTCCTCAAATGAACTCGCAGAAAAAACAGAATGATCTAAATTTTCTTTAGAGAACTACAAAAAAAGGGGGTGGCTGGGGAGGGGAGTGGTTGGCAACAGAAGGAAGTGTTGATAGAAAACTCACACAAGGTTTGGTGTCTGTTGGAGACAGGAATATCAGCTCCCGGCCTGGAGATTTCTACAAGCCAGCAAGCAGACAGATAGGAATCCTCAGGCACTTGGAGCCAGGATTTCCTGACTATTTTAACACTTAGGCTCTAAGTATTGCTGCGTAGTTATACTCTTGGAGAGAGAGCCAATGACACTTCTTTTAACCATATCTTTAAAACTGTCTTCTTAGGCCGGGCATGGTGGCGCACGCTTGTAATCCCCGTGCTTGGGAGGAGGAGACAGGAGGATAGCACAGGTTCGTAGTCAGCTTCACTGGCTTAAGAGACCCTGTTTCCAAATAAATAAAAAAGTGTAAAATAGGTCTGGGAGTGTAGCCCAGAGGAAGAAGGGCTTCCAGGAACCCCAGTACCACCAATAACTAACTAACTAACTAAATAAATAAAAATGAATAAATAAAAAGTAGGGCAGGGGGTGTAGCTCAGAGGTAGAATGCCCCTGGATTCCATCCCCAGACCCGCCAAAAAAACCCCAACACAACAACAACAAAAAACTAGGCTCATAAATATAAAAAATGAAGAATGTTTCTGATGACTTACAAAGTAATAATCAAAAAAGATGCTGAACCCTGAAAATCTGACTTCTAGTATTAACCTTATAAATGATTCAGCCAAGACAATTATGATTTGCTTCTATTTCCAAAGTAATTTGCATTTAAAGTGAATATTTAAAATTTTTTTTTGTGGTACTAGGGATGGAACCCAGGGGCATTGTACCTCCAAGCTTCACCCCCAGCCCTATTTTTTAGTCTTTTTATTTTTGAAACAGGGTCTCACTGCATTGTGAAGGGCCTTGCTAAGTAGCTGAGGCTGTCTGCAACCCGCAATCCTCTGATCTCAGCCTCCTGAATGCTGGGACTACAGGCGTGCACCACCACGCCTGGCAAAGTAAATATTTAAATGTAATTAAAAACTCTATTTGTATACATTCTATGATGCCAACATCACACTAATACCCAAACTGAATAAAGACAGTTCAAGGAAGGAAAACTACAGGCCTATATCTCTGATAAACTTGGATGCAAAACTATTAAACAAAATACTAGCAACACACATTCAAAACCACATCAAAAAAATCATTCACCATGACCAGGTAGGGTTTATCCCAGGGATGCAAGGCTGGTTCAATATACGAAAATCAATCCATGTGATTCATCATATAAACAGAATCAAAGACAAAAACCACATGATCATCTCAATAGACGCTGAAAAAGCATTTGATAAAATTCAACATACATTTATGATAAAAACACTGCAGAGAATTGGAATAGAAGGAACATATCTCAACATTATTAAGGCAATCTACAATAAGCCCACTGCCAACATCATATTAAATGGGGAAAAACTTCAAGAATTCCCCTAAAAATTGGAACGAGACAAGGATGTCCACTATCACCACTTCTCTTCAATATAGTAGTAGAGACTCTAGCCAGAGCAATAAGGCAAGAAAAGGAAATCAAAGGAGTACAAATAGGAAAAGAACTTAAGCTTTCACTATTTGCAGATGACATGATACTATATTTAGAAAACCCAACAAACTCAACCAAAAGGCTTATAGAACTGATCAACAAATTCAGCAAAGTATCTGGATACAAAATCAATCTTAAAAAATCAGAAGCTTTCCTGTACACCAACCATAAATCCACTGAAAAAGAAATTCAGAAAACACTTCCACTCAGGATCTCCCACAAGAAAATAAAATACCTAGGAATAAACTTGACCAAGGAGGTAAAAGATCTCTACAAAGAAAATTATAAAACACTGAAAAAAGAAATCTTAGAAGATCTTAGAAGATGGAAAGACCTTCCATGTTCATGGATTGGCAGAATAAGTATCATTAAAATGGCCATCCTCCCAAAAGTGATCTACAGATTTAATGCAATGCCCATTAAACTACCAAGATCATTCCTCACAGACATAGAAAAATCAGTCCTTAAATTTATCTGGAATAACAAAAAGCCCAGAATAGCCAAGGTAGTTCTCAGCAACAAAAACTACGCAGGAGGAATCACAATACCTGACTTTAAACTATACTACAAAGCCATTGTAATAAAAACAGCATGGTACTGGCAAAAGAACAGATATATAGACCAATGGAACAGAATAGAAGACCCAGAAACAAGTCCGCACACTTCCAGTCAATTGATTTTTGACAAACGGGCCAAAAACATACACTGGAAAAAAGATAGCCTCTTCAACAAATGATGTTGGCAAAACTGGTTAAACATATGCAGAAAATTGGATATTAATCCCACTTTTTCACCCTGTACAAAAGTCAACTAACGATGGATCGAAGACTTGGAAATTAAACCAGAGACCTTGAAGCTCCTTGAAGAGGGTATAGGTCCAACACTATAACACATAGGTACAGACAAATATTTCCTCAACAAGACCCCAAAGGCACAACAAATTAAAAGGAGAATCATTACATGGGATTGCATGAAACTGAAGAGCTTCTGTTCAGCAAAGGAAACTATCAAGAACCTCAATCGAGAGCCAACAGAATGGGAGAAGATTTCTGCCACCTACACCACCGATAGAAGACTAATATCTAGAATATACAGAGAACTCAAGAAACTCAACACTAAGAAAACAAAGCATCCAATAACAAAATGGGCAAATGAACTAAATAGACACTTCACAAAAGAAGAAATTCAAATGGCCAATAAATGCATGAAAAAATGCTCAACATCACTGGCAATCAGAGAGATGCAAATCAAAACTACCCTGAGATTTCACCTAACTCCAACTAGAATGGCAATCATTCAAAACACAAACAACAACAGATGCTGGCAATGATGTGGAGAAGTGGGAACTCTAAGACATTGTTGGTGGGATTGCAAATTACTGCAACCACTTTGGAAAACAGTATGGAGAATCCTCAGAAGAATGGGAACAAATCTACCATTTGATCCAGCAAAAATACCACTGTTGGGTATCTACCCAAAAGAAAAGAAACCAAACTACCAAACTAATGCATGTGTATCTATGTTCATAGCTGCACAATTCACCATAGCCAAACTATGAAACCAGCCAAGATGTCCATCAACAGATGAATGGATTACAAAACTGTGGGATATGTACACAATGGAATTTTACTCAGCCATCAAAAAAACCCTCAATTACATCATTTTCAGGGAAACTGGAGGACATTATGCTAAGTAAGATTAGTCAGTCACAAAAAATAAGAAATCAGATGCTTTCCCTAATATGTGAGAGTTAGGGAGAAATGGGTCATAGGAGGAACTTTTGAAAGAAGAAATCCTATAGAGGAGCAAACAAGACAACCTAAAGGAGGAGAAAGGAGGGGGGAAGAGGAAAATTTCTAAAACACACAATGTACTTCAACATATCGAAGTCAATCACTAAGCCAAGCAAGGGAGGGAGGGACGGGGAGGGAATGGGGTGGGAATTGGGTAGGGGTTAAATCAGCAATGTATACATGTATGTACACACAATTTTTTTACCCCAATATGTTGTATGAATATAATGCAACAATAAAAAAAATTAAAAGAAAAAAAAACTATTTGTAATCTTTGTTTTCCAAATTCCTTGCTGCATCTACTTTAATATGTTTATTTAATTGGTTGATAGCAACGGACAACCTGCCCAGGTCTAGTCTGGCTGCTTAACAGGAATTTTCATGTTATCTCTGTAGCAAGGGGCTGTTTGCTTGCATAGATGAATCAAAGGCAAAATTATAATATTCTAGCAGACTATTATGGTTTTGATTAATGGTACGAGCTGGCTGTGGGAACTGTTAAAAGGCTGGGATTCTTTTTAGGGCACCTGCAGCCCTAATGACAGGTACTGAAGGTTGAATGGACTTTGAGGACCTGGTGGTGTAGGGGTATTGCACTGAGCTTGGAGACAGGGTTCTATCCAGAGTCAGCTTTTGTTAGCAGTGACCATGGAAAGGCTTTGTAAATCATGAAGCACTGAGCAACTCAGCCCGGTGTGCTTACCAGGCCCAAGAAAAATGAACCACTTATTGCTGAACTGTTCTTCTCACGGTCAGTAACGGTCTCTTGACTGCCACATCTGAAAGCTCCTTTTCTGTCTCTTCCAGTTGACTGTGCAATATGACATCACTTCCTCCCTTCCTAGAATTCTCCTCCTTTGTCTTTTGTGGCACTCTCAGCCACAGTTCTCTTCCACCCCTATACACACACACACACACACACACACACACACACACACACACGTACATACATACATATATATATACACATACATACACACAGATGATATATATACATATATATGTATATATATATATATTAATTAAAGAGAATAGCATCACTTTATTGTGACACTGAACCAAGAGAGGGGGCTAGATGCCAGAGATTGGAGAGCCAGGGATCCAGTGATTTGCTAGAAAAACCCAGTCCTGCAGAGGATGCCAGAATGGGTGGGACCAGACCCAGGTGGGGAGCCTAAAGTAGAAGAGGGGGCTGGAGAGGGGAAACAGGAGCGTGCCCCAGGGCACCATGTATTCCTTGCGCATACTGAGCTGCATTTGGCAGAAGGAGAAGCCTCTAAGGAGGTAAAGGCCTGTGGCAATGAAACAGTTGTAGCTGACTTGCTCATAGAGGGAATATATGTTCTTTTTATTATTTTAATTTTAAAAATATTTTATTTTTGAATTTTTTATTGGTGCATTGTAGTCGTATATCTTAATGGACTATAAGATGGTAGAGGCATACATGCACACAGTACCCAATTAGCCCTTACCCAATTCCCACCCCATTCCCTCCCCTCTTCCTCCCCACTCCCTCCGTCTCATGTTTGGCTTAGAAGGGAATATATGTTCTGAGAGCCATTTTAAAAATCTTCCTCCGTGAAGGGAACATCTCAATGAACACAGCAATGAACACTGACAAACATTCCAAGCATGATCAGCACCATCCCTCCCCAGGTGCTGAGGACGATGCTGCGGGCCCCCAGCCTGGGCCCACAGCACAGGAGCCACACCATGATGAAGGGAACTGGGGGCTGCTGAGTGTGAGCCGAGTGGAGGGGTGGAGAGAGGCAGCCCTGGTGCACCCCGCTGGAGAGCTGACTCTTTACGGTCTCTCTTGTTGGCTTTCTTTTCTTGCCAGCTCATCACCAGTAGACCTTGCCTAGGATTTCACACTGACCTTTCTGCTACACGACATTCCATCTCATAGCTTTGACTCAACGACTCAAATCTCGAACTTCTCTACTGAGCTTTTTCCCCTCAGATGTCTAAGAGTGCCTCAAATGCACAGTGTTCAAAACTGATTTTTTGTTTGGAAAAACAAGACCAGGGGCATTCTACCTCTGAGCCACACCCCCAGCCCTATATATGTTTTTATTCTGTATTTTGAAACAGGGTCTCATTATGTGGTATACCTCACTAAGTAGCTGAGGCTGGCTGTGAACCTGCAATCCTCCTGTCTCAGCCTCCCAAGTACTGGGATTACAAGTGTGCACCGTCTCAAACCTGAATTTCTGAGCTCTTATTTCAATCCAAACATTCTGGTTCCAGAAACCTCAGCCATCTTTCCCCATCTTCTGGTGCTAATGACCCCAGGCCACTCACACGATGACTGCTCCTCTCAAGCTCGCACCTTTCAGTGCTCTATGTGCAACCAGTCACCAAGTCCTGCGATGCTCCTCTGAGTCTCCTCAGTCTGTTTCATCCACTCCCCTCTCACTGTCTGAATTCAGATGAACTATCTCTTGCCTCACTTACTGCTACAGCCTCCTAAGTGCCCCCCCCCCACTCCAGTCTATTCTGCACACCTGCAGTCACTATCTGCGCTCACAGAGCCGATCACAGCACTCTGGGGGTGGTGGTGCACACCTGTAATCCTACTAACTTGGGAGGCAGAGACAGGATTGCAAGCTTGAGGATAGCCTCTGTATTGTAGTGAGTCTCAGCAACCTACTGAGATCCTGTTTCAAAATAAAAAATAAAATAAGACTGGAAGTGTAGCTTAGAGGTAGAATGCCCCTGGGTTTCACCCCCAGTACTGAAAAATAAAATAAATAAGTAAATAAAAAAGAAATATAAGAAGGGCTGGTGGTGTAGGTCAGAGGTAGAATACCCCATGGGTCCAATTCTCAATAACAAAATAAATAATTCCAAGTCCTTTTTATCTTTACTCATAGATGCCATATGAGCACATTATGATTGCTGTTCTTTTCTATACTTTTTCAAACTTCTCATTTTCCTAAAATGTAGTGCTTCATAATATAAGTTTCTGAGGCAATTCTCAGACCTGCAATCCTCTGGTCTCAGCCTCCCAAGTACTCAGATTATAGGCAGAATATAAGTACTGTATAGATTTAGTACTTCCATATAAAAAACAACACATCTCCCATTCCACAAAAAAATGTCATGAAATACAACATTTTACTTCTAAGTTACCTTTGAGGTACAATTGCAGGATTTTAATTATCAGAAACTTCCACCCCATTCCTGTTTTTGTAAAATTGACTTCCCAGGCTCCTCTTTCCTAAATCTTTTATCTGTATACTTTTCATTATGATAAGCTAACTACTTATCTGTTAAACCTTTCATTAAGAACAACCCCTGCCCACTTATACAATGAAAGGGACTGAAGCCTCTGTCCCAGGCCTGAAACTTCTAGTAGTGCATATCAAAGAACACTATTGGCCCAAAGAACTTTTACATATTTTAAAAACAGTAATATGCTAGAATAGATATTTAACAATGTGTTTTCTATAGGAAATGCCAGCAGAAAAAAATAATCAGCAGAAAATGTGACTGGCAGTGAATAAAAACAAAAGGTCTTTATGTTTAAATTTGTTTCCTTTGAGTGCTTTTAAGTATGAATAAAAACCTATAAATGTGACACTAAAAAGATGGCTTAACAGTTTATGTGCTAGAGAATATAATGAAAAAAGTTGTGTAGCCAGGCATGGTGGTGCATGATTGTAATCCCAATACTTGGGTGGCTGAAACAGAAGGATCACAGGTTCAAACCCAGCCTCAGCAACTTAGTGAGTCTTTTTTTTGGGGGGGGGGGTCTGGGGATGGAACCCAGGGGTATTTGACCTCCATGTTATACCCCCTCCCTATTTTTTATTCTTTATTTTGAAAGAGGGTCTCACTAAGTTGCAGAGGGCCTCACTAAGTAGCTGAGGCTGTTACTGAACCACGATCCTCCAGTGTCAACCTCCTGAATGCTGGGATTACAAGTGTGAGCCACCATGCCCAGATAACTTAGTGAGTCTTTAAGCAACTTAATGAGACCTCATTTCCAAACAAAAAATAAGTCTGGGGTGTGGCTTGGAGGTAGAAGTCCCCTGGGTTCCAGCCCTAGTAACACACATACACACACACACACAGCTAGGTAAAAAAGCTATTGATGTATAAATTACAAACAAGAGAGAAAATTTTTCATTAAAACGTCACCCAAGCCGGGCGTGGTGGCGCACGCTTGTAATCCCAGCATTCGGGAGGCTGAGACCAGAGGATCGCGGTTCGGGGACAGCCTCAGCTACTTAGTGAGACCCTCCGCAACTCAGTGAGACCCGGTTTCAAAATAAAGAATAAAAAATAGGGCAGGGGTGTAGCTCGGAGGTCAAATGCCCCTGGGTTCCACCCCCAGACCCACACACAAAAAACCCCCAAAAAACCCCCCAAAAAGTCACCCATTGGAATCTCAATTCTGAAAAGACAGACTTCCATAACTAGTTCTTTACCATATGGTAAGTGGCGTGCCAACAAAAGCAAAATGCCAAGTGTCAAACAGCATCTTAGTGATAAGACCTTCAGTCGACTGCTCCACATATGCTCCACATCAAAAGCAGAGGATACACATCAAGTCAGGACAGGTCCCTCTGTGTGTTATGACTGAGCTGACACATGACATCTGGCTAACAGGAATTATTATATACAGTAGTAAGAAGCGTTGCAAAGTTCAGGTATGACAACTGAGATGAGATTTTCAACTAAAAGTTGGCAATTCTGTCAATCCAAAGATAGACCTGTACGGACTCTTGATTAATCCTCAGACTTATGTTACCCATGAGTCACTGGTCTCTATCTATCAACAAAGAGAGCTATATAAAGAGTTGAAGTTGTGGTTTATTGAACAACTAAAGCTAAACAACGAATTGAACTCCATGTGAGCCATCTCCTATAGTAATATGCTTGGATTTTGTTATTTTGTGGTACTAGGGATTGAACCCAGAGGCATTCTACCTCCAAGAAACACCCCAGCTCAATTTTATTTATTTCTTATATTCTTATTTGGTCTCGTTAGGTTGCTTAGAGCCTTGATAAGTTGCTGAGGCTGGCTTTGAACCTGCGATCCTCCAGTCTCAGCCTCCAAAGTATTGGGATTACAGGCGTGCGCCACTGCACCCAGCATGAGCTTGGATTTTAAATGGCATTCCTCATTCTCTCATTCTGGTCCCTCTTATTGCCTTGCTCACTGCACTCATACTGGACCCCTGGGAACTCCATTCTGTAGCTCCTGAAACACTGTGGAGATGCCTTTGTGAGTAAATGTCACCAGAAAGCAGACTTCTCTATGGTTTGGGGTTGGAGGAAGGGACAGGAAGTGAGAAGCCACATACTTTTCTGTACCTATCAGATTTGAGAAATGACTGGGTTCATACAGAGTTCTGTTGCAGTCAGGAGACCTATTCTGCTGATTACCATGCATTAAGGTAATGAAGATACAAAGATTGATAGAAGATAACACTGGAGTTAAAATAAAAATTTAAACACTCTCATCCTCTAGAGTTGGAGCTGGGAAGGACAAGAGGAATATTCTTTTAAATAGAAACACTTTTTATATTTACATGCATAAGCATTATGTTTACCACTTTACCATTAAAACAAATAGTGACCCCACCAACACTTTAGAGGCTTAGACTCAAATAAAAGCAGAAGCCTGCTGGGATAGATGAGGCACTCTTAATAATGGTGCAGGTAAGACAAGAATCTAAAAGATAAGGTTCAAGCATATCGTGCTATTTTATGATGCTATATCACCTATTTTCTCAGGCGGGATTTAGTCTTAACCTATCCAGCTTTCCAAGGCTTTGTAGAGGGTGAGAGATTTATCGAGGGTCATATTGGTTAAAAACAATGCTAGCAACAGACACCTTTATCACAGAGGTATCTTGCTTATCTGTAGGGTCCCGCTACTCCTTTCTTCCTTCATGGAAGTAACAATTACCACCTTACCCATAATTTGTCATCTTCTGCAAAATGAGTTGGGATTTTCCCTTCTCTGCATGAACAAGAGCTAAATGATAAAGCACTAAGCCAGAATACCTCTGTATGCCAAGCATACACTCAAAACTGAAACAGAGTTGAGCTGTGACCAGCGACACAAGGGTCAAAATGTCATCTATTTTCAGAAATGCTGAGGGCTCACACAAACCCCAGACCCTGTGAAAAATGCCTTTTAGACACTGAAAAAGTATTTCTGGTATATCTTTCAAAAGGAATTTTATCTATATGGTTAGATCTATTCAGCATGCAAATAATTAAGATTTCATATTTAGCATCAACTCTTTCTCCACTTACGTTTCTTTTTGGGGAGAAGACAGAAGATTAATTCTATCAGTGACTTCTTGAAAACATGTCTAGTCTATTAACCCTGTTGTCTTCCTTTCACAAGTAAAACAACAGCCACCTGGGCATATGGAAAAGACCAAAAAGCTACCCTGTTGAAATGCCTTTTACCTTTTCCATAAAATAACATAGGTTGGGCCATGTGTGTGGTAACTACTTCAGGTACTTTTCTAAGCTTTGCTGGTGGTGTTTTTAAATAAGAGTAAATATGTTTTTTTTTATCATTGATAAGGAAATGAATGCTGAATGGTGGAGGTGAATTTAAAATTTAGATGTTAGCCGGGTGTGGTGGCACACCCTTGTAATCCCCGCGCTTGGGAGGTGGAGACAGGAGGATTGTGCAGGTTTGAAGCCAGCCTCGCTGGTTTAAGAGACCCTGTTTCCAAATGAAAATATAAAATAGCTCTGGGAGTGTAGCCTGGAGGTAGAAGGATTTCCAAGAACCCCAGCACCAAAAAAAAAAAAAAAAAAAAAAAAAAAAAAAAAAAAATTAGTGCTTTAAAATGGGTGTTGGGTGACTTTCTAAATTGGAGCGAATGAACTGTTTCTCTTAGAGGTGCCAATTCTCTTTCCCAGGTGCTCCCTTTATGGCAGGATCTCAACCACTGAGTCAAATGTAAGAAGTTACAGTGATTTTCAAACTTGTAAAGAAATTTAATTTATGGGACTGACTTGTTGGTCTTCAATTTTTCTGTGAAGTTGTAGCAAGATTTAACAATACAGCGAGGCCTGAGTGACTTTTTTAAGGTCATGTCAGTCAGTAAAAGATGAGCAAATAACCCCAGAAGTACTTCCACTAGTCTACACTTCTAACCACTAGACCACACTAGCTCACATGTCTGATTCATTTTAAGAAATGAGTAGATCTTAAGATTTTCAAAGGCCCATTTGTTATATGCTCTTCAAATAAAATTTGAAATCTGTCATTTCAAAACAAAACATGCTAATGACAATTGGCAAAGTTACTGCTTCCAATTCGTCCTTTTTTTTCTGTGTAAGCTAAGAGATGCCTTACGACTCTGTTAACTAACAAAGATGTTAGAAGAAAGCTGTATGCTTCTCAGCAAATCGGGTAGATGTGGCTAAGTCATCCAACTTAGCAGGTTTCTCCTTGGCACAACAAGCTCTAGAATTAAGACACTGGTTTTCAATTTTTCACATTAGAATCACTTGGGGAACCAAAGACCAGTCAATTAAAATCTTTGAATTAGCCATTAGTATTAAAAAAAACCCCAACACTCCTTGTGTGTGATTCTAATGTATAGCAAATGTTCAGAGCCACTGATTAGAAGCTCTGACTTTTTTTTATTTTTAGATGGGGTCTTGTCTTGCTATGCTGCCCATGCTGGTCTTACTTTTTTCTTCTTTGTCTCCTTTTTGTAGTATTGGGGATTGATCCCAGGGCCTCACACATACCAAGCACGCGATCACTGAGCTACACTCTAGCCCCCAGCCTCAAACTCTTGGATTCAAGAGGTCCTTCTGCTTCAATAGCTGGGGCTACAGGCACATGCCACCATGCCTCTGTATTTTTTATTTTTTAATTTTTTATTATTTTTATGCAGTACCGAGGATGGAACCCAGGGGCATTCTACCTCCGAGCTACACCCCTGGTCCTATTTTTTTTTTTTTTAATTTTTTGAAACAGGGTCTCACTGAGGTGTGAAGGGGCCTCATGCTAAGTAGCTGAGGCTGTCTGTGAACCGTGATCCTCCGATCTCAGCCTCCCGAATGCTGGGATTACAAGCATGCACCACCACGGTAATAGTAGTGTGAATGGAGAAAAGTGACTGCACAAAGAAGGTGTAAGGGCAGACTGATTAGGTATGGGAGATAAAAGGCAAGAGCAAAACAAGAAAAAATTCACATTTAGACTCTGGGCAATGCAGAAGATACAACTGCTACCAAAAAGAAAAAAAAAAAAGGCATTTGAAAGGGAAGATGAGTTCAATCTCAAAAATAAGAAAAAAAAAAGATCTGTATCTTAGGAGAGATGAGAGCTAACAATGCAATTGTAGAGTGAGGGACTGAGCGATATTTGATTGAGATGGCCAATTTTCTTCCTAAAGTAACTCCACTGCCTCCCACCCACCCTGCCTGCTCTGCTTTCTTGAAGTAACCTCTTACTGTCACTCCTCCGGGTCTTTTGATTCCTTGTCCTAGCTGTCCAACCTAGCATGGCAACCTGAGATCAGCGCTGCAGCCTGCTTCCCCACCCTTCACGACGGCTGAAGGCTGCTGACTAGGGTTAGTGCAGGGAAGACAGGAGCCCAGCAGCTCCACACGGCCACAGATCCATGTCGCGGGCCTCAGCTGGGTACAGAGCGCTACTCTTAGCTCCTTTTCTGGATCATCACAATGAGTACCACTGTTTTTACTCTAAACAATCACCACTTCTAGAACACAATTTATCCTACTTAATTGAAAAGTGAAATTGTCAGGCATGACTTAAAAAAAATCTCTCCCTCCCTTTCTTGTGGTCCTAGTACTACAAAAAACAAAAACAAAAACCTCTCCTTTCCACACATAAGTTTATCTAGTAGCCACACTGTTCACTTTTTTCCTCTCTGTCTCAGAAGATAAATTTGTCTCCTTTTTAAGCTGCTCTCAACCCTGTCCTAGGGCCTCCTTGGGACCCTGTTCTAGCCCATGTCTCTACCCTCCACCTTGCCCTCAGCCTCATGTTATTTTTCTTTACTGCCTCCTTTCCGATGCCCTCTATCCAAAACAAGCAGGTACTGTTCACTCTCTCCTATCCTTATTAAATTCTCCTAATCCTATATTCACTGATTCTACTTCCTTATTTTAATCTGAGATATAGGGGGCTGTATATTCTTTCAAATTATGTAAAAGGTCTTTTTTTCAAGTGTACATTTCTCAGCCTCCCTAGGAAAGAAACATACCTTTATCCTACTTTTAATGTATGACCATATATCTCAATGTATAATATTAGCAGTGCAGAATTAATGGCATTTAATCTTATAGGTTTGGGAATTTTATTTTGGAACATGCACAAGTGCTGTAAGCATGTTTTAAATAGGTGATACTTTCATCTGCACTAAAATCAGAGGAATAATTGTTATAATCTGGTAATTGTTTGTTCTCATAAAACATTTTGGTAGTGCAGTTTTATTTGTTACCTACTACAAATGAAAGCCTCTAGAGATGAAAAACATCAATGTGGGGCCTGAAAACTCGCTGGAAAGAAAGTTACTAAGTAAGTGAAACTAGTCCAGAAGATTCAGTTACTGTAATGTGATTGATTTCACCACCACAGAAATCGCAGGTGTTCACCAAGCAGTTTCCCGAACATTTCTGCTGCACTGGGATTTTCAGTATTAAGCCTTGTGTATTTAGACATGTTCCACTGCCTTTATTTTTGGTACTGGGGATTGAGCCCAGGGGGATTTTACCTCCAAGACATATCCACGGCCCTTTTAAAATTTTAGAACAGGGTGTTATAGATAATAGACTGGCGCCTTGAAGAGCTCATAAATTGGTATTTGGAGTTGATGTAACTGAGTCATAAGAGCTGCAATCCCAGCAATGGATAATTCAGTATGTGAATTTATATGGGTGTAGCCTAGGCCTGTAGGCTGTGGTTGAAGGAGGCGGGTTGCTGGGTCCTCCTCCCGGGCTCTTTTTCTTGCTTCCGGCCTCCATGATGTGAGAGCAAAGCCTTTGCTCCCTCTCTGCTTCTCATGCCATGCCCTGAGATCCATGGTCCCTGACCTCACATGGATTAACCCCAAAATCTCCAAGGGAAACCCTGAGCTCAGAAACTGTCTTTCCTCTAAGTTATGTGGTCAAGTCTTTTAAATTAAAACAGAGAAAATGCTGATGAATATAGAGTCTCGCTCAGTGGCTGAGGGCCTCATCAGGATGCTGAAGCTGACCCGGAACCTGCAATCCTCCTGTCTCAGCCTCCCAAGTACTAAGATTACAAGCATGGACCATAGGCTTCCACTGTCTTAAGACATAATATGTAGAACTACACTAAAATGACAAATAGCTAACTCCCAAATTCATCATTTAAAATGGATGGTAGCTGAGACAGGAGGATCATAGGTTCAAAGCCAGTCTCAGCAATGTAATGAGGCTCTCAGCAACTCAGGGAGACCCTGTTTCCAAGTAATAAATAGAACAGGGCTGGAGGTGTAGCCCTAAGGTAGAAGGCCCTTGAGTTCTATCCCAGTACCACAACAAACAAACAAACAAACAAACAAACAAAGACAACACAAGTAGCAACAGAGAGGACCAGATAATTTCAAGCTTAGTTTTACCTCTTGGCTCTTTTATTCTTAGCATTCTAAAACTTTATAAAAATATTTAAACAAGGAGCAAGCTGGAAGCATTTGAATATTATCTCTAAGAACCATATGACTTTACTGTTAAGTAGAATCATCAGAATGAGGAAAGAAAAGTCAGAGACAGGAAGAATATTTAAAAGGTGTCAAGTCTTTATAAGACACAAGTTAAACGGAAGTGTTTAAAGACAACAAAGAAAAGAACACATCAGACTCAGGCCTTGAATTTAGCAAGCACTCTTAATATACCTGGGAAGAGTAATTTTTTTCTCCTTATAAGTTCATTTAGGTTTCTAAGTTTACTTAATAAAATATATTTAGTAAAACTAAAGAAAGAACTTGCTTCTAGGCTGAGAATTATCACTAGGATCCATTAATATTTAATGATGCTTTTAGTTCACTGAACAAATATCAAAATGTAAAATATTCAAATAATACTCCATAGCCGGGCATGGTGGAGCATACTTGTAATCCCGGCATTTGGAAGGCTGAGACCTGAGGATCATGGCTCGCAGATAGCCTCAGCTACTTAGCGAGGCCATTGGCAACTCAGTGAAACCTTGTTTAAAAAAAAAAAAAAAAGACTAAAAAAGAAGTTAGGGCTGGGATGTAGCTCGGAGGTAGAATGCCGCTGGGTTCAATCCCCAGTACCAAAAAGAAACCCCAAAGACAAAACAAAACAAAAAACCAAAACACTACTTCATGATTGTATTTGTGATACATCAGATAAATAACTAAGATGGAATAACTCTATCTCTCTATTAGGTAGTTAACTGCTCCATGACAAATCTATGATATCAGTCCAAGAAGATAAAACAGCAAGTCCATGAAGATAAGAGAAAAGCAGTATTTGGAATAGTTTTTGAAAAAGAAAACTTTTTTTTCCCCCCTTTGGTACTGGAATTTGAACCCAGGGGCATTCTAAATCTGAGCCACTTTAAAAATTTTAACCCCAGACCCTTAAATTTTTTTTGATCTTTGGTGGCACTGAGGATTGAACCCAGGGGCATTCTACCTCTGAGCTACACCCCCAGCCCTATTTTTTTTTATCCTTATTTTGAAACAGGATCTTGCTGAGTTGCAATGGACCTCTCACTAAATAGCTGAGGCTGTCCGTGAACCATGATCCTCCTGCCTCAGTCTCCCAAATGCTGGGATTACAAGCGGTACCACCACACCCATCTTGGAAACAGTTTTTTAAAAAAATTTTAAAGTATGTATGTATGTATGTATGTATGTATGTATGTATGTATTTATTTTTGCGGTACTGGGAATAGAACCAAGGGGCATTCTACCTCCAAGCTACACACCCAGCCCTATTATTTTAATTCTTATTTTGAAGCAGGGTCTCACTGAGTTGCAAAGGGCCTCACTAAATAGCTGAGGTTGTCTGAGAACCATGATCCTCCTGTCTTAGCCTCCCAAACGCTGGGATTACAAGCATGTGCCCCCACGCCCAGCTTGGGAACAGTTTTTAAAACGTATTTATTTATTCTTTTTACAGTACTGGGGATAGAACCCAGGGGCATTCTACTTCCGAGTGATACCTCCAGCCCTAATTTTTATTCTTCTCCCAAATGCTGGGATTACAAGCGTGCGCCACCATGCTCGGCTGGGAACAGCGTTTTGAAGGCTTCCCACTGCAGCATTTTTTCAGTCCTTACTCTGTTCAGCAGAGGACAACTACCGGATCCTCAGAAAGGCAGTGACTACCTCTATCTTGAACCTCCAGCCTGCCCCATCATTCTTGATCAGTTCTGGTTGTACACGTTCTTCCCGGGGCGCTCTGTTTAGGGAGGTACCATGATTCATGTCAGATCGGTCTAGGCTTGAATCCCGGCTGAAATAAACTTGGGCAGTGTGCCCGTCTTTCCAGTGTTTCTTCCTTTGGTGTTAACCACTGACCTCCCTGAATTAAGTTTACCTGCCATTAAAGAATCTATCTCTACAATAGACCCAAACTTCCTTTTTAGTTATCTTCTGCTCTTGGCTATACCTCTTTTTGCCTTTTGCATGTGATAAGTATTTCTTAGAATACGCTCATCTTTCACTTTTCCTTCCTGAAATCTTTTCTGTCTTTTGAACCTATAACAAATCCCACTTCTATGAAACTTTTTCTTGGTCTTAACTGAGATCTGAGGTCCCACAATGGTCTGTGCTTCTTTTTGGGTATTTAACACACCCAATTTCTTTTTGTACGATGTGTGCACATGTTGATCTCTTTCTTCCACACCCTCCAGGTGCTTCGCTACAACACAGTTTTAAAACATATTTTAAAGCCAGGAGTGATGATGCATGCCTATAATCCCAATACTTGGGAGGCTGAGTCAGGAGGATCACAGGCTTGAGGCCAACCTCAGCAACTTAGTGAGACTCAGCACACAGCAAGACCCTGCTTCAAAAAACAACGAAAAAAACTGGGCCAGAGCGGGTTGTAGCTTTGAGGTAGAATATCTGGTCCAATCACCAGTACCAAAAAACCCAACCAAACAGACAAATAAAAAACAACACAAAACTAAACTAAACCAACCCCCCACCCATGTATATATTGTGGTACTAGAATTGAACACCAGAGCATTCTACCTCCAAGCTACATTCCCAGCCTGATTTCTCATGATTTTGAAACAAGGTCTCGCTAAGTTGTAGAGGAGCTAAGTAGCTGAGGCTGGCTAGAAACTTGTGATCCTCCTGTCCCAGCCTCCCAAGTACTTGGATTACAAGGCTGTACCACCATGCTCAGTGTCTTCAAACCATATTTTAATATCTAAAAAAAATCAACTTACACATTTAATTTTGCTCTTTACCACCTTTTGTAAAATGCTGAGATACAAAACCATTCCAGGCTTCCTTCTGCATTCAGGAAGTTTCTCATCTATGCTATGGACAGTGATGTCACGTCAATTAGAGTCTACAGTAGAGAGCAGAGGAATCTTGGGGGGAAGGGTGTTCCTGCCACTTACTTAAATGTGTGCTATGCACTTTTTCCACAGAAAAAGTGACTGACCATTTCAATTAAATGTATTTCTTTGTCTAGCTTAATGACTAAGATATGTAGCAAAGCATAACACTTGGGTAGTGTCATCATGGATTTCTATTAGCAAACTAAATTGCTTCCTATGTTAAAAATACTAATTTTCAAATTTCTCTTTAGTAGTGTTCAGTATAGTACATCAGAACAGTTCCTCACTGGGTGCAATGGTGAAAGCCTGTAGTCCCAGTTACCTGGAAGCTGAGGCAGGAGGATCACTTAAGTTTAGAGTTTGAGGCTGGTCTGGGCAACATAGTGAGACCTCTGTCCCATTAAAAAAAGAATAGAAAAGCAGTGTCTTATTTATAACATCTTAGCATCTTGTAGTTGAATTTGCACTGCCAACTTAATTTAACTTGGATTTAGTCCATCTTCTCCCATCGCCAATGTGAAAAATACCTAATGAGATTAATTTGTGCAAGGCTAGTTAGGGATAAAAAACAGGATATCCAAAATAAGACTAACTTTAGGGTTTCAAGAGAAATGGTTATATAAATTAAAGGTCCCAGTACTTTGGGGTAAGGGAATGATTACCTTTAATAAGATATAATGTTTAATTAAAACTAACTCTATAAATTAAAATTGCAATTGATTTTAACTTAATGCTCAAGCCCCCAAATTAAAAAAGAGAAATAGGCATGTAAGACTAGTATTACTGACTTCTAAGAAAAACAAAAAAAAGAAGACAAGAAGAATATGTGTCAGTTTCTATTTCAGAACTATTATCTAAAAAATTGAGATAAAAACTTTGATTATAAAAGACTCTGACAGCCAAATAAAATACAGTGTTTTTCTTATAACAGATGGCTTATGCTCTGATAATGTTTGCATTTAATGCTTTAGGATTACCTATTAATAAGGAAGCAGGGATGCTTTCCATTGATATTTCAAATTCAAAAGAAACAAGCTCTTTGTCAATCACTTTGTAGTGATATATCACATGTACGTTTGTTTAAGGGGCTGGGTTGAAGTGACTTTAAAACTTTATATCTAAATCCTGTTAGTGACAACTTTATAGAGCAGCTTTGTAGATGAATGTTGGGAACCCTTTTCTTCATAGCACTGCTGTGTGGTAATTCTCAGAAGAGCCGGTCCAGTTTTGTTGCCTCCCAACACTCTGAGATTGAAGTGGAATCCACCTGGAGAGTATGTGCACAATGATCGCCACACTCTTATAGAGAGCCGGAGGCTGAGGGAACTGCGCCTGTAAACCTCATGCTTCCTAGTCTCGGGAGCTCGGTCAGATTGACTGGCTCCTGAAATCAGGGCCATGACTGGCAAGGGTCAACTGTTGTTAACTGGCATCACTACCACTTCTGCTGCTGCCTGGGATGGGGAAGCTGGAGAGCACATCTTTAGCTGTGGATATGTGGTGACTTTTTTTTTTTTTTGAAGTGTTGGGGAATCTGGGGCCTTGCATATTGGTGATTTTTAAATATAGATTAAGGTCTGAGGCTGAAGATTCTCAGCTACTTATAGATTAAAAAAAGATTAACTTATAAAATTGAAAGAGATATAGGAAATTTTGAGAGAAAAAAGATACTATAGGAAGTAGTCTTTAATTAAAAACTTAAACAACTTGCAATCCTAGTATTTGAAAGGCTAATGCAGGAGTATCACAGGCTCGAGGTCAGCCTTCGGCAACTTAGTGAGTACCTCAGCAACTAGTGAGACCTTGTTTAAAAAAAATAGATTTGGGGGTATACCTTAGAGGTAGTATTTTTTTTAACAAATATTATTTCTTTACAAAGCATCTGATTCTCACATAGATCTGCTGGCTGAGGGTAAAGGCACTTCAGTTAAGAAAAAAACCAACCAACCAACCATATTTTTCTTATATATAAACTCCCAGCAATTAGTATGGGAGGTGTAGAAATCTCATTATTGTTTAATCCTTAATAAAAAGTAAATACTTGAAGTTCCTAATGACAAAGGTAAGGGTATAGTGAATATTATAAGAGAAATAAGCCCAAGATCTATATAAGCAAACAAATAACAGGGTATAGTGGCACATGACAACCATGGCCCTGTAATTGGGAGGCTGAGACAGGAGGATTGCAGGTTCAAAGCCAGCCTCAGCAAATTAGTGAAACTCAGCAACTTAGACCCTATTTCAAAGTAAAAAATAAAATTGAGTTGAGGGTATACTTCAGAAGTAGAATGCCCTTGGGCTTAATCCCCAGTACCATAAAACAAAATATAACAACAAAAAAACAAACAAAAAAATGTTATGGATACTGAGGAATTTAAAGGAAATACCACCTGGCACACTTCAGATAGTTATATGGTCTCAGACTCAACAGTTCATTTTGTAGCTCATAGGTATTAATTTTTCATATGTAACAGAAATTCCTAAACTTAAGAAGCTGACATAAGTCCATGAAAGCCTAAAATCAATTAGAATAGGAATAGTTACGTTTTAGAGAAACTGCATACAGAAGTCCCTAAAATTACTACTGGGTATAAGGTAAGATAAGATGCCTTTTTTTTTTTTTGGTACTGGGGATGGAACCCAGAGGTATTCTACCATTTAGCTATACTCCAGCCCTATGTTTAGTCTTTTATTTTGAAACAGGGTCTAAGTTGCAGAGGGCCTCACTAAGTTGATGAGGCTAGTCTCGAACCTGTGATCCTTCTGTCTCAGCTTCCCAAGTACTGGGATTACAGGTATGTGCCACCATGCCTGGCTTATGAGATTACTTTTGAGCCAGCTATGGTGGCACATACCTGTAATCCCAGGACTTGGGAGGCAGAGACAGGAGGATCGCGCAGGTTCAAAGCCAGCCGCGCTGGCTTAAGAGACCCTGTTTCCAAAGATAAAAAAGTATAAAATAGGTCTGGGAGTGTAGCCCGGTGGTAGAAGGCTTCCAGGAACCCCAGTACCACCAAAAAATAAAAACTAAATAAAAATAAAAAAATAAAATTTTAAAAAAGATTGGTGGTATAGTTCAGAAGTAGAATGCTGCAGAGCTCAATCCCCAGTACCCCCCCCTACACACAAAAGAAAAAAAAGAAAAAAGAAAGAAAACAAAAGAAAAAAGATGAGATGACTTTTAAAGTTAAATCTTTGAAGCTCTTATGATTGCTAGTAGAGATGTAAAATGGTGCAGCTGTTGTGGAAAACAGTTTGGCAGTTCTTTGAAGGGTTAAACAAGCGAGGCATGGTGCTGAACACCTGTAATTCCAACTACTTGAAGGGTGAAGCACAGGGCTTGAAAGTTCAAGGTCAGCCCAAGTAACTCAGTGAGATTCTGTCTCAAAATAAAAATAAAAAGACTAGGAATGGAGATACCATATGACTCAGCCATACCACATTTGGGGAATTGAAGTCAGACTACAATAGGGACACATGCATTTCCATATTTGTAGCAGCAAAATTCATGATAGCCAGGCTATGGAACCAGCCTAGATGTTCAGCAACAGACAAATAGATTACTAAATCATGGTATATAGACAGTGGAATTTATTGATCTATAAAAGCACATAATCATGTCATTTGCAGGAAAATCTATGGAACTCGATAATATTATGCTTAGTGGGATTAGCCAGTCACAGAATGTGAAGGGCCATATGTGGAAGCTTGGGAGAGACTGGGAAACAAAGAGAACGGCAGGGAGGAAGATCTGGAAAGGGAGGGGAAGGGGAGATCGGATGATGGAAAGCATCCAAGTCATCCTTTGTTTATGCATGAAGGTATCCATACTGAAGTAAAGACTATCTATGGGGGCTGAGTGAGATGGGACCTAGAAGAAAACACAACAAATGCTGTGTGTATGCATGTGTATGTCACTCTGAACCTCACTACGATGGATAATTACAATGCACCAAAATAAAAAATAAAAGGGCTGGTTAGGAATGTAGCTCAGTGGAAGAGTGCCCTGGGTTCAATCCCCATGGAGAGTGGGGGAAAGGATAAACACAGTTACCATAAGATCTAGCTATTCTACACCAGAATTTACACCAAAAACATATGTCCACACGAAAAATCTGAAGGAGAATGTTTATATAATACCATTATCTATAATACCCTCATGGTGGAAACAACCCAAATAAACACTGACTGATGAGTGAATAGGCAAATATGCTATATCCATACAATGAAATACTATTTGGTCACAAAAAAGAACGAAGTACTGTTATATACTGTAACATGAAACCCTTGAAAAGTGACAGAAGCCAGACACAAAAGGCCACATAGATGATTCCATTTATCTGAAATGTTCAGAGTAGGTAAATCTTTAAAGCTAGAGAGTAGGAAAGTGGTTGTCAGCAGATGGGAGAAGGGGAAACTGGAACTGAACTGATATGAAGTTTCTTCCTGGGATGAAAGAAATGTTCTGTTATTAGATAGTATTGATGATTCACAACAGAGCATATCAGTCAGTGAACTGCACTCATTAAAATGGTGAATTTTATGTTATATGAATTTTATAAAAATCCAATTAAGTAGAAAATTCCATAATTATAAGGAAATATAAAAATAATTTTAATGATCTTCTTGTATGGTCTTCAAATACCCAGAACTAAATTTGGAATATTAAGAGAAAGACTTGGGAATACCTTTGAGGACCAATAAATTTCTAAGGAACTATCTTCTTTGTTTTTCATGGTGTTCTCACAAGTTTTTATAAGGAAATCAGATATTGGCAGTTTTAAAACAAACCAAAACAAAACAAAATAGACTGCTGAAATAAGAAGCCATAGTCACATCTTTCCATTCATGCCTGGTGGCTGTAGGGAAGCGATTCTCCAGGGTATCTATCTGTGTGATGGTTACCTAAAGTGGCTGTCCGTGCCCAGTGATGGCTTTTGTTTAGTGATCATGGTCAGGTTGAGCTTGCTTAAATACCATTTCCCAGACTTACATGCTGCTCCCTGAATGACAGGAATACTCAAGGCTTTTAGAGGGAATAAACTATTGCATGGTCTCTGTCTAGGAAGCAAGCCACAGTTCACTGGAAACAGCCAGTTAAGATAAATAAAATGAAAGCAGACGTTTTTGGAGATGGTCTTGAAAGCCTTCCATTAGAGAACATCAAGGGCATAAAAGTAGGAATAGCATGTGTCTATGTTAGACTATTATAAGTCACTTTATCCTCTACCTTTTATGAGTAATACAAAGTAAGTAGTCACACATTTCTCTCCTAGGCCACCCACCAAGAGACATTTATTTGAATCCTATGCCATGATTAAGCATAGATCATTAAAATACAAAGTAGTAGCTTATTTTAAAAAGTTCCACAATAAATTTGCATGAAAAGTGACTTTTTTTTTTTTTTGGTAGTGGGAATTGAACCCAGAGGCATTCTACCTCCAAGCTATAACTCCAGACCAATTTTATTTTTTATTTGGAAACTAGGGTCTTATTAGGTCTCTGAGAGCCCCACTAAATTGCTGGGGCTGTCCTCAGACCTGTGATCATCCTGTCTCAGCCTTCCAAGTACTAGGATTACAAGCGTGCACCACCACACAAGGCTCGAAGTCACATTTTAATTAAGTACTGTTGAGGAAACTTGATTCCCATTTCTAGCACCTGGGCTACACATAGAGGAACTCAGGCCAGTTAATCTGTTTCTTGATGGCTTCTCTTTGGCTGCTGGGTTTGGTCTGGACCTCTCCCTAGATTTCTGTGTTAGGTCAGCATTAGCACAGATCCCTCTTGTTATAGGCTCAAGTGTAATAGCAACAGTCAAAGAGGACCAAGGAAGACTGAGAGCAAAGGGAAGAAGAAAAGGGGGGATGGGACAGAACTGGCTACAAATCTCAAAATAACCAAACTCTTCTCAAAGAAACTACTGTGAATACTGTGAACATGATGAGAAATGACATCTTCAGTCTGGTATTGTGGGTAAGATGGGCATTATGAGGAAAATTTAAAATGAAGACATGATATGGTATGATACTGCATTATAAAATGTAGTGTGTGTGTGTGTGTGTGTGTGTGTGTGTGTGTAGGCGTACTTGGGATCAAATCCAGAAGCATTCTATCTCCAAGCCACATCCCCAGCCTTTTTATTTTTTATTTTGGAAACAGGATTTTGCTAGGTTGCTGAGAATCTTGCTATGTTGCTGAGGCTGTCTTTGACCTGTAATCTTGTCTCAACCTCCAGAGTACTGGGGTTATAGGCATGCATACCATGCCCAGTTATTTATACGCATTTTTATTAAAAGTCACAATCTCTATGAGATTAGAGAGAGCTTGCTGTGAAGAGAGCTTGGTACCTTACTGAAGCATATTTATTTGGGAGAATCTGATTCAGGTTTTTTATTATTTCAACATATGCCTTTCCCAGCAACCAAACTTAATGTAAGAGTAAAGTCTGATAAAGTTCAATTTAACAAAATTATAACTAAGGGCTTAAGCAATAAACCTCAGCATTTTCTTGGTCTTTGTTGCATTTCTAATCAGTTTAAAAAATAACTTGGTCAATCACTATTTCACTATTATAGATGTTCTATGAATAATGAATTCTTAAAAATGTTTATAATATTTGTTAATAAAAATGGGAGAACAAAAGTATTAAACCCTTCATTGAAGGCCGAGTGTGGTGGCCCACACTTGTAATCCCAGCATTCAGGAGGCTGAGACTGGAGGATCCCAGTTTGCGGATAGCCTCAGCTACTTAGTGAGGCACTCTGCAACTTAGTGAGACCCTGTTTCAAAAGAATAAAAAATAGGGCAGGGGGGTATAGCTCAGAGTTCAAATGCCCCTGAGTTCCATCTCCAGTACCGCAAAACTAAAAAAAACAAAAAACCCTTCATTGCAAAGTAAATATACTATGCTTAATATCTGCTATAAACAGTCTTTCTATGTGCTCCTGGCACCCAGTTATGGTCTGAATGTATAGTTTAAATATCAATAAATGTTGCAAGTACAATTGCCATTTAGGTTCCATAAAATTATCAAGAAACCTAAATGAAGTGAGAATGAGTAATAAGGTATTACCTCATATGTAAATGCATATATCAAGTATGTAATAACAAGCTGGGTGTGGTGGCACATGCTTGTAATCCCAGCATTCTGGAGGCTGAAACTCAAGGATCCTGGTTCGCAGACAGCTTCAGCTACTTAGTGAGGCCCTTTGCAATTTAGTGAGACCTTGTTTCAAAATAAAGAATAATAATAGTAAAAAAAAAAAAAAAAAAAAAAAAACAGGGCTGGGGGTGTGTAGCTTGGAGGTAGAATACCCCTGGGTTCATTCCCCAGTACCGAGAAAAAAAAAAAATGAAGCTGGGTGTGGTGGCACATGTTATCATCCTAGAACTTGGAGGTTTGAGACAAGAGGAAAGCAGGTTCGAGGAAAGCCTTGAAGACCTAGCAAGACCCTGTAAAAAAGGCAGGGTATAGTTCAGAGGTAGAATGTCCCTGGGTTCAATACCCAGAATCAACCAACCAACCAACCACTGAAGGCTGAGGTGTAACTCAATGGCAAAATGCCTCTGGGTTAAATCCCCATTACCAAAAAGGAAGGAAAAAGAAAAGGGAGGGTAAGATACTCTCTTGCATGCCTATAATCAGTTTTAGTGACAGTAAGCTAAAAGGCTAATACGTAGGTTATTACTCTATTAATATGTGTTTCCTCCTCTTTTTTTCTTTTCTTCTTTCCAGACCAAGTTTATTAAATGAAGTGAAAGAAGGAACTATTATACTTCTGCAGTACTTTGCACAGGAATGGAAAAATGTTTTCTTTTCCCCCTCAGTTCTTAGAATGTATTGGCACTGATCTCTTCATATCTGTTATCAAAAAGTCTAATATTAGTAAGTAAGACAAATGTACTTCTTTGAGTTTCTATAATCATCTTAGGTTTTCTTTCACATACTTGCACCCTAAGCCATAGTTACCCTATCTCAGAGATCCAGCTGCTTCTCTCCATTCAAAACCTAACATCTGGCCGGATGTGGTGGCGCACACTTGTAATCCCCGTGCTTGGGAGACAGAGACAGGAGGATCACACAGGTTCGAAGCCAGCCGCGCGCGCTGGCTTAGGAGACCCTGTTTCCAAATAAAAATGTAAAAATAAGTTTGGGAGTGTAGCCCGGAGGTAGAAGGGCTTCCAGGAACCCCAGTACCACCAAAAAAACAAAAACAAAAAACAAACAACCAAAAAAAAACCAAAAAACAAAACCTAACATCTGGCCGGGCGTGGTGGCACACGCTTGTAATCCCCACACTTGGGAGGCAGAGACAGGAGGATCGTGCAGGTTCAAAGCCAGCCTCAGCTACTTAGTGAGGCTCTCAGCAACTCAGTGAGACCCTGTTTCCAAATAAAGTATAAAATAGGTCTGGGAGTATAGCCCGGAGGTACAAAGCCCCTGGGTTCCACCCCCAGTATCCCCCCACACATATACCCTAACATCTTTCCAGAGGGAGTGGAAGTCATAGTGTTATAGCAAGACACGCCCTTCTCTTTCTACGTGCATGTCTCTTTGGGTGTCTAAAGTCTCTATTTTTTCACTGTAAGGCTCTTTATCCAGTGCTGGTCCTTATGCCTGCTTTTTCTTTCTCCAATGACAATGCTACCTTCTCTAAAAAGTAACTGTGAGCTGTACTTGGGAGGCAATTTAAATTAATGTGTGTGTGTGTGTGTGTGTGTGTGTGTGTGTGTGTGTGTGTGTATATTTTTTTGGTGGTGGTACTGGGGTTCCTGGAAACCCTTCTGCTTCCGGGCTACACTCCCAGACCTATTTTTATACTTTTTAAATTTGGGAACAGGGTCTCTTAAGCCAGCGTGGCTGGCTTCGAACCTGCATGATCCTCCTGTCTCCGCCTCCCAAGCACGGGGATTACAAGCGTGCGCCACTACGCCCAGCAAATTAATGTATATTTTAACTTTATTCCTAACTCATACAGTGATATCTACTATAAAAGGATAAAATTGTGGATAAAAAGAGCTATCAGTTGAGCCACAGTTTCCATGTGGGACAGAAATATGAAAAGCTAAATGGGACTTTCTGAGAAAAGAGGAAACGAGATTAAAACAACATGGGGGGGGTATCGAAGCTTTAGAAGCTGATGACCAAAGAATAAGAAAATTCAGCTAGAATGCTGGGCATGGTGGCCCTACTCCTAATCCTAGTACTTGGGAGGCTGAGACAGGTGGATCTCATGTTAGAGGACAGCCTCAACAATGTAGCAAGACTCTCAATAACCTAGCAAGATCAGACCCTGTTTCAAAATAAAATATACAAAAGGCTGGGGATGCATCTCAGAAAGTACAATGCGTCTGGGTTCAATCCCCAGTACCAAAAAAAAAAAAAAGTAAAAAAAAAAAATTCCACTAGAATCTGAAGATACAGAATGTGCAAACACAGAATGGAAGTGTTAGGAGGGCCGATGGTCAAAGTTGGGGAGAATTATGAGAAAACAAGATTTTAGTAGCAATAACCTAGGAAGCACCATTTCTTTTGATATCTAGTGACCAAAGCCTTAAAATGAAGCCCAAGGGGCCTAAACTGGAAAGGATTTTAGCTGTCCAGGAATTAAAGGGATCAATGACTAGGAGAAATAAATTAGATTTAGCTTGAGGGTTAAGGGCATAAAGAAAGAGAAGGCAAATTGACAAAATAGTATTTACTGCAACAACTTCAAGATTGATAATACATGTGACATAAGTACTATGCCTAAGATGAACACAATTTGTTTCTTGAGTTCAAGTAAGTAGTTATGTTTTTGAATCACTGACCCTGGTTAGAGGTTCTGGGTATTATATCCAAAGTTAGGGAAGTCAAAGAGTGCATAAAAGGACTAGCAAAGCTTTCACTATTCTATGCCGCATGGTGCCTCTGTTAAAAACCAAACACTAGAGGTTTGTTTTTATATGAAAAAATAATATAAACTTTTAATGGCAGTTTTTATTATTTCATTTTCCACACTTTTTTTTCTTGTTCCTTGCTCTGTATTTTGGAGATCTGGCAATAGTTTAATACAAAAAATGTAGAACCTACCATGTCCTCAGTAAGCAGTGATTCGTGAAGATAATACATCCAGTCACTTAATTAGAAAGCAGGATTCTCCTGCCAAGGGGTTAGACCGGTGCAGGGGCCAATGGCCAGCATCGGAGCCTGGCGTGAGGCAAGTTCACTCCTGCGGCCTCCAAGGTCGGGACCAAAGCCAGCTTAGGGGTTTGACCGGTTCAGGGGCCAGCGAGACCAGAACTGGGTCCTCCCATGAGGCAAGGCCGCTGCGTGAGCCAGCGAGGTCTGGATCAGTCCACTGAGTAGCCAGGCCACTACTGGGACCATCAAGAGTGGGATTGGTACTTGCAACGCAGCATGCACAGAGAAATATCGCAGAAAATATAAATCAGACGCTTCTCTTAATCAGCAATAACTAGGAGGAAAAGGGCAACAGGAAGAGGTTGAGCTATAGAAAGGGCCCTATAGTGAAGCAACTAATGTGATCAATCAGAGGGTATGTAATACTGGAGGACAGAGCCTCTTTAAAATGCAGGAGGTACATAAACAAATGTATCAAAGTAAATCACCAAAGAAGTGTGGGATGGAGGGAGGGGGAGGGAATGGGACGGGGGGGGGGGGCTGGAGGAGGGCTAATTGGATGATGTGTGCTTGTATATCCTCTCAAGTCTTGTACTCCAATGTGATTGATATATGACTACAATGCACCAATTTAAAAAATAAATTAATTAAAAAAATAAATAAATAAATTTTCCACATATTAAAAATAAATAAATAAATAAATAAAATATAACAAAATTAAAAAAAAAAAAAAAGAAAGCAGGATTCTGAGATTATTGCGGGACCTAGGCTCCTAACTTGTCAACCAAATGTTACTTCCTCTTTACTCTAATGAATTGCTGAAGTACGGCTAATTTTCTATGAGAGTTTATTAGCAGGCATATGATACGGTGTGTAAGCAGAGATACTGATATTTTCTCTTCCAGTGACCAAAATATTTATGCATTTTATAAAATAGAAAGAACTTTCTAAAAAATTAATAAGATCTGTTTCACAAATTACCAATCCAACTGGAACACTGACTAGTAGAAATGACAAAAGATTTGTTCTTATGGTTGATAAAAAATTTATATCAGGGCATTCAAGTAAAGTTATTTTCTGTGTTCTGATTTAATGAATCATGTGAGTTGTATCTGGCTGGGTGACACAGATTCTGGCTCACTGAAGCCTGCTCTAATGTCTCCCAGCATAGCCTTCCCTGGGACAAGGAAGCCAGAGTAAATGTCAGACTCAAGTAATATCAAAGAAAGAGAGCAGGGCTGAAGATGCTAGGAGGCTCACTCGACACTTCCTGACCTGTGAACGTCCAGTAAGCCTCCCATGTCCTATGGGCTTCGATGACCTAACAAACGCCAGTAATGCAGGAATGAATGGTTCTCAAAAGATTTTGCAATTCAAGCTGAAAAACACTACACTTATTAAATGGTTTTAACCCTACTGAAAAATAGCCTTAGAAATCACTAGTGGTTTCCTAAAAGGTGAATGAGTATTAAATGTTTTATATATGCTTGTGTAGTAAGCATTTTTTTAGTTCCTTTATATCTGTTAGATTTAAAAATATACATTAATTCAAACAAAACTTTTCTGCTGATACTAAAGATAAAATGTTGAAGAAAAAATGAAATAGCTTAGTTATGTGAAGCTACAGACATAAAATAATGTCCATTCAATGTTAATAAATGGTTTATTAAAAATGATACTGGAAGACGATTCTGTATATATTCCACATGGGGATATTCTTCTTTCAAAAGATGTTAAATAGTACTTGTGAAGAATAGAGTCCTCAGAAGAACAGATGGTAAAAAGTGTAAAAAGAATGATTATAGTTTATCATAATATGGCATGTCACTTTATATGAAAATTATTTTATAAGAAAGGAAAATAAAGGTATAAAATAAACATTCTTCCAAGACAGTTTACAAAATCAGTAAATAACTTTGTTTTTCCCTAGTCAAAATTCTCATTTATCACTTAGAATTAAAATCTGAAGAAGTACTTACAATGACAGCAACACGATGGCAATTAAAGTCCATTCTGCAGGTTTGTGGATAATATTTCTATTTGTTAATCTGAAAGACAGTAAGATAAAATTTACCCAAGGATTTTTACATTTAAATAAACTGATTTTTGGATAAAATCAGATTTAAGATATTATATTTCAAAGAAGCACTTTTAAAATACTTGATATATCTGACAGCAAAAGTCAGTAGTATAATGTTATTCAGAATCTGATAATTTTCCACCATCTAAAATGGAAGTTCCATTCCTACTTTTACATAATTATAATAACAGTTCTATTTAGAGAAGAAGGAAATACAGGAACAATGACAAAACTAATTTGCATAGTTTATTAAGATATAATACACACACACACACACACACACACACACACACCCTGTAACAACATTTTCTATTTGTTCCCCTGAATAACTAGGTAAGAATTTCTGATTTTAATTTTATTCCCCCTAAATCAAACATTTTATTAAAGCTAACTAGGTAAGAATTTCTGATTTTAATTTTATCCCATCTTTTGTATACCTTTCCACTTTATGCTAGGTTGTTTGCAGTCAATTAAGGGATGTCATAATCCATAATTTACAGAAATGACAGTTGGCGTAATAAATTATAAGACTAGATCTTTAAAAAAGTTTTAAAAATCTTAAGTAATTTCTCAAGCAAAAAAATATTCTGATATCTTAGTTTCTTAAAAAGCATTTATATACATTAGTGTAAGTTAAAATATGATAGTTGAAGCCGGGCGTGGTGGCACACGGTTATAATCCCAGCACTTGGGAGGCTGAGACAGGAGGATTGTACAGGTTCAAAGTCAGCCTCAGCTACTTAGGGAGGCTCTCAGCAACGTAGTGATACGCTGTTTCAAAATATAAAATAGGTCTGGGAGAGTAGCCCAGAGGTAGAAGGCCCCTGGGATCCATCCCTAGTAAAGCATGTGTGCTTGTGCGCGCATGCACGCACACACAAAGATAATTGGCCATACCAAAGATTGGTGAGGACAGGAAGAAATAGTTCCTCTAATACACTGCTAATGTGCAGTTGAATAACAATTGGCAATACCTAATGAAGTTGAAAATGCATATGAATAGCCCAGCTATTATATTTCTAGATATAAAGCTTAAAAACTGGGAAACAATAAATTGTAGCATATGTATATATAAATATATTAAATTGAATATATAATATTCAATACCTGCTAAAATAAATAACCTAGATTTACATTTTGCTCATAATTTTGAGTGAAATAAAGCAAATATGTTATGACATTATTTATATGAACTAAGAATAGACAACACTAAATCTAGTTTGTGGACCCTTATGCATGTAGCAGAAGTATAAAAGCAAAGACAAGAAGGATACACTTTCCTTTACAGCTCAGGTGGCTTTTGGGGAGGCAAGAATGGACTGGAAAAGGGCAAAGCAGACTTCCTGTGCTCTTCCTCCGTGGTGCTGGCTACTCCATCTGACCGAAACCATCTCTACTCAGAGAAGTTTCCTTACCTCATCTCTAATAAGGTCTATCTGGACCATCTTACTAAAAAGTGTAGCCTGCCTTCTACCCCCTAGCTCAATACTCCCGATCCTCTTGCCCTGCTATATATATATTCTTTTCTATTTCCATAGCATTTATTGCCTTCTAACATATTATTCATTACTTGTTTTCTCTTGTTTGAGGGCAGGAATTTGTGTTCTTCACCTAATCATTCCAAGTGCCTAGAACAAGTGCCTGGCACCAATGGGTATTAATTTTTTTGGATAAGTGAATTACCTATATTGCTTTAAGATGTACACCTGAATCTAACCTTAGAAAGTATTAACATGTCTTAATTCTGAGGGGAGGACATGTTTCATTACATTAATCTAAACTTTCTCCATAATTTAAAATAAGCTTCAGAACTAAAAAAAAAGTCCAGATGACATAAAAAAGTGTACATTATAGTGGCTAACACCTGACAGATCTGGGTACCTATCACTAGGAAGCATTTTGCCTTGGCCATGTTATTCTTCTTCTTATTATTATTATTTTTGGCAGCACTGGGATAGAACTTAAGGCCTCATCACATGCTAGGCAAGTGCTCTACCAATAAGCTACATCCCTAGCTGCATGCATTATTTGATGGCTGTAAAACTAATTTTTTTTAAATTTGGTAAAATAAGGGCAATTATACCATCTATTTAATAAAGTTGTTGTTGTTGTTGTTGTTGTTGTTGTTGTTGTTGTTCTTCTCCTTCTTCTTCTTCTTCTTCTTCTTCTTTATTTTTTTTTTTTTTTAGTAATAGGGATAGAACCCAGAGGCATTCTACCTCTTGGGCCATCTCTCCCAGTCCTATTATTTATTTATTTACTTATTTACTTATTTATTTATTTATTTATTTTTGTGGTACTGGGGATGAAAACCAGGGGCTTTCTACCTCTGGGCTACACTCTCAGAATTATTTTATATTTTATTTGGAAAAAAGATTCTCACTACATTGCTGAGAGCCTCACTAAGTAGCTGAAGCTGGCTTTGAACTTGTGCGCTTCTCCTGTCTCAGCTTCCCAAGTACTGTGATTACAAGCATGTGTCACCACGCCCGACTACTGTTTATTTTATTGAAACAGGGTCTCACTGAGGTGCAGAGGGCCTCACTAAGTAGCTAAGGCTTCCTAGAACCATGATCCTCCTGTCTCAGCCTCCCAAATGCTGGGATTGCAAGCTTGTACCACCATGCCTGGCTATTTCATAAAGTTCTTATGAGGAGAAAATGTCCAGAAGGCACACATGTTGCCAAATCTAACGGATACTTCTCAGTCCTCATCGTAATCAATTAGCACCTAACAACAGAAAAATCAAATGACAATTTGAAAGTACAAAACGAATTATCTTGACCTCTTCGCTAGTTTTTGGACATCTTGACAGTGATCACTCCCTTCTCCATAGAACGTCTTCTCTTAGTTTCCACTTGCCTTCTTTCTCCCTCTCACTGCACTCATTCACAGGTCTCTCAATACTGGAAGGTCCTCTGCCTTAGTCTTTCTTCTCCTCTATAAAAGCTCTTCCTTATGGTGATACTATCCAATCTCATAGTGTTAAATATTAGATAACTCTGTGCTGACAACTCTCAATTTATTATCTCTAGCCTGGACTCTTCCTTGGATTCCAGACTTCATTCTCTAATTGTCTACTTGACGTTTCAAAGGAGGAGGTGAAAACCTGAGCTGCTTATCCCACTGCCCCAACCTGACCAGGTCCTCCTGTGGATATCCTCATCTCAGTAACAAACACTACCCTGTCCTTCCAGAATCCAGCTGCCCAGGTAAAAAATCTTGTGGGTAAATTTGACTTCACATTTCACCAAAAAACAGCCATCAAGCCCGGGATGGTTCTACCTCCAAAACAGAATCTGATCAATTTCTATCACTTAGACGGCTCTCTCTTTTTTGGACCACACCATTTCTTGCCCAGCTTACAAAAATAGTCTTTTAATTTGTCTCCCTGTCTCTGCCCATTTGTTGTAATTCTCAGCTCAGCAGAGTGCTTTAAGTTAGATCCTCTGTTCAGAACCCACCAACTGCCTTCATCTCTCTCAGTGACAGTCAAGACTGTGGTTGTGCAGCCTATTCAGTTTGTACCAAGCCCAGCCCCTGTCCCATTCTTCGCTGTCTTTTCCTACTCTTGCCTCTGCTCATTTGTCTAGCCTTACCAGCATCCCCAAAATTCTGTGAGCACATCAGGTCCATTCCTGTTCTAGGGCTTTTTTCTTTTTAACCTTGTTTTTTCCCTCTGTCTGATTCATTTTCATAGCTTGTTCCTTATTTCTTAGCAGGTCTTTTTACAAATAGCATCTTCTCAATGAGATATTCCAAAACCAGCTTATTAGAAATTACAACTTTCAAGCCAAGCATGGTGGTACACGCTTGTAAGAGGCTGAGACAGGAGGATCACGGTTCGTGGACAGCCTCAGCTACTTATGTGAGGCCCTTTTCAACGCAATGAGACCCTGTTTCAAAATAAAGAACAAAAAATAGGGCTGGGGGTATAGCTCGGAGGTAGAATGCCCCTGGATTCCATTCGCAGTATCGCAAATAAATAAATAAATAAATAAATAAATAAATAAATAAATAAATAAATAAATTGCAACTGTGTCCTTACCCATGCCAGTTTTCGCTGCTTCTGGGAAGAAAAAGAGATTGCAGTGGGAAAGGAAAAGGGCCATCACCACAGAAAAATAATGCATATATATTACATTAAAAATATGTAAGTTCTATGAGAGAAGGGTTGTTTCTATATTCTTCACTGCTATATCTGTAACAACTAAAACCAAATCTAGCAAATAACCAAGAGAGCTCAAAGAAGGAAGCAAGGAAGAAAAAATGACAGAACAACCAGAATTTCTTTTCCTATTCACACACTTCTCCCAGAGTTAACAGAGATTTAAGATTTTATAAATTCCTTTGGCAAAAAGTGAGTGCCTACTCTACACCATTGTTTTAAGGCACTGGGGGAAAACACAAGTGATGCTAGTTTTACTTCAGAGTACATCTACTAGGAGAAAGCAAAATTATTGTTGTTGTCAAAAGCATTTTTTACTTATTCATGTTTTCCACTGCTGAGCTAAGATCATGTCCAGCACAAATGCTAAATGAATATACTCATTATTTTCTGAGTGATAATTTAAAAAATAAAAGTATTTGTTAGAAACATTTAAAAAGCTTATTTTCAAAATGTCGTGAGTTGAAATTCTAGATTTAGAAAACTACCTTGATTCATCACTGATAAAATTTAAAGAGGACTCTGTGTCAAAATATACTTTTATTTCTATTTTTTATTTTATTCTTTTTAATTTTTTTGTGTGGGGATTGAGCCAGGGCATTCTACCTAAGTTACACCCTCAGTCCTTTTTAAATTTTTTATTGTGTTTGGAATCAGGGTGTCCTTAGTTTTCTGAGAAAATCATTACATTGCAGAGGCTGTCCTTGAACCTGTGAATCTTCTGTCTCAGCCTCCCAAGTACTAAGAGTACAGGTGTATAACACAAACAAAATTAAAACAAATTAAACAAATTAAAATTACAAATTAAAAAACAAATTAAACAATTAAAATTTTGTTTAAATTTGACTTAGAAATATCTTGATTCAACACTGATTACAGTGAATCATTACCAAGCATCACATCAATATAACATCTGGATGACAGCCAGTGATGCGATTCAGTGGAAAGGACAGCTCTATCCACTGGGGGAAGAAGGCTCTTTAAAGAGCTGGAAAGGCTGTGTTGTGTTTAGGTCCTGAAATGGGCTCTCAACTCCAGCTGCACGTTAGAATCACCCAGGGGGCTTTTAAGAAATACTAATGTCTGAGCCCAACCCTACTCAAATGAAACTTGCTCTTCAGGGGCAAAGGCAAGAATCTGTAGTTGTTAAAAACTCCCCAGGTAGTTCTGATGCGCAAATGCTTGAGAACCACTGTTCTACAAGTCCCTACTATTGGCCGCCATTTCAAAGAGAAGGATACTGTTACTTAGGCCAACTCTTTCCCATTGTTAGTATTGATTGGAAAGACTTCTCAACACTAGTCACTGTTATCGATACGGCATTTTTTTCAAAGGTTTTGCTTGGAAACTCCAGTGAACAGTCACACTGTTCCGTCAGAATCTAAAGACTAAGTTATCTTACTAGAGGCCATTCTATATTCTAAACAACTGAAATTTTTCTACAAGGAAGCAAAGCCAATTTAAATAATTGTGTTAAAGCTATGTATTTTGACCCACAGATACTAAAAGTAAACATTTTAAAAAACAACTTACCTAACAGCAAATTCTGTTTGGGGAACAGAATTTCTAATATCCCCTACCAAAATGACACATAACTTTGGGGCATATTTTCCCCGATTTTTAAATTAAACCTCAAGTATATATAAATTTAGAATATAAAATAAATTTCTATGTATTCATCATAACTTTGTCAATGATCAAATCCTGGTCCATGGTGTTTCAACTTTACAATCATATTAGCATATAATTTCATCTAGTGTTTTTTTTTTTTTTTTTCTACTGGAGATTGAACTCAGGGGCAGTCTACCTCCAAGTTACATCCCAGTCCTATTTTATTTTGAAACAGGGTCTCATTAAGTTGCTAAGGCTGGCCCCAAACCTGCAAACCTACTGTCTCAGCTACCAAGTATTGGGATTACAGGAATGTGAATGGTATTTGCTTTGCTTTTATTGATTGTAAATAATGCAGAAAGTGACTTGAAAGGACTCAGTTATATAATTGAAATGATAGAAAAAGATGATAAAAGTTTATAAGCACAACAGGAAAAGGTCATTTGAAAGTCTGCATAGCTGTTGTCTGTAGCTCTGTTAGAGACGTAAGAGCAAGATGGCTCTTGTGTTGGTTAACTTAGGTTAAGCACACTACTTACTTAGGGTCTAGAGAGGAGATAAATGAGTATTTATTTATTGCGGTACTAGGAGTGGAACCCAGGGGCATTCGACCTCTGAGCTACACCCCCAGCCCTATTTTTTTATTCTTTATTTTGAAGCAGGGTCTCAATGAGTTGCAGAGGGCTTCACTAAGTAGCTGAAGCTGTCCTCAAACCGTGATCCTTCTATTTCAGCCTCCCAAATGTTTGGATTACAAGTATGTGCTACCACACCCGGCTGATTTTAAAACCTCTTTACTATTCAGCGCTGCCTATGGAGGTGACAGCTATCTTCCATTCAACATAATGGCTGCCCTCAGAACTCTTGTGAAGCCCAAGATTGTAAAAAAAAAAAAAACCAAGAAGTTCATCTGGCACCAGTCAGATCAATATGTGAAGATTAAGTGTAGCTGGTGGAAACCGAGGTACTGACAACAGGGTGCAGAGACGATTTAAGGGCCAGATCTTGATGCCCAACACTGGTTATGGGTGCGATAAGAAAACCAAGTGCATGCTGCCCAGTGGCTTCCTGAAGTACCTGGTCTACAACGTCAAGGGGCTGGAAGTGCTCCTGATGTGCAACAAATCTGACTGCAGAGATTGCTCACAATGTCTCCTCCAAGAAACAAAGCCATCATGGGAAGAACGGCCCAGCTGGCCATCAGAGTCACCAACCCCAACGCCAGGCTGCACAGCAGAGAAAATGAGTAGATACCTCACAACATGCTTTTGCATGTATGCTTATATAAATACACAAAAACTGCCATCTGACATTCCCCTTCCCCCCAGAAAAACCTCTTTACTAATGACTACAAAGACAACCAATGGTAGATTTCTAAGAAAGTCTTTTGATAACAACTCTCTTAGGCCTACTGGATCTTTCAAATTCTTCTGATGGAAATATCCAGGTCTGAATTGGCTTCTGGTCTGGTGAGATTACTGATTCTCAATTTGCAGTTACACTGTGCACACGACCAGATGCTCCCTTGATATCTCTATGAAGAAACTAGACAAATGCTTGGACTGACATCAGAGACCAGGAGATATAAAATACAATTCAAATGACCTAAGTATTTATTTTTATCCTGCTGGGGAATTAAACCCAGGGCCTTATGCACTCTAAGCACACTACCACTGAGCTACATTAAAAGACATTAGTAATTATGTCTAGTTAAGCTAGTTAAAAGACATTAGTACTTATCCTTCATGTCTTAATTTTAATGTGACTTCTTCAGGGAGGATGTCCCTGATGATATAATGTCTTCCCCACCTCATAAGGGTAATTCACTGTTGTAAACTTCCATAACTCTCTGTTGCTATCATGGTTTAGCTTCATCTAATGAAACAAGTAAGACAGAGTCCTTTATTTATTTATTTTTTTGGTGGTACTGGGGTTCCTGGAAGCCCTTCTACCTCCAGGCTACACTCCCAGACCTATTTTATATTTTTGAAACAGGGTCTCTTACGCCAGCGCAGCTGGCTTCGAACCTGCGCGATCCTCCTGTCTCCACCTCCCAAGCGCGGGGATTACAAGCGTGCGCCACCACGCCCAGCTAGAGTCCTTTATTCTTACCCTTTACCTTTACCTTTGTACGATTTTTCTGAAGACCAAATTCATGTTTTGTTGACAAAATATTTATTTTTTAAAGAGCTATTTTAAGCCAGGTGTGGTGATGCATGCTTGTAATTCTAGCATTTGGGAGGCTGAGACCCAAGGATCGTGGTTCATAAACAGCCTCAGCTACTTAGTGAGGCCCCTTGCAACTCAGTGAGACCCTGTTTCAAAATAAAGAATAAAAAATAGGACAGGGGGTGTAGCTCGGGGGTCTAATGCCCCTGGGTTCCATCCCTAGATCCGCAAAATAATAATAATAATAATAATAATAATAATAATAATAATAAATAAAAAAATAAAAAATAAAAAAATAGCTGGGCGTGGTGGCGTACTTGTTTTTCTTCCTTCCTTCCTTCCTTCCTTCCTTCCTTTCTTTCTTCTTCTTTTCTTTTTTTCTTTTTTTTTTGGTGGTACTGGGGTTCCTGGAAGCCCTTTTACCTCCAGGCTATACTCCCAGACCTATTTTATTTTTGGAAACAGGGTCTCTTAAGCCAGCGCAGCTGGCTTCGAACCTGTGCGATCCTCCTGTCTCCGCCTCCCAAGCGCGGGGATTACAAGCATGTGCCACCACGCCCGGCCAGCGGTGTACACTTGTAATCCCCACTTTTGGGAGGCTGAGACAGGAGGATCGCACAGGTTCGAAGCCAGCTTCAGTTACTTAGTGAGGCTCTCAGCAACTTAGTGAGACCCTGTTTCCAAATAAAGTATAAAATAGGTCTGGGAGTATAGCCTGGAGGTAGAAAGCCTCTGGGTTCCACCCCCAGTACCATAAAAAAAAAAAAAAATATATATATATATATATATATATATATATATATATATATATGTATGTATGTATGTATACACACACACACACACACACACACACACACACACACACACACACACAGAGCTATTTCTAGAGTCAGGTGTGATGGTGGTGTACACTTACAATTCCGGTATTGGGAAGCTGACACAGGAGGATTGCAGGTTTGTGGCCAGCCTTGGCTACTTAGTGAGACCTTCTGCAACTTAGCAAGACTCTATTCTAAAATAAAGAATAAAAAATAGGGCTGAGAGTACAGCTTGGTGGTAGAATGCCTCAGGGTTCAACCCTCAATATTGCAAAAAAGAAAAAAAAAGAGCTATTCTATTTTGTCTGTATGTGTTACTAGGCACTGAACCTAGGGGAATTCTACCCCCACGCTATACTCCTAAGCCCTATTTTTTTTTAAAATAGAGCCTTGCTTCGTTACTAAGGGTCTAAGTTGCTAAGGCTGGACTACCTGTGATCCTCCTGTCTCAGCCTCCCAAATATTGGGATTATAGGAATGCATCACACACCTGGCTCTAATTTTAAAGACAACAGAAGAGACTGACAACTTTCATTGTATAGTTATAGTTACAGAAGACACAACCATAAGATTTTCTTCAAAGCTACTCTAGGGCACAGGAGTATAGCTTAGAGCTATACCACCACCCTAGCAACACACACACACACACACACACACACACACACACACACACACACACACTCTCCCCCCCCCCAGTTCTGGTTTTATTTTATTTTTGTGGTAATGAGGATGGGACCCAGGAGCATTCTATCATTGAGCTGCACTCTTTTTTAGCCCTATTTTTTAGTCTTTTATTTTTGAAACAGGGTCTCACTGAGTTGCGAAGGGCCTCACTAAGTAGCTGAGGCTGTCGGTGAACTGTGATCCTCCAGTTTCTGCCTCCCGAATGCTGGGATTACAAGCGTGCACCACCATGCCTAGCTTGGCTTTATCTTAATTAAATAATTTTTGTGTTACTGGGAATTGAACTCAGGGATGTTATATCTCTGAACTACACTTTTAGCCCTATTTAATTTTTTATTTTGAAACAAGGTCTAAGTATTGCATGCCGACCTCGAACTTGCAATCCTCCTGTCTCAGCCTCTCAAGTACTGGAATTACAGGCATGCACCACTGTGCCCTGCTAGATTTCTAATTTTAAAGAATATTTTTTTGTTGTTGCTTCTAAGGATTGAGCCTAGGATCTCATGCTTTCTATCACTGAGATTACTCCTGTCCCTGAAAGAAGTTTCAATTGCCTCACTATGAGGCAGCACAATATAACTATAGCATTGAGTTTATTTTCACTGAAATTATTAACAATTTAACATGATAATTTTAGTTATCAAGGTGCTGAAACCCAGGGGCATTCTACCTCCGAGTTATACCCCTAGCGCTACATTTTATTCATATTCTCATTCTCATTCTCTCTCTCATTCTCTCTCTCTCTCTCTCTCTCTCTCTCTCTCTCTCTCTCTCTCTCTTCCCCTTCCCCCCCCCCTCTGGATCATATTGAAAATGGCATACATTCAGACAGTGCTTGGTGCCCTTCCTCACCCCCTACTTACCCTTCCCCCTCCCAACAATGAGTGTCCAGGCTGACCATGCTACATTCATACTTTTACACACATTCAGACGTAGCTCCTCCATTGATCAACCTTAGCCTTCTTCCTCTCCTACCCTTCCATATAAAGAACAAAATCACATGTCATTCGCAAGAAGATGGAAAGACCTACAGAACATTATGTTAAGTGAGATCAGCCAAGCACAGGAGAAGGGACATAGGTTTTCTCTAATATGTCCAAACTAGGGACTATTATTCTTTATTTTGAAACAAGGTTGCAGAAAGCCTCACTAAAAAGCTGAGGCTGTCTGCAAACAGAACCTAGATCCTCCCAAAGATCCTAAAATGACTGACTGCAGAAGGGAAAGAGTAGGAGAACCAAGAGACTGGAATGTGTGGATGTCTTTTCTGTATATACTATTTCACTAAAATTCACAATGTAACTGGCTTTGTGTTATAAGTATAATTTTCATTCTTAATTTTAGGTTATTATAAAAATAAATTATCCAAAGTGAAATATATCACGGTTTGAGCAAATAAAGAATTGGGTTTAGTAGAAGACAAGAAATAATGTTTATAGGAGAGGAAAAGAGAACATTGTATTTAGAACTAAGACATTGAAAGTAAATCACTTATTTTCTTCTTGTATCAAGTTAAAATAACTGAGAAGGAAATATAATATTAACACTAACCTGAAAGTTCGGACAAGATTTTTAAGTTCAGTGTAAATATCTCCTAATGTAATCTGAAGAGGACCCAAAAGTCCAGGCAATCTGAAAATTAAAAACATTAAATTTGTTTACAATATAATTTAACAATAAAGAACTCTATTTTGAGTCAGGCCTAACTCTTTATTTTTCACAGGTAATAATGGCACTTAGGTGGAAGCCGCCATGATAAGGGAACATTTCAGAGTAACTCCACATGCTACTCTGTAGTCCACATTACAGTGCGAAGAAGCACTGAAGACAGAAAGTAGTTTTGCTGCCAGTTCTTGTCTTTGGTTTTTCTTACCTGAAGAGCAATTTAACAATAAATATTAACATTAATTGCAGACACCCTAAAAACTTATCCTAAGGAAATAATCAAATAAACATTACTCAGATAAAAGATGCTTATTGCAGAAATATAGATATGTATCTTTTGCAATACTGGAGATTGAACCCAGAGGCATCCTACCTCTGAGCTACACCTCCAGCCCTATTTTTTATTCTTTATTTTGAAACGGGTCTCACTAAGTTGCAGAGGGGCTCACAAAGTAGCTGAAGCTGGCCTTGAACCTGTGATCCTCCTGTCTCAGCTTCCCAAGTACTTGGATTACAAGTGCTACCACATGTGGCCAGAGATATTTTTAGTTAAAAATAATAAACATGTATCAGCAGGTTACTGGATAAATAAATTATAATATACACATTTAATAAATATAATAAAAACCCTGAAAGTTATATAAATTTGTGTTTTTAAATTTTTTTTTTTTTTTTTGGTGGTACTGGGGTTCCTGGAAGCCCTTCTACCTCCGGGCTACACTCCCAGACCTATTTTTACATTTTTTTTAAATTTGGAAACAGGGTCTCCTAAGCCAGCGCGCGCGGCTGGCTTGGAACCTGCGCGATCCTCCTGTCTCTGCCTCCCAAGCGCGGGGATTACAAGTGTGCGCCACCACGCCCGGCGTGTTTTTAAATTTTTTATTTATTTTTTAAGACATGTTCTCCCTAAATTGCCCAGGCTGGCCTCAAACTTGTGATCCTCCTGACTCAGCCTTCTAAATAGCTGAGATTGCAGGCATGCACCACCATGCCCTGATAAATCTGTTTTTTAAAATGTGGAAAAGATAAATGTTGAGTGAAAAATATATAGTTGGATCCCACTTTTATAAAAACAAAATGCTTTTGTATTGACTACATATCAGGAAAACACAGGGAATGAATATTCATATGCTGTATGTATGTCAGGATAAGCATCACAATACTAAAATTGGTTACCACTGAGTAGTGGGATTCGGGTGATTTTTATTTCCTCCTTTATACTATTTTTATATTGCTGAATCTCCAATAAAAACATTATTACCTTTTTTTACGTGTATGATGCTGGGGCTTGACCTCAGGGTCATCTCTGAGCCATCCCCTCAGCCTTTTGTGTGTTCACTTTGAAATAGGGTCTTGCTAGGCTGCTGATGGCTGTGGTCCTCCTGTGTCAGCCTCTCATGTACTGAGATGATAGGCATGTACCACCACTTCCAGCTAACATTTGACTTTTTAAAAAGAATTTAAAAAATACTTTCAAATACTTTCCAAGATAGAACAGCAAGAATAATCTCATATATCTATTTCTAGATGTAACCTTTCAATATTTTGCTGTATTTGATTCATTCTTCATTTCTTTTTGCAGTAATGCTTTGAAGTTAATGCCTGACACCATATTACTTGATCCCTATTTCCATTTGTATCTCTAAATGCAAAGTTAGTTTCTTTATATTTAAAATGATCATATCTAGCCAAGTGTGGTGTGCACACTTGTAATTCCATTACTTGGGAGGCTGAGACAGGAAGATTCATGGCCAGCCTCAGCTACTTAGTGAGGCCCTCCACAGCTTAGTGAAACCCTGTTTCAAAATAAAGAATAAAATTGGGCTGGGGATGTAGCTCAGAGGTAATATGCCCCTGGGTTCAACCATCAGTACTGCAAAATAAATAAAGTAAAATAAAATAATCATATCTAACCACAAAATTCCTTAATATTTAATATTCAATATATATTAAGGTCTATTTCTAATTGGTTTGTTCAAATCAGTGGCCAAATATTTTTTTTTATAAGAAAAAGCCCAACTGCTTTCACTAACAAGGACAAAACGCTCATGCCACCATAATTAGTTATCTTTTCACTGTTCTTTTTGCTTTCTTTTAAGCTTTTCCAATGTCTTCTGAAGTTCACTTCTTGTTCCACTTATAGCAAAGTTTTTTGTGGTATCCTCGGTGTTAGCCAAAACCCAGAAGGAGCAGACTGCTTCAATGACATGCCTATATGATCTTGGATTTAAAACTGGATACTGCCGGGCGTGGTGGCGCACGCTTGTATTCCCCGCGCTTGGGAGGCGGAGACAGTAGGATCACGCAGGTTCGGAGCCAGCCTTGCTGGCTTAAGAGACCCTGTTTCCAAATTAAAAAATATAAAATAGGTCTGGGAGTGTAGCCCAGTGGTAGAAGGGCTTCCGGGAACCCCAGTACCACCACCAAAAAAAAAAAAAAAGTCTAGAAGACTATTTTCACATAAATTCTCATCTATGTATTATATATGTATTATATATCTGTATGGATGATCCATCTCACCTTTCAAAATACATTGGTATCAAAATACATTGGTATCAAAAAACCTGGTATCTATCTTCTTGTACTATAAATCATAGGTGGTGACCTATACTGTTTTGTATACTAATATACAGAGAAACAAGTGTTCATGTATGAAGTTCAGATAGAAGGCGAAACTAGTCCAAGCCGGGCATGGTTTGGCATGCTTGTAATCTCAGCATTTGGGAAGCTGAGAGCAGAGGACTGTGGTTTGCACACAGCCTATGCTACTTAGTGAGGCCCTCCGCAACTTAGTGAGACCCTGTTTCAAAATAAAGAATAAAGAATAGGGCAGGGGATGTAGATCAGAGGTCGAATGCCCCTGGGTTCCATCCCCAGACCTGCAAAAACAAAACAAAATAAAAAACCCAGCAAAACTAATAATAGATTTACTATATTAGAAGAGCTTAACATATAGCTGGAACTCATAAACTTCAACATTTACTTAAAATGTAAGTATTGGGATCTAGACATGTAATGCTAATATTTGGGAGGCTGAGACAGGAGGATCACAGGTTCAAGACCAGCCTCAGTGACTTAGCAAGACACCCTGCAACCTAGGAAGACCTGGTTTTAAAAGAAAAAATAATAAAAAAGGGGGGATGGGAGTACCCTGTACCCTGGAAGTAGAATGTCCCTGGGTTTAATACCCAGCACTACACACATACATACACAAAACAAACTGGAATAGTTCTTCTTGATTTAGTTTTTTTTATATCAAGATACAAAACCAATCCAAAGGGATTAATGTAGCTTAGAAACATAAACTTTAAAGTAAAATAATCACACCTCCCATTATATTACAAATAATGTTTCCAGAAACTTTTTATTTCCAAACCACAACAAAATTAACTTTTCTATATTTATAGCTCCTTAAAGAACGACTGGTATTCTTTCCCATGTTTTCTGCTAAAGAAGGAAAATACAAGATGAAAGTTTAAGATAGTCCTCATATCTATGAAAAAATTTCATATTCCTTTTGACAGAGAAATCAAAATAAACAATTTTAAGCCATTTGTTAATTATTAAAAAAAAACAATCATTTCCACCATGGGAAGCTTCAAGTGTGAAGTTGACCTGAACAAAAACTCAAGTTGTTAAGTATGAAATGATTCTATGAACATGTAAGCAGAATGAGCTAACAGACCTTTAAAACTTAACAACAACCTCTGTTCACACATGAAACTGATTTGGCACATTCACCAAAATCAGTATTTGAACGTTTCTAGTATCGATATTTTCCTCCTGACTTCGGCAGAATATTTAGTGGGAGTCAGGTTGTTTGGTTTTCTATCCCTATAATCTCAGTCTCCCTCTTCATGATTCTTTGTGTCTTCTACCCAAATTTAGTATTTCATGGATAATATATATATTTTATGTGTGTATGTGGTAAAGGGGATTAAACCCAGGGGTATTTTACCACCGAACTGCCCTCTAGCCCCTTTTATTTTGAAACAGGCTCTTTCTCAGTTAATGTACACTGGCCTCAAACCTGTGATCCTCCTGTTTCAGCCACCCAGGTACTGTTATTACAGGTGTGCACCGCCACATCTGGCACTAGAAAAATCTAAATTCTTCAATGAATAAATCGATGTAAACTTTTCATATTATATTATTTTTCAAAATGTTTAAAATTCAAGGACAAGACTTATAAATTATAAACTCATAGATATTAAGTTAATTTTAAAATATTACAAAACTGAAATTGTTATTACATACTTACACTTTACTCAATTTTTCCAGTACGATGCGTTTTCTAATCTGGTTCTGGGAACTTGAATCTATCAGTGGGAATGTGGAACCATGCTGAAACACATTTTTTAACAAAGCAAAATAGAATAATAAATTGACATTCTTTTATTAGCAGAACAGTAAATACTAAGTACAAATGTTTACACCTCTGGTATAACAGGTCAAAAAGTAGACTTAAGAATTCAAAGATTTAAATTTGAGTATAAGCTGAGCCATTAAACTGATGCAAACTTGCTTATGTCATTTGGTCTCTTGAAAGTCTTTTCATCAGTGTATAGGGACATTAATCCTTTATTAAATGAGAAAATGTATACAAAAGGATTCTGTAAATTGCTAAATGCTATACAACTGTAAAATACTTAAGGATGAAAGTCAGCAAATTCTATAAGACATATGGGAAGTTCTGCTTCCAGAAGTAGCAGATAATTCAAATCAATCCTCACCTCAAGAACTGAAAGAGTTGAGAAAATAACTCACATTATTTTGGGTGTGTGCGAGTAATGTAATGGGAATTGAACCCAGGGGTGTTCTACCTTTGAGCTACATCCCCGGCCCTTATGGACTTTTTTATTTTGAAACAGTCTCACTAAGTCACTATATACTGGCCTTGAACCTGTGATCATCCTGTCTCAGCCTCCTAAATACTGGAATTACAGGAGTGTGCCACAGTGCCCAGCGAAAAACAAACAATCAGAGAACTAACGGGGCAGTAAAGAATTATGGGCTGAGCTGGGCATGGTGGCGCATGCCTGTAATTCCAGGACTTGGGAGGCTGAGACAGGAGAAAGTAATTCATTTTAGAGTTTTTCCCACCATTTGGGAGGCCGAGACAGGAGGACTGCAGTTCTCGGACAGCCTCAGCTACTTAGTGAAGCCCTTTGCAACTCAGTAAGACCCTGTTTCAAAATAAAAAATAAAAAATAGGGCTGGTGGTATCTCTCGGAGGTACAAATTCCCTGGGTTTCATCCCCAGCACTGAAAAAAAAAAAATTACAGTTCAGAGCATGCCAAAAAGGGAAGAGAATGAGCAACCTTCCCCAAGTTTGACAGCAGAATTTAACAGGACAACACCCTAGGACTAAGAATTAATAGAAAATACCTATGAGAACTGAATACCTTGAAATTACCTCAAATCCTAATAGAGTGGCATATATGTATATACTATGACTCAGCAGTCCCAGTACTATATGCAACCCTTCAGAATTGTATGTTCATTAGAAGAGAGAGATATGCTAGGAAGTTGACTACAACACCGTTTATAATATCCCCTAAACTGGCAACACCCTAAAAGTTCATTAGCACGATTAATGGCTGTTGTTCCCTTATAGTCTCATTTTCCACAGTTCAAATTATCTGTGATCAATTGTGGCCTGAAAATATTAAATGGAAAATTTTAGATGTAAACAACTGAAAAATTTTAAATTATGTGCTGTTCTGAGTACCATGATGAAATTTTGCTGCACCCACCGTGGGACACTGATCATTCCTCTGTCCGGCATATTCAGGATACATACACCATGCTACCCTGTAGTCACTGTGTAGTAGCCACCTTGGTTATCAGATCAACTCTGGTGGTATCACAGTGCTTGTGTTCAAGTAACCCTTATTTTACTTAATAATGGCCACAGAGGGCAAGAATAGTGATGTTGGAATTTGGATATGCCAGAGAGAAACTGTAAAGTGTTGTATAAATGAAAAACGGAGCCAGGCATCGTGGCACATGCCTGTAATCCCAGTACTTAGAAGGCTGAGACAGGAGGACCACGGGTTTGAGGCCAGGCCCAGCAACTTAGTGAGGCTTTTAGCAACCTGAGGTTGTGTTTCAGAACTAAATAAATGTATAAAACAGGGCCGAGAATGTATCTGATAGGTAGAATGGCCCTGGGTTCAACCCCTAGTACCACATACATACACAAAAAAAGAATGTTCTCAAATGAAAATACTGTGGAGTTTGCTAAGATCGATGATAAGAACAAATCTATTTGCAAAATTGTGCTAGTTTTGCTGTCACACCTCAAAGAATAAAGGTTACAGCTCAGTTAAAATGAAAAAGGCAGCTGGGTGAGGTGTCACACACTTGTAATCCCAGCATTTGGAATGCTGAGGATTGCAGTTTGAGGACAGCCTCAGCTACTTAATGAGGCCCTCTGCAACTTAGTGAGATCCTGTGTCAAAGTAAAGAATTAAAAAAAAAAAAAACAATAGGGCTGGGGGTGTTGCCTGGAGGTAAAATGCCCCAGGTTCCATTCCTAGTACTGCAAATAAATGAATTTAATTAATTAATTAAAAATTTAAAAAAGGAAAAGGCATTAAAACTTATGAGAAGATTTGAACAGAAAATGTATTCCAACTGACAGGAACTTGTTGTGTACAAAGTATTTCCTGAAAAAGGGACAATAAGACATTTTGCTGTCGGTAAGAGATGGTAACAGAATAAAGAATAGGTTTGGACTAAAAAATATACAAATTACGGGAGAGGCGGAATCTGCCAGTGAAAAAGCCTGCTGCCATACATCTGGTAGAGTTTATTAAAAAGAAAGAATACCAAGCTGGGCGTGGTGGTGCACCCTCATAATCCCAGTACTTAGGAGGCTGAGACAGGAGGACTATATGTTTTAAGCCAACCTTAGCAACTTACTGAGGATCTCAGCAACCTAGTGAGACACTGTCTCCAAGTAAGAAGAAAAATAATAATAATAAAAAGGAGCTGAGGTTATAACTTGGAGGTAGAATGCTTCTGTGTTCAGGTCCCCAGTACCGAAAACAAAAACAAAAATTAAAATTAAAAAACAGAAAGAGGATACCATTAAAAGCCAAGTCTTAAACTGTGAGGCAACTGGGCTCTTCTAGAAGAAGATGCCCAACAAATCTACATTCATGTAAGTGCAAAGGTGGCACCAGCAAATGAAACACGAAGCACACGTCAACTATGTGGCCACACTGTGGGGCAAGTAATAAAGGCAGGCTTAGTGTATGGAGAGATAAACCCACCCACTCCTACAAAGAAACAAAAATTGCCTGTTTTTGTTCTCAAAGCAGTTAAATCAGAACACCAGGGTGACAGTCACTTTGTTTACAGAAGGTTCCACTGATGCTTCATCCCCAAAGTGAAAATATAAATAACCAACAGTGTTCCTGGCCATTTTGAGCTTTGCCTATAAAATGTCAAAATTGTGGTTTTTCCTCCAAATACAGCCTCACTGTTTGAGGCTCTATTTTAATGCCTCACTAGGGCATTATTTGGTTTCTTCTTATTTTTACTTTTTGGTACTGGGGATGGAACCCTTCTACCTCCAGGCTACACTCCCAGACCTATTTTATATTTTTATTTGGAAACAGGGTCTCTTAAGCCAGCGCGGCTGGCTTCGAACCTGCGTGATCCTCCTGTCTCCACCTCCCAAGCGCAGGGATTACAAGCGAGCACCACCACGCCTGGCTTATTTGATTTCAGAAGGACATATCCACGAAGCTATTATTTCATTAGCAATTGACTGAGGATCCCAACCTAGACATAATACAGTTGCAAACTATTCACTGCTGCTAACACAATAATTTTCATCAAAATTTCAAAGGATAAATTAAAGCTAGAAACTGTACATGTCTGCTGGAAGAACTTATAAAATAGACTGTAAATGATTTTAAAGATCTTTCAGGGATTGATAGAGATGTTAAGGAAAATCATTCCTGCAGTAAGACAAGGTGTAGAGGAGGATTTGTCAACATGTTTGGTAACGGAGTAAAAACACAGTGAAGGCTGTGGAGAAGTACTAACAACTGAGGAAATGGAAGAACCTACTGAGTCATCTATAGAAGAGGAGGAAGATGAAGAAAACAACAGAAGCTTAATCAGCAATATGGTCATTATTAAAATTTACTCTAAAGCTGTGCATGATTGTAGTCCCAGTACTTGGGAGGCTGAGGCAGGAGAATCTGGGTTTGCGGCCAGTCTTTCACTACTTGGTGAAAGACTTGTTTCAAAACAGAGAATAAAAACTGGGCTGGGGCTATAGCTTGGAGGTAGAATGCTCCTTGGTTCAATCCCCACACACTTGCTCTAATGTTTCAAATTGCACTGACATTAAAGGAAGAAATTATGGGACATCATCTTTGGATAGAACATGGCATTAAAGTCACTGGTGTGACTACAAAAGAATTACAACTTCTGCAGCAACACTCTGATGAATTAAAAAGAAAGACAAGCTGGGCATGACGATACACAACTATAATCCTAATACTTGGGAAGCTAAGATAGAAGGACTGCAGGTTCAAGGCCAGTCTCAGCAACTTAGTGAAACTTTCAAGCAACTTAGTAAAATCCTGTTTCAAAAACAAAACACAAAGCTAGGTATGGTGGCACATGCTTGTATTCCCAGCATTCGGGAGGCTGAGACAGGAGGATCGGGGTTCACAGACAGCCTCAGCTACTTAGTGAGGCCCTCTGCAACTTAGTGAGATCCTGTTTCAAAATAAAGAATAAAGAATAGGGCAGGGGGTATAGCTTGGAGGTAGAATGCCCCTGGGTTCCATCCCTAATAATATATATATATATATATATATATACACTCTCTATATATATATCTCCCCAAAATAAAAATGGCTGGTGCATGGGGGGGGGTGTAGCTTGGAGGTAAAATGCCCCTGGGTTCAATTTCCAGAAATAGACACACACACACACACACACACACACACACACACACACACAATTTCTAATTATAATGTTCTTCCAAAAGGTTTTGGCAAAAGACACCTTCCACTATTCAAGATACCCAAACGCTGTCATCATGTGTTCCTGACACAGTCACCTGCATCACCGTGGCTTGGTGATCCAGGTCACCTGAAGCAGGTGGTCCTCTTGCCATGTCACCAGCCTATGCATCCTAACACTACAATGCCTGCGTCGTTCTCCTCACTTTCTCTTGTCACACAGGCACTGTATCATCTCCCATCATCACGAGAGAGGTAAGGACAGTACAAGTAAGAAGTTTTGGGAGACCACATTTATATAACTATTCTTACAGTATCCTGTTATAACTATTCCATTTTGTTGTTATACTGTTAATATTTTCATGTGCCTATTTATTTTTGTGGTAATGGGAATTGAACCTGGGGGCATTTTATCACCGAATTACACCCTTACCCCTTATTCTGTAACAGGGTCTCACTAAGTAATGGCACTAGCCTTGAATCTCAGTTGCTGAGATTGGCCTTGAACCTGAGATCCTCCCCTCCCAGCCTCCATATACTGAGATTATACAAATGTGCCACCATAGCCAGCTCAAAAATCTTTAGAAACAAATTATTATGGTAAAAACAAGGTCATCAGCCACTCCTCTTTATGCCAAACAGTACCTACCAACTGAAAATGGGTAACAAAAATACTAAAAGGTCCTTCCTAGATCTTGGCTCATCTATTGTCTCTATGTGACTATTTACTGAGTATCAACTATAGGTCACACACTATGATAAATACATAAATTATCTTTAAAACAAAACAATTGGGCAAGGGAACTTGTAATAGTCTCATTTACAGATGAACAAAGAGACTCAAGAAATTACTATATCACAAAGCTAATAAATGACAGAGTAGATATTAAAATCTAGTATACTCAATGTACTTTCTATTTTCTATATCCATTATTTCTAAACAAGTCACCTTTATGCCACTATTTTCATCCATAATACTTTAAATAGGCATGCTTACAAAATATTATCCAAATTTTTGTTATTCAACTAGTAAATCTATTACTGCCTACAGTCCTAATGGAAATAAAACACAAACGTCTGGCTAGAGATCTGAAAGCATATATATCTACAAAGACAAAAGACTCTAGAGTTGACTTACTAAATGAATCAGGTTTTTTTGGGGGGAGGGGAGTACTGTGCATTCTATCTCTGAACTATACCCTATTTTTTATTCTTCATTTTGAAACAGGGTCTCACCAAGTTGTGGAGGACCTCACTAAATAACCTGAGGCTGGCCATGAACCCATGATTCTCCTGTCTTAGCCTCTCAAGTAATGGGATTATAAGTGTGTGCCATCATGCCTCGCAAAGAACTAGGTTTTTTGTTTTTTTTTTTTTTTTTTTTTTGGTGGTACTGGGGTTCCTGGAAGTCCTTCTACCTCCGGGCTACACTCCCAGACCTATTTTTACATTTTTATTTGGAAACAGGGTCTCCTAAGCCAGCGCGCGTGGCTGCCTTCGAACCTGCGCGATCCTCCTGTCTCTGCCTCCCAAGCACGGGGATTACAAGCGTGCGCCACCACGCCCGGCAAGAACTAGGTTTTAAATAAAACTTTGTGCCACCTTACTAAGCTACTTTTACATTATTGGATGCCAGGCGTGGTGGCGCACACTTGTAATCCTCGCACTTGGGAGGCAGAGACAGGAGGATCGTGCAGGTTTGAAGCCAGCCATGCACACTGGCTTAAGAGACCCTGTTTCCAAATAAAAAAATGTAAAAATAGGTCTGGGAGTGTAGCCCCGAGGTAGAAGGGCTTCCAGAAACCCCAGTACCACCACCAAAAAAAAAAAAAAAAAAAAAAAAAAATTATTGGAAACAAACTTCAATTTATTTGCAAAATAGTAAGGTCAAAAGTAGAGATGGCATTTTTTTTCTTTTTTTTTTTTGGTGGTAGTACAGGGGATTGAACCCAAGAGCATTCATTCTATCTCTAAGATATGCTCCTAGTCCTATTTTATTTTTTATTTGGAAACAGGGTCTTACTAAATTGCTGAGAGCCTCACTAAGTAGCTGAGGCTGGCTGTGATCCTGTGATCCTCCTGTCTCAGCCTCTCAAGTACTGTGATTACAGGAGTGTGCCACCATGCCCATCATGGGGATGGCATTTTAAACTAACAGATAAAACTGCTAAAGAAATTTTACAAAAACTTTACAATTAACTCTTTAATATTCTTCATACTCCTCCAGTATTTGGTATGGCGATTTTTTCAAATATTAACAGCCTGGAAAAGCTCATAATTAAGACATACCTCTTCCAAGTCTTGTGAGTTGGTCGTTTCTTCATTGAAAACATAACGTCCTCTGTAAAACTCCCTGATCCTCAGATTTAGGGTTTCCGTTTCTTTTTTCAAGTTCTCATAACTTGGCAGTGGTTTAATGGCTGTATCTGATCCTCTGAAAGGTAAAGACTCATCCAAGCTAGTCTGAGATTCCCCCAAGGCAGAGGAATGACTATCTGGATCAGAATCTATATCATCTTCATCAAGTTCTTCATTAACCAGAGAAGCTGAAGGGGGTTTCAGACATACAGAGGCATAATTATGGCCATACAAAAACCTCAGGGTTTCTTCTGTCTTCCACTCAGTCAAAGTCTCCTTCAGAACTTTAAGTAAGTTTGTCTTTGCAACTTGAGGAGACACCTGCATGGAGCTAGAGACTGACCTAGGAGCTTGGTTTGACTTGGCAAATTTCTTCTTAAAATGCTCAGCACTTTTCTTACTTATGCCTACAAGAGTTATTTCTGACATATTGTATTTATTTTCAAAATTTCCTGAAGTATTTGATCTTTCATGCAAAGGACTAGTTGAAGAAATCTGTGTATTCACCGTCTGTAAAGAAAATTCACAAGCTATAGCTTTTTCCTGACTGTCTAATCTGCAATTGCCTAACTGTTCAGTGACATCTATGACTATCTGTTCTTTGTCTTTGTGTTTAGAGTGGGCTTTCTGATCAGCTTTCTTCTTCATTATGCTTTTCTTGTGCAGTTGTGGCCTTGTACCCACTGCATTTGGTCTATTTTCCGGTAGGATGGAGGAAACAAACTCTTGTTCATTATCACTAGTACTATCACTGTAAGAACTAGAAGAACTACATTCATACTGTTCTTCAAACTGACCAGGATTATCAATATCTGATGTCTTAATAGCTTTACTGCCTAACTGTACTTCTTCTCCTGAATTGCCACTGTAAAAGAAAAGAAAGACAAAATTACTATAAAAGGAAAGAAGAGTCCCATGGTATTTATACTTCGTAACTTTCAAGGTAGAAATTTTTATTTCCCAGGCATAGCCTAATTTATAGAGACTGATATATAAACTTTAGAATATATATTTTATTTGATATAGTTATCCTTCTTTTTACCTTTTCCTGTTCCCACTGAATATTTTTAAATTATTAAAAGAGTACAGTAGAAAGAAAAAAATTAATAATTACATTCTACTGAATTAGTCTATTTTCTGCTCAATACCAAGTAACTAAGGCAGCAACTAATGACCAGGAGCATTTATTCTGAGAATTAAAGGGAATGTTTTAAGAGATGCCCATGGTTTGGCAAGCAACACTATCAGAGGAGTTTAGAAAAAAAAAATCAGAACCTGGAATTTATATTAATACTTTCAAATACTTAAATAGCTGATACACAATGCCTTGAAATCCTATAAAATAAGTCTACAAGAACCTTTCAACAGATGTAATTGGCACAATCTAGCTGACAAAAAAAAGCACAGTATCTGAGATGGAGGCTGTGTTTGTCTCATATTTCAACAGGTTCAATTAGACTTCCTCAGTAGGAACAGCTGTGCAATAAATCATACAGATCAAACACATCATCTTACCATCACAAAAGAAAAAGCTGAACATGTCAAATATTTCTTTGTGTGCGCTGGGACAGGACACTTACGACGTCAGCACAGGAAGCCCAAGAGCTCATACCACCTGGCTCACTCTAATGTTCCTACTCCCATGAATACTACACAGAAGGTAAGCGATACCAATTCAACCATACCTTTGTCCTTCCTTTAGCAGCTGAAAATCAGGGTGCCTGTGACAAAGACAGAGAAATAGAAAACTAAGGCAACTGACTTGTCAAACACGTTCAAGTGTTTATTATAATTACATTGGCCAGAAAATACAAATAGAAGGGTTCATAAAAAGATTTTTGTATATTTGGTACTAGGAATTGAGCCCAGGGGTGTTTTACCTGAAAGCCACACCCCCAGTCCTATTTCACTTTTCTTTTGAAACAGGGTCTCACTAAGGTACTGAGGGTCTTGTTGATTTGCTGTGACTGGCCTCAAAACTGAGATCCTCCTGTCTTAGCATGCCAAGTATTGGGATTATAGGTATGTTATAAACATGTTTTTCTTAAAAAAAAAAAAACTAGTTGGGCATGGTGGTGCATGACTGTAACCCCAATTACTGGGAGGCTGAGACAAGGGAGCAGGTTTGAGGCTAGCCTCAAGAGCTCAGCAAGACCCTGTGTGTGGGGGGAGGGGGTATAGCTCAGATGGGAGGTCGATAGACCCTGGGTTCAATCCTCAGTTCCAAGAAAAGAAAAAGGAGGAGAAGGAGGAGGAGGAAGAGAAGCTCAATAACAAAATTTTGTAAAACTAGTCAATAAGAAGTGTGGATTAGTCTTTATCTTACCTCAAATTTATTTATTTTCAGGACTGAGTTCATATTCCACATATTCAATAAAGTTTTCCTTGATTAACCTGGACAAAACCTTTCTTCTAAATTCCAGAGTCATTGATATCTGTACAATTAATTAACTAATTATGTATTCCTTTATGACATATTACCAGAACTATCAACTAAATGTTATTTTCCTATGTTTAGCTCTGGTTTCATAACAAGGCTACCAGCTCCTTGAGGGCTAAGATTATGTTTGTAATCACAGTTGGCCATCATGGATATTAAAAATGGAGGAAAAAGTTCTTACAAAACCAAACATAAAGAGGAATAAAATAGTAGCAAATGAACCCATGAGGACAGAACAATTCTGTAAGATTACTTTTGAAATAGCTAGATGCACTGATGCACACCTATAATTCTAGTACTTGAGAAACCGAGGTAGGAGGGTTACAAGTTCAAGGTCAGCCTCAGCAACTTAGTGAGATTCTGTTTCAAAACAAAAATAAAATCCTGCTGGGGTACAGTTTGGCAGTAGAATATCCCGGGGTTTAATCCCCAATACCACAAAATAAGTAAATAGATAAATAACCAAACAAACACCTTTTTAAGAAAGAGTCAAGTTACAGTTGGGTGGAGTGGCACAAGCCTGTAATTCCAGTACTTGGGAAAATAAAAGCAAGACCAGCCTCTGCAACATGGCAAGATTCTCAGCAACCTAGTGAGAACTCATTTCCAAATAAACGAAACAAAAAATAATTAAGGGGCTAGAGTTGTAATTCAGAATGACTATGAGTTCAAGCCCCATTAAAACACACACACACACACACACACACACACACACGTCTACTTAGCTAAATGTGGTGGCACATGCCTGTAATCTTAGTACTTGGGAAGCTGAGACAGGAGGATCACAGGTTTGAAGTATAGGTCAGTGGTAGAGCATCTCTGTGTTCAATCTCCAGTAACACAAATACACACGCGCACGCACACACACACACACACACACACACACACACACACACCTTCATATCAGCTGGGATTATAAAGAGAGATAGTTTCTATATAAAGATGTTTGAAGTTAATCCTGACTCTCACTGTGGTGTTATCCAAATACCAACTTTCTTTCTATTTTAAAACACATATTTAAAAAAAATTTAAAACATGCAATCATGCTTAAATATACTCTCTCTTTTTTTTTGGTGCTGAGGACTGAACCCAGGGGCATTCTACCTTTAAGCCACACCTCCATCCCTCTTTTATTTATTTTGAAGCAGGGTCTCGCGAGGTTGCTGAGGGTCTCACTATGTTGTCAAGGCTGTCCTTGAACCTGCGCTCCTCCTGCCTCAGCCTCTCAAGTACTGGGACTTCAGGTGTGTGCCACCACACTTTTCACAAAACCCAGCCCTGTCCCCCAATCACATAGCCATAGCCCACTAGCCCTTTTCATGTAAGCGAAGAATAGGAGTAAATCACACAGCAAAGCTCTGGAGGGAATGGAATCAGTAACAAAGAAGAGGGCCTGCGCGAGCAGTGAGGGAACAAACACAGTGAGAGCATACGAAGAAAGGACGCTGAAGGGGACCCCGCTGGACGCCCTCGACTGTTTTAGTAAAGCAGTGGGCTCAATCATCTGCTGTCGGCGGGAGTTAGGTTCAAGGTTTAAGAGGAGCAGGAAAGATCGGAACACATCAGATAGTCAATAAGAAACAAAGGGGAAATGTGAGCACACAGCTATGAACAAGGCTAATGGACTGCAAAGTGCAGGCTTTGGCGCTGGACAGACCTGAGTTAAACCCCAAATCCACATTATATCACTCAAGTGTCCTGGATAAGTCACTAGACCTCTCTGAATCTGTCACCCATAAGATGGATGACACAGTATTTCCCTAGGGATGTTGTGAGGACTTCATTAAATAATATCACTTATTTAGTGTCAGTGTTCTTATTTGAGCATTTTTTCCCCACTAATGTTCAGCAACCTCAGCATAGAAAAACAAAACAAAACAAAACCAACAGGATGTCTGGAGCTTGGGAAGTGGACGTGGCAAAAGGTTAAAGGAGAAACAATCTGAGGCTGTATGAGAAGACAACACTATATTTGCTAACTATACAGATAAAACCCCCAAATAAAATAAGGGTCAGCCAACCCAGAAGAATAGAGCAGGGGAGACAGGTCAGAATGAGGTTACAAAGCAGACTGATCGCTGTAGATGAAATAGAGGTTGTGGTGAGAGACGGGAAGCTCTTATTTCAAGATCTTGAAGACAGAATGGTTCCAAATTAGAAGAGTAAGGTCCAAGTGTGATGGAATCAAATTTAATCAGAATATAAACATACTTGTAAATTGTGACTACAATTTAAGGTAATTTTATGAGCACTTCCCAGCTATACAATTTTTTTGTTTTGTTCTGAGATGGGATCTCACTACCAAGTTGGCCTTGAACTTCTGCCTCAGCCTTCCACTTGATATTTTTTTAAGAATTATTAAAAAAAACACAATTTCTAAATGCAAGAGAAAAATTAACATATAGTTAATGCCTATTATATGCTAGGTGGATATTTTAAAAAATGCATTAAAGGGGCCATGGGTGTATAGCTCAGTGATAGAACAAATGCTCAGCATGCACCACATCCTGGGTTCAGTTTGCAGCACACACAAATATTGTAGTAAAATACACACAGAATTTGCCATTTAATACATTTTAGGTATACAGTTCAGTGTGCTTACAAGTCCATTTATATTGTTGTACAACTATTACTACTATCTACCTCCAGCACTTTTTCATTTTTCCAAACTGTCTCCTTATGTGATTCATATATTATTTTATTTAATCTTCATACAATTTATAACTACTTTTACAGGTGAAAATGTGAAACTCTTAAGAGATTAACTGACCATTTTTTTTTTTTTTTTGGTACCAGGGATGGAACCCAGGGGCATTCTCCCTTTGAGCTACACCCCAGTCCTATTTTTTAAAGTCTTTTTATTTTTTTATTATTTATTCATTTATTTATTTTGGTGGTACTGGGGTTCCTGGAAGCCCTTCTACCTCCGGGCTACACTCCCAGACCTATTTTATATTTTTGAAACAGGGTCTCTTACGCCAGCGCGGCTGGCTTTGAACCTGCGCAATCCTCCTGTTTCCACCTCCCAAGCACGGGGATTACAAGTGTGCGCCACCACGCCCGGCTTAAAGTCTTTTTTTAAATTTTTAAATTTTTATTTTTGGCGGTACTGGGGGTGGAACCCAGAGGCTTTCTACCTCCGGGCTATACTCCCAGACCTTTTTTATATTTTATTCGGAAACAGGGTCTCACTAAGTTGCTGAGAGCCTCACTAAGTAGCTGAGGCTGGCTTTGAACCTGTGCGGTCCTCCTGTCTCAGCCTCCCAAGCGCGGGGATTACAAGCGTGCGCCACCACGCTGGCTAAAGTCTTTTTTTTTTTTGAAACAGGGTCTCGCTGAGTTGGGAAGGGCCTCACTAAGTAGCTGAGGCTGTCCGAGAACCCTGATCCTCCGGTCTCTGCCTCCCGAATGCTGGGATTACAAGCGTGCGCCACCAGGCCTGGCCAACTGACTTGTTAAGAATACATTTAAGAAGTAACAAATCTAGATCTGGACTTTACCCATTGCCAAAGTCTAAGCTCTTTCTATATCCTGCTGCTGTCAAGGTCAGAAAAATAATCCAAAAATTTGCAAGGACACCAACTTTGCCTAATCCCGCTCACAGAATTCAGTATACTTTAAAATATACTATTTTCTTTGCCATTAGTTTTTCTGACTTTAGGTAAGAGAACTACACTCAATCTTGATTCTAGATATTAACTGTTTTATGAGTCACATTAAATACTCTCTGTTCCCAATTTATAAAATGTAGAATGGTACCTGACACTATAATAAACTAGAGTTGAGTTTATTCAGTATGAGATGAGAGTGTCAATATAAATTTCAGTTCATTTTTGCTATGTGTAGTTTATTTTATATTTTAATTTTTGTAGTACTGAGGGTAGAACCCAGGGACATTCTATCTCTGAACTGCACCCCTAGCCCTATTTTATTGTTATCTGTGTGTGTGTTACTAGAGATTGAAAGAACAAGGCATCAAATTACAATGCTTTCCTTTTTCTCCTTTACTGAATGAAATTCAAATTCTTTTTTTTTCCATTGTTATTTCCTAGCTGTGTGATGATGCATGCCTGCCATTCAAGTAGTTGGAAATGCTGAGAAAGGAGGATTGAGGGTTGGAGGCCAGCCTCAGCAATTTAGTGAGGCCTTCAGCAACTTAGTGAGACAGACAGACAGACAGACAGACAGACAGACAGACAGACACACACACACACACACACACACACACACACACACACACACACCAACAGAAGCAGCAGGCTATATAGTTCCCTTGGGGTAAGAATTCTTCAAACATATTTTGAAACATAATAAAATCTGTTTCAAAAAGATTTCATTCTGCATACCAAGCAACATAGGTGGCTGTTCAGGAAGAGGTTATAAAAGTTGTTCTGCAGAGGTTTTTGGCTTCCGCACCGCTGAGATTATACTACGTTTACTGCCAAGAAGTGATATGTGAAAATCCCCGAGACTGGGCCACATGATGGTGGCTTTTAGCCCTGTCAGCATTTACCATTCACCCCAATTTGATCTTTAAAATTATAATTTGTTTTTCAACATTTGTCCCTCCTCCTTAGATTTTACCTCACAATTCCAGAAACGTTTGTCCCTCCTTCAAAGACTTCTTAGATTTATAAATGCAACTATGTGACTATCTAAATAAGCACACTATTTCAGAGTATCAAAACTGTATGTGGTTGTTTTCTGTCCTCAAGTGGGTAAAAAAAAATTTCTAACTTACATGAGACACATCTTACTGCACTATGACCCAAACCATTCTAGGTCAGTATTATATCTCTCACAGGGTATCAAGAGGTATTCTGTAAGAAGCACTGTTGCGCTCCAAAACCATAAGAGTATACTCCAGACATTTTTTCATACCTTTTAAAGAAAGGACTAAAAAGTCTCCAGAGCCCATTCTGACTTCAAAGTCTTAAGTACTGAAGTAGAATTTATGAATTTGTTTAAACTGTTCTTTTTCTTCATCATCTTTTGTGTGTGTGTGTGTGTAATTAGGGCTCAAACCCAAGGGAAGTCTATCTCAAAGCTACACCCCCAGCCCTACTTTTTTTCTTTTGAAACAGGGTCTCACTAAATTGTGGAGGGCCTGACTAAATACCCTCCCAAATATTGGATTACAAGGGTGTGCCACCATGCCCAGCAAAAACTGTTCTTCTTAAGTCATTTATACATTGGTATCAGTGATATAGTGAACTTACTGTAGTATAAAAGATAGTATCTTATAAAATATGGAATACTACTAAGTTTTAGTATTTTTTTTAATTTATTTTTTATTTTTGGTGGTACTGGGGTTCCTGGAAGCCCTTCTATATCCGGGCTACACTCCCAGACCTATTTTTTTTAGTTTTGGAAACAGGGTCTCTTAAGCCAGCAAGGCTGGCTTCGAACCTGCGTGATCCTCCTGTCTCCGCCTCCCAAGCACGGGCATTACAAGTGTGCGCCACCACGCCCGGCAGGTTTTAGTATTTTGAGAAACAAATTTATACTATTATTGACAATAATGTAAGAAAGGACAGGCCGGGTAAAAGTCAATATTCTTTTTCCAAATGATGTGTAAGATAATAGTGTCCCAAAAAAGTCATTTCCAAATTGTTCACAACATACTCTAAATGTCCCTGACTTTCCAAAAACATACACTGGAAAAAAGATAGCCTCTTCAACAAATGGTGTTGGCAAAACTGGTTAACCATATGCAGAAAATTGGATGTTAATCCCACTTTTTCACCCTGTACAAAAGTCAACTCACGATGGATCAAAGACTTGGAAATTAAACCAGAGACTTTGAAGCTCCTTGAAGAGGGCATAGGTCCAACACTACAACACATAGGCATAGACAAACATTTCCTCAATAAGACCCCAAAGGCACAACAAATTAAAAGGAGAATCAATACATGGGATTGCATGAAACTGAAGAGCTTCTGTTCAGCAAAGGAAACTATCAAAAACCTCAATCGAGAGCCAACAGAATGGGAGAAGATTTTTGCCACCTACACCACTGATAGAGGACTAATATCTAGAATATACAGAGAACTCAAGAAACTCAACACTAAGAAAACAAAGCATCCAATAACAAAATGGGCAAATGAACTAAATAGACACTTCACAAAAGAAGAAATTCAAATGGCCAATAAATGCATGAAAAAATGCTCAACATCACTGGCAATCAGAGAGATGCAAATCAAAACTACCCTGAGATTTCACCTAACTCCAACTAGAATGGCCATCATTCAAAATACAAACAACAACAGATGCTGGCAAGTATGTGGAGAAGTGGGAACTCTAAGACATTGTTGGTGGGATTGCAAATTAGTGCAACCACTTTGGAAAACAGTATGGAGAATCCTCAGAAGAATGGGAACACACCTACCATTTGATCCAGCAATACCACTGTTGGGTATCTACCCAAAAGAAAAGAAACCAAACTATCAAACTAATGCATGTGTATCTATGTTCATAGCTGCACAATTCACCATAGCCAAACTATGGAACCAGCCAAGATGTCCATCAACAGATGAATGGATTACAAAACTGTGGGATATGTACACAATGGAATTTTACTCAGCCATCAAAAAAAACTCAATTACGTCATTTCCAGGGAAATGGATGGAACTGGAGGACATTATGCTAAGTGAGATTAGTCAGTCACAAAAAATAAGAAATCAGATGCTTTCCCTAATATGTGAGAGTTAGGGAGAAAAGAGGAGCAAACAAGATAATCTAAAGGAAGAGAAAGGAGGGGGAAGAGAAAAATCTCTAAAGCACACAATGTACTTAAACATATCGAAGTCAATCACTAAGCCAAGCAAGGAAGGGAGGGACGGGGAGGGAATGGGATGGTATTTGGGTAGGGGTTAAATCAGCGATGAGTACATGTTTGTACACACAAGTTTTTTACCCCAATAACTTGTATGAATATAATGCACCAATAAAAAAAAATAATAAAAAAGAACACCATAAAAAATAAAAAAATTAAAACTTTGATGCAATAGTTTATCATTTATCGTGTTTAGATTTTTAATTATAATTTTATGTGTGTAAGTGATGCAAGGGATTAAACTTATGGAGGGTTTTTTTTTTTTTTTTTTTTTTTTGGTGGTACTGGGGTTCCTGGAAGCCCTTCTACCTCCGGCTACACTCCCAGACCTATTATTATATTTTTATTTGGAAACAGGGTCTCTAACACCAGTGCAGCTGGCTTCAAACCTGCGCGATCTTCCTGTCTCCACCTCCCCAGCGTGGGGATTACAAGCGTGCGCCACCACGCCCGGCCCAATGGAGGTTTTAACTACTGTAATAAATTTGTTTTGCCTTATGGTGTAATATGTGTAACTGAAAAAAGGTTTATGAAACCTATGTTATTTTTTTCTTAGTTGCTCTTGTAAAATACTGGTAGCAACTCAGTTTATTAGTCCTGACATGCAGTTTGAGACGCGCTATTTTCTTAGTCCTAGCTCAGGTTTTAGTTTTACTGTAGGAAAGTCACTATTCAGCACCATTCCTCAGTTTCCCAGTCTGTAAAAGTAGGGAGTTATATTTACCGTCTTAGTTCCTTTGATGCCTTATATTTCTAAATCAATTTGTATTTACTTTCTTAGTTCCTTTTAATGCTTTATTTTTTAAATCAATTGTGTCTTTAGTTGCTGCTACTATAGTGAGTTTTCTAGATGCAGAAATGTCTTAGGGGGCATCAAATGTTGTTTGCATGTATATCACTGTCAATATGATTTACATTATGATGTGAGACTATAATGCACCAATAAAAGCATATGAAAAAGAAATGTCTTACTTTTAAAAAATGAAGAAAATTTAAATTATAAGACTAGAAAAACATATACTACCCAAATCTGACTGACTTAAGAACTTTGAGTAGCTTGGGTGTGGTGGTGTACACCTACAATCCTAGCACTTGGGAATCTGAGATAGAAGGATAGCAGGTTGGAGACCAGCTGTGACAATTTAGGAAGACCCTATCTTAAAAAAAAGTTTATAAATCACTGCAATAAGATACCTAATTCTTTGAGAGAATTTAAATTTTTACCTAAAGTTGATTAATAAATTACTACTATGATGCTGTTTTTATTTATTATGATGACTTACTAAAAGCTAATAAAAATAAACCATTTTTTCCCTCTAAAAGAAAATTGGTTCTAGTTGGGCATGGTGGAACATGCCTATAATCGCAGTATTTGAGAGGCTGAGACGGGAGGATCGCAGTTCAAAGCCAGTCTCTGTAACTTAGTGAGACTCTATTTCAAAATTTAAAAAGGGGGAGCTTGGGGTTGGAGATAGAATGCTTCTGAGATCAGTCCCCAGTATTAAAAAAGTAAAGATTGCTTCTGATCATCATGCCCCATACCAGATATGGACAGACTGTCTTTAAAATATCACATTTCTGCTGGGTATGGTGATATACATCTGTAATCCCAGTACCTGGGATGGTGAGATAGGAGGGTTGTGGATTTAAGGCAACTTAGTGAGACCCTTAGCAACTTAGCAAGACCCTGTTACAAATTTTAAAAATAAAAGAGGCTGGGATATAGCTCAGGGGTATAATTCTCCTGGGTTCAATCCCCAATATATATGTATGCACATATGTACTTATATACTTATGCATGTCACATTTCCATACTGCATATAATGTGTGCAACTTCCAGACAACCATTTTACTCATTTGAGTATTTATTTATGTATTTATGTATTTATTTATTTTATGTTACTAGGGATTGAACCCAGAGGCATTCTACCTCTGTGCTGCACCCCCACCCGTAGTTATATTTTTTAGTTTGAAACAAGGTCTAAGTTGCAGAGGGCCTCACAAGAGTGCTGAGGATACCAACAAACTTGAGTTCCTCCTGTTTCAAACTCTCAAGCACTGGGATTACAGGCATGTTCTACCACACCCACCTACAACATTATAAAATACAAAACTTTAAAATTCTACTAGTTAGCACACAGTAAAAAAAAAAAAAAAAAAAAAAAAAAAAAAAAAATCAGTCTGTGATAAAACAGTGACCTCTAGTGGCTCCATTAAAAAACTGGCATAATTCCTGCCCCTCCAAATTTAGAAATACTGTTGCATCCATACAGAAATGATAGAGATAGAATAGATAAGTGTTATACATAATTAAGGTATAGAGATATACTATATACAATGGACAGCCAAACATTTGTAAATTACTAGTTTCTTCTAATCAAGTGGAATATTGTGTGTGCGTGTGTGGGGGGGTACTAGTGATTGAACCCAGGGGCATTCTACTGTTGAGCTACACCACCAGCCCTATTTTTTGTTCCTCATTTTGAAACAGGTCTTACTAAATTGTGGAGGGCCTCACTAAGTAGCTGAGGTTGGCTGAAAACTTGTGTTCCTCCTGTCTCAGCCTCCCAAGTACTGGGATTACACGTATGGGCCACCATACTCAAGTAATCAAGTGGAATATGATAAATAGAATTAGGCCTCATTCAGAATCTATGAAGGTACTGGGATTAAATATAAGAATTCTGTCATCTCTTTTTTCTTTTTTGGTACTGGAGACTGAACCTGGGGCAAATGTCTCTGAGATGTATCCCTAGGCCTATTTGTTTTTTACTTTATTTATTTATTTATTTATTTATTTATTTATTTATTTATTTATTTAGCGGGTCTGGGGATGGAACCCAGGGGCATTGGACCTCTGAGCTATAGTCCCTGCCATATTTTTATTCTTTATTTTGAAACCGGGTCTCACTGAGTTGCAGAGGGCCTAAGTAGCTGAGGCCGAATGCTGGGATTACAAGCATGCGCCACCACGCTTGGCTTGTTTTTTACTTTAAAACAGGGTCTCACTAAATTGCTGAGGCTGGCCTCAAACCCATAATCCTCCTGTCTCAGCCTCCCAAATACTGGGATTATAGGCATGCACCATCATCCCTGGCTCATTTAAGGTCTTTAATTATGATTCTTCCCTCTTTAATTTATCTTACATACTGACAGCAGATTAAGTTCTACTCAAAAACATTTGATAAGCCAGGCCTGGTGGCGCATGCTTGTTATCCCAGCATTTGGGAGGCTGGGATCAGAGGATCGCAGTTCAATGACAGCCTCAGCTACTACTTAGTGAGGCCTTGTGCAACTGAGACCCTGCTTCAAAATAAAAAATATTAAAAAAAAAATAGGGCTGGGGGTGTAGCTCAAAAGTAGAATGCTTCTGGGTTCCATTCCCAGTACAAAAACCCCCCCAAAATAAAAAATAACAACAAAACCCCCCAAATGTTTGATGGCTTCTCAGTATGTAAAGACATACAAATTTAGCCTGGGCTTGTTACTTATCATTATCTTCTATTTCCCCCAAATATATAATAGTCCTCCATCACCATGGGAACTTCATTCCAAACCTCCAGAGGATGCCTGCCCATGCACAGAACCAAACCCTGTATGTACTGTGTTTTTGCATATGTAGCTATTAAGTGACTAACAGATAAATAGCTAGATGAGGATATAGTATGGACACGCTAGGGAAAGGGATGACTCGTGACCTGGGCAGGAGGGAGCAGGGCAGTGTGAGAATCTTACGCTATTCAGAATGGGGTGTAATTTAAAGCATATAAGTGTTTCTAAAATTTCCCAGCTAATATTTTCAGACCACGGTTGACAGTGGGTAACTGAAACAATGGAAAGCAAAAGCACAGATAAGGAGGGACCACTGTGCACTCCTTATGTTAAGTGAGCCGGTGCTCAGTACTTCAGGCGGCTCCCGGAGTGCTGCTCACTTTTGTTCACAGCTGCTCCTGAAGCGATGTCCTAACCCTACCCACTCAGATTACACAGCCTTAGTAAATTAACAAAAACTGTGTCACTCATGTATGGGTTCTGCCATCTCATGGCCTGGGCTTACACCTTGGTGGGTGGCCTGCCAGGTATCAAGCACACACTACGCACTTTGTGTGTAAACTGACTAGATTAGAGAAACAAAAGACCTTTCTTTGTGTGTGTGTGGTACTGGGCATTGAACCTCAGAATATTCTACCTCTAGGCTACACTCCAAGCTCTTTGATTATTTCTTGTTTTTGTTTCTTTGTGTGTGTGTGTGGTGCTGGGGATACTAGGGGAATTCCGCCTCCAAGGTACACCCCCAGCCCAATATTTTATTCTTTATTTTTGAAACAGGGTCTCACAAATTGCAGAAGGCTTCATAGGTAGCTGAGGCTGGCTGTGAAGCCAGAGCCTCCTGTCTCAGCCTCCCAAGTACTGGGATTACAAGCGTGCGCCATCACACCCAGCTTGTTTTGTTTCATTAATTAATTAACTAATAAATTAATTTTATAATACTGGGGATTGAACCCAGGGCCATTCTACCTATGAGCTATACCTCCAGACATATTTTTCATTCTTTATTTTGAAACAGGGTCTCACTAAATTGCAGAGGGCCTCACTAAGTAGCTGAGGCTGGCTACAAACCTGTGAACCTGTCTCAACCTCCCAAGTACTGGATTACAAATATGCAACACTTTGAAACAAGGTCTCACTAGGTTGCTGAAAGCTCCCTAAATTGCTGAGGCTGGTCTAGAACCTGGATCCTCCTGTCTCAGCCTCCCAAGTACTGGGATTATAGGTGTGCACCACCATGCCTGGCATCTATTTATCTTTCTTTTTTTAGTGAGAGAGGGAACGGAAAATAAAGTAGAATTTTAAGGTCTATAAATATAAAGTGATAGGGCCCCGGAAATAGTAGGCTTTCTGAACACAGGGTGATAAGATTTTAGAAATACATTAGAAGAACTGTTTTACATTGGTAAAGGACATACCAATAACAATGGTGGAAGAAAAATAGAGATCTCAGAAAAGGAGGTATGATAAATGGTTTTTAAAGTAGATACAAGGATAGCACAGAAGGGTAAATTTAGTAAGTAGAGGAAGTATCTTTGGAAACAAATGATAACTTAGAAAAATACTGGTCTTAACTGGGAGTGGAATATGTTGCTGTAATAGCACCGGGGTGGTGATGGGCACCTCTGGTAAAAGGAAATAAAATAAGAGGAAAAGTGAGCAGCAAAAAATGCTTTGATTCCTACTTGCCTCGACAATGCCACGTTTTATACTTCAAACAAGAAAGGTGACAGCAAATGGTGAAATGATGAACCACTTAGTCTTTATTATGTTCAATCAATGAGGACCACGGGATGGTATGTTTTATACATTCTAAATCAAACAGGACTGGATTGTTGGCAAGGGCATCTGCCATCAAAGGTGCTGTCATTACTACAGCTGATGCTAGTTGATATTAGAGTAGGGTTCTATCACCTGCTTCATCACATAAGACTGTAAGGGTTTTTAAAAGTTGAAGCAGAGCTCTTTTGTTAATTTTATCTCATTAGTCACTACATTTCTTTAGCACAGATCTTCACTATCTTACCACAAATTACATGTTGTTTTTATGTGAGTGTGTGTGTGTGTGTGTGTGTGTGTGTGTGTGATATTGGGGATGGAACCCAGAGGCTTTCTACCTCTGGTCTACATTCCCAGACCTATTTTTATATTTTATTTGGAAACAGGGTTTCACTAAATTGCTGAGAGCCTCACTAAGTAGCTGAGGTTGGCTTCGAACCTACGTAATCCTCTTGTCTCAGCCTCCCAAGTATTGAGATTACAAATGTGTGCCACCATGCCCGGTTTATTTTGTGATTCTTAAGATTGAACCCAGAGGCATTCTACTTCCAAACTATACTCCCAAACCTATTTTACTTTTTAATTTTGAAATAGGGTCTCACTAATTTACTACATGCTGGCCTCAAACCTGCAATCTGCCCATCTCAGCTTCTGAAGTATGGAGCTTAATGGAGTGCACCACTATGCCAAGCTCTACATGTCTACTTATCATTGATTTCTTTCAAATACAAATTATTTGGGATATTATCTCATTAAGCCTTTGTTTAGAATTTCTAGATGACACAGTTTAATTACCATAATGATAATTTTTGTTTCTTTTGTTATATTATCATGTCATCTCAATAAATTTTCCCAAATTCATATCTATTAAAATATTATAATATATATTTAAGTATTTCCCAAGAGGCATAACCCCTGCAATGACCATAAACTTTGCAAAAAAAGTGACTTGTTAATTGGATCTAAATTTATGAAGCATTGTACTAATATCAATAAAGATTAATTGAATTAGTAAAAATTTTAAACTTACTACATAACTTCCTAATAATAAAGTGAGTTTTACTGGATCCCAAGACTCAGTATCTTCTGAAAAAAATTTAGTATTCTTAATTCAGTATTATTAACAAGACTCATAAACATTTCTGGCATAGCAGGAAGCCATAATTAAAGTTCTACTTTTGTTATTAAAGTTAAATAGCTGGGCAGGTAGCAAATACATGTAATCCCAGCACTTGGGAAGCTGAGAGGAAGATTACAAGTTTCAGGCTAGCCTTAGCAATTTAGTGAGATCTTTTTTCAAAAGAAAAAAGAAAAAGGACTAGGGGTATATAGTTCAGTGGTAAAGCGCCCCCACCCTGGGTTTAATCCCTACGACCAAACACACATACATACATAAATAGCAAACAATATTTGTATGTATATGATTATATATATATATATTTTTTTTTTTTTTTGGTGGTACTGGGGTTCCTGAAAACCCTTCTACCTCTGGGCTACACTCCCAGACCTACTTTTCTTTTAAAATTTGGAAACAGAGTCTCTTAAGGCAGAGAGGCTGGCTTTGAACCTGTGCAATCCTCCTGTCTCCGCCTCCCAAGCATGGGGATTACAAGCTTGTGCCACCACACCCGGCAGCATGTATAAATTTTCTGATTGTAAAATTCTTAATAACTGTGCTCAAAATATAACCATTTCCCCACAAATGAAGTGTGTAAAATGGTAATACTCTACAGAAAACTGGACCTACTCTCAGTCTGTCTCAAAAAGAAAAAGAAGAGGGAAATTAACATGATGACTTAGAGTGAGACAGCAGGATTCAAGCACACTGAGATTCGCAACCCAACCACCAGGAAGACTGCTTCTCAACATGGGGAAAAAAGCAGTGAAAAACTCAACAAAAAATGAAAGTCAAAAAGTGGCAGAAACAGAATAAAGAGACCTTTAACATGCTCCACACATCCCACGTGGGGAAAAGAGACTGGAAACCTGTGTAGTCCCATCTGAGTACGGCCAGGCTGGAGGAGTGGGGCTGCTGGCACTGCGGCTTCCAAAGGCCTCCAGGAAGAAAATGGATTGTTGTGAGGCTGACAACTATAAGCCATCAGCAAAAGTAGTCAACATCTCACCCCATGTTTGACAAAGACCTGGCAGAACAGATCATCCAGCCGAACACTGAGGCAATGGCTGAACTCATCTCTTCTGGCAGCGATCCAGACCAAAACCCATCAATAACATAAGTTAACAAACTGTACCAGTGTGAGAAGCTTGCCATGCCTGGTCACAGGGAATTATGTGACAAGGAAATAGACTCATGGGGGTTTGAGACTGTGGGGGCTTACTACTGAACACAGCAGAAATGTGAATTAGTAGACAGCCTCTAGAGACAGATGGGAAGAAACTGCAGTTCAAAAAGCCATTGTAGGGACTCTAGGGATCATTGTGGGACACTGACTAATGGTGCCAGGGACAAACAGCTCAGCTTACTGAGTCTACGAATGTGGTGAACTTGTGCCTGGCTGTGTTTGGGTGCCACAAAGCACCAGCACCAGAAGACAGCAAGGGTCCCTGGAGAGTGTGCCCAACGAAGACAGGGATGGTTTCCCTGGAGCTAAGGAACTGAGTCACCCAAGTCCCTGGCTTAGAAAAGTGTATTCTCTTCCTGCCAGATGTTGGGCTTTGGGCATAGAGCGGCAATAGTACCATATCAGCCAGAATGCTCCAAGAAGCGAGGGCACTACTTTATAGCATTCAAAAGCTGGGAATTCAATACTCTTTCCACTAGCAGAGTTTGTACCTGGCATGCATATAAGCTAGTGAAAGCACCTCACATGACCATAACAAGCAGATCTGGAGTGGTGTGTTCCAGCGGCCATCAAAGCTCAGTGAGCCAGACCATAAGTTTGGAACATAGCAATCACTGGCTTTGCTGTCATCAAAGGTGCTCAGAGGCACAGAGGCCAGAGGTCAGCCCTCTGCAGTAATACGGGCTTACAATCAACAGAGCAGCAGTGGTCTCTGGGGTGCATGAAGTCCAAACCAGCAGGTTGTAGGCCCCAAATAAAGCATCATAGTCTCTGGTTCTGTGGAGTTTGGGCCAGGATAGCACAGTGACCTGCAACTAATCAGACTCCTGCTTACCTGTACTAAATACTATATCTAGTTAAAGAGGCTCCAAGAAACAAACTCCAAAGTTTGAGAATTTGAGTCAGATTGGTAGGGGTGAATACATACCCCCAGCATAGACCTTATTAATAAGGTAGGGCAAATAAACACGGGACTCTCACACAAGGAAGAAGATGACAAAACAACGGAAACACAAACCTGAGAACTCTGAAAATATGAGGATGAGGAAAAGTGAAGAAACAGTAAATTCCCACAACTCAACAACAAGGGAGATCACAAATACTGATTTATAAAAAAATCCAAGAAAGAGAATTCTGAATTTTGATCTTCAATATGATGAAAGGCCTCACAGAAAGTATACAGGATTTGAAAATGGAAATTGAGACTTTAAGAAAGACCCAGAAAGATGCTTTCAATGAAATGAAGGAGTCTACAAATGAATTAAAGACAGCAATATAAAACAACTCTAGCAGGCTAGACCACATGGAAAACAGGATATCGCTCTTGGAAGACACTTCATTCCAAAATGCAAGTACAGTAAACAGTATACAGAAGACAATACAATATAACTTAAACACTTAATTATAGGACAATATAAAATATCCTAACTTACAGATAAAAGGCACTGAAGAAGTGACAGAAGCCCAAACCCAAGGTATCCATACTCTCTTCAGGGAAATAATTTCAAAGAATTTTCCAAAAATAGAAAAAGACGTGGACATCTACGTGCAAGACACATACAGAATACTGTTGAGATCAAGAAAGGACCTCCCTATGCCACATAATAATCAAAATAACAGAAGCCAAGGAAAAAAGCTGTGAGAACAAAAGAACAGGTGCCATTCAGGGGCAAAACAATGAAAAACACTCCAGACTTTAGAACCCAAGTCATGAATGTCAAGAGGTTCTGGTATGAAGTACTACAGACTTGGGAAGAAAACTTCCAACTAAGACTGCTATATCCAGTAAAGATATCATTAAAAACTGATGGAGAAATAAAAATGTTCCAAGATAAGCAGAAACTTAAAAAATTCATGACTACTAAGCCAGTACTAGAGAAAAGACTTATAGAAATAAATCCTAAAGAAGAAAAAAGAAGCAAATTCCAGAACCAGAGATGAGGCGAAATCCAGCAGGTGGGCAACTAAGCAAGGGAGAAATAAAACTACATTAAATAGAATGTAGAACAGAAAATGATAGGAAACAAAAATCATATTTCAGTAATAATACTGAATGTCAAAGGGCTTAACTCCCCAATTAAAAGACATAAATTTAGAATGTGGCTTTAAAAACATAATCCAATTATATGCTTCTTGCAAGAAAGTCACCTTACAGCTGAAGATATCCATAGGCTAGAGGTGAAAGGATGGAAAATGATATACCATGCAAATGAAGACTGAAAATAAGTAGAGGTAGCAAGTCTGATATCTAATAAAACAGACTTTAAGCTAAAACACATCAAAAGAGGTAAGGCAGGACACTTCTTATTAATGAAAGGTTAATATTTGTAAAACAAACTCTTCGGACATCAGGTCTCAAATAGATCCAAATACAATAATATTGGGAGACTTCAAGATACCACTCATGTCACTAGATCAATCTTCAAGACAAAAGATGAGTAAAACTAGGGCTGGGTGTGGTGGTTCACGCTTGTGATCCCAGCATTTGGGAGGCTGAGACCAGAGGATTGTGGTTTGTGGATAGCTTCATCTATTTAGTGAGGCCCTCCGCAACTTAGTGAGACCCTGTTTCAAAATAAAGAATAAAAAAAAAAAAATAAGGCAGGGCCGGGCGTGGTGGCGCACGCTTGTAATCCCTGAGCTTGGGAGGCAGAGACAGGAGGATCACACAGGTTCAAAGCCAGCTGGCTTAAGAGACCCTGTTTCCAAATAAAAAATTATAAAAAAGTAGGTCTGGGAGTGTAGCCCGGAGGTAGAAGGGCTTCCAGGAACCCCAGTACCACCAAAAAAAAAAAAAAAAAAAAAAAAAAAAAGGCAAGAAGTGTAGGTTGGAGGTAGAATGACTCTAGTTTCCATCCCCAGACCCGTAAAACAAAAACAAAAAGAAAAACAAAAAATATTTTTCAGACCTAAAGAATATTATAAACCAAATGGACCTAACAGACATATATAGAATATTTCAACAAGCAACAGCTGAATACACATTCTTCTCAGGTGCCAATGGAACCTTCTCCAAAACAGATCACATCCTGGGCCACAAAGCAAATTCAAAAGATATAATTCCCTGCATCTTTACAGATCACAATGGAATGAAAGTAGAAATCAACAACAGAAAGACAAAAGAAATAATATAAATACATGGAGACTGAATGATATACTCTTGAACAAAGAATGGATCAGCATAGAAATAAGGAGAGAAATAAAATTCCTGGAGTTAAACAAAAATAGAGACACAACATATCAAAATCTATGGGACACTTTGAATCCAGTGTTAAGAGGAAAATTTAAAGCACTGAGTGCCCACATAAGAAAACCAGAAAGTCACCAAATAAAGAACCTAATGACACATCTCAAGGAACTAGAAAAACAAGAGCAATTTAATTCCAAAGCTGCAGAAGGCAGGAAATAAAATCAGAGCAGAAATAAATAAAACAGAGTAAAAAAAAAATTACAAAGGCTCAACAAATCAAAAAGCTGTTTCTTTGAAAAGACTGACAAGCCCCTAGACTACCTAAACAAAAGAAAGTATCAACCCAAATTATTAAAATCAGAAATGAATAAGGAGACATCACAATAGACATTGGGGAAATTCAGAGGCTCATCAGAAACTAGTTTTAAAATGTATATTAAAATAAACTGGAAAAATGGAAGAAATCAACAGATTTCTAAACACATACAACCTACCGAAACTGAACCAAGAGGCCTGGCATGGTGGCGCATGCTTGTAATCCCAGTACTTAGAAGGCTGAGACAGGAGGATTGCAGGTTCATGGCCAGCTTCCATTTAGTGAGGCCCTCTGCAACTTAGTGAGACCTTGTTTCAAATGAAGAATAAAAAAATGGAGCTGGGCATGTAGCTTGGAGGTAGAATGCCCCTCGGTTCAATCTCCTATACTGCAATAATAACAAACAAACAAACAAACAAACAAACAAACAAACAAATTGAACCAAGAGGATATAGAAAATCTAAACTGACCAATAGCAAGCAAAAAAATAGAAACAGCAATAAAAATTCTGCCACCAAAGAAAACCCCAGGTCCAGACGGGTTTCCAGTTTAATTCTACAGAGCTTTAAGAGACAAACTAACCCCAAAACTACACAAGTAATTCTGTGAAATTTAAAGAAATGGAATTCTTCCAAATTCCTTCTATGAGGTCAGTATCGCATTAATACCAAAATCAAATAAGGATACCTCATGAAAAAAAAATTACAGACCAATATCAGTTATGAACATAGATGCAGAAATTCTACACAAAATACTAGCTTTGTGCATTTAAAACCACATCAAGAAAATTGTACACCATGACCAAGTTGGTTTCATCCCAGGAAAGCAAGGCTGGTTAAATATATGCAAATCAATACACATTATTTACCACATAAATAGAACTGAGAACAAAAACCACATGATCATATCAATAGATGCTGAAAAAGCACTTGACAAAATCCAACATTCATATTAAAAACACTGCAGAAAATTGGAGTAAAAGAACATATCTCAACATGATTAAGGCAATATACAATAAACCCAAATCTAACATCATATTGAATGGGGAAAAACTGCAGAAATTCCCTCTAAAATCAGAAACAAGATAAGAATGCCCATTATCACCATTCCTTTTCAATAGTCCTCAAGACTCTTGCCAGAGCAATAAAACAAGAGAAGGATATCAAAGGTACACAAATAAGAAGATTTAAAATTATCCTTTTTTGGAGATGACATGATCCTATATCTAGAAGACCTAAAAAGTTCAACCAAAAGACTACTAGAGCTGATTAACCAATTCAGCAAAGTAGTGGGATACAAAATCAACCTAAAGAAATCAGTAGATTTTCTGTTTGCCAACCATGAATCTATGGAAAAAGAAATACAGAAAACAATTCCACGCTGGGCGTTGGTGGCGCACGCCTGTAATCCCAGCATTTGAGAGCTGAGACTGGAGGATTGGGGTTCGCAGACAGTCTCAGCTACTTAGTGAGGCCCTCTACAACTTACTGAGACCCTATTTCAAAATAAAGAATAATAAAAAAAAAAATAGGGCAGGGGTTGTAGCTCAGAGGCTGAATGCTCCTGGGTTCCATCTCCAGATCCAAAAAAAAAAAAAAAAAAAAACCCAAAAACCAAAAAAATTCCATTCACAATAACCTCAGAACCAATAAAATACCTAGAAATAAACCTAACCAAAGAGGTAAAAGACCTCTACAATAAAAATTATAAGACACTAAGGAAAGAAATTGAAGGTGACCTTGGAAGATAGACATCTCCCTTGCTCTTGGAGAGGCAGAATAAATATCATCAAAATGGCCATTCTAATAAAAGTGACCTATAGAATCAATATAATCCCTATCAAAATACCACTGTCATTATTCATAGACCTAGAAAAAAATCAGTCATAAATTTCATATGGAGAAACAAAAGACCCAGAATAACCGAAGCAATTCTCAGCAATAAAAACCATGCAGAAGGCATCAAAATTCCTGACTTCAAATTATACTACAGAGTTATAGTCATTAAAACAGCATGGCATTGGCACAAAGACAGGCAGATAGACCAACAGAACAGAAGATAGAGAAACAAATCCTTACATTTATGGTTAATTGATCTTTTGATGAAGGGGCCAAATACATATGCTGGAGAAAAGAGCCTTTCAAGAAATGGTGCTGGGAAAACTGGCTATCCATTTGTAGAAAAATGGAACTAAATCCTTACCTTTTACCCCACACAGGAATCAACTTTAGATGGATCAAAGACCTGGAAGTTAAACCAGAAACTGTGACGCTATTAAAAGAAGGCACAGGTTCAACACTCCAAAGTATAGGCACAGATAGAAACTTCCTCAACAAGACCCCCAAAGCTCAGAAAATTAAAACAAGGATAAGTGATATGGCATCAAACTAAAAAGTTTCTGCTCATCAAGAGCCTAAAAAGAAAGTCTACAGAAAGGGAGAAGATCTTTAGCAGCTATCCCTCTGACAGAGAACTAATATCCAGAATATACAAAGAACTCAAAAGACTTTACACTAGAAAAACAAATAACCCAATCAAGAAATAGGCAACTGAAATGAATAGACACTTCACAAAAGAAGAGATACAAATGGCCAATAGATACATGAAAAAATGTTCAACATTATTAGCAATCAGGGAGATGCAAATCAAAACTACGCTGAGATTCTATCTAACCCCAATCAGAATGGCAATTATAAAGAAGTCAAATTAACAATAAATGTTGAGGAGGATGTGAAGAAATAGGAACTCTTCTACACTGTTGGTGGGATTGCAAACTAGTTCCACTGCTATGGAGATCAGTGCGGAGATTCCTCAGAAGACTGGAAATAGATACACCATATGATCCAGCTATACCACAAATGAGTATCTTTCCAAAGGGTTGAAATCAGAGAACTACAGTAATATATGCACACCCATATTCATAGCAGGACAATTCACAATAGCCAAACTATGCACTGAACTTAGGTGTTCATCATCAGATGAATAGATTACAAAATTATGGGAAATACAAATGGAATTCTACTCAGTAATAAAGAAGAACAAAATTACATTATTTGCAAGAATGAAAGGATCTGGAGAACACTGCTATGTGAGATTAGCCAATCACAGAGAGTGAAGGGTCATATGTTTTCTCTAATATGTGCAGGACAGGGAGTAACTGGAATAAAAGAGGGACTCCAGATAATGGACTAGAAACTCAGTGGAGCCAAGAAGGAGATCTAAGAGTAGGGGAAGAGGAAGACTGAGTTTCATTAATAGAAGTACTGCCATCGACTATGTGTATACATGTGAATATACCAATGTCAATCTGGATACTCTGATTGGGAGGCAGGGAAATTGGGTGGGGGTGGTAACAAGTGCTGTGTGCATGTATGTCACTGTCAACACGATTCGCATTATGATGTGAGACTATAATGGACCAATAAAAGCACAAAAAAGCAGAAATAAATGATTAGAGAATCTGAACAAATGTGTATACATAATGATTCAAATTACCTTTCTTCTTCTCGAACCCATACTGGAGTTTGGGGAATTTGTGCTTCAAAAAATTTAGATGCTTTGTAACAAAAATTGCTGCAAAAAGACTGAAAAGAACATTTTAAAACTAGTTATATTTTTATAATAAAATAACCTACATATAGAAGAGTACAAAACATGAATGTATAGTTCACAGAAAAAAACAAAACCCACAAATCTTCTACCACCTAAGGCGAGAAATAAAGCACAGTGCCTTTGAAGGCTTCTGTGTCCCTCTCCAACTGCACTGCTCCGCAGTCCCCAGAAGTAAACCCTACCACAAATTTGGCGTTAATCACTTCCTTGCTTTTCTCTAGTTTTACCACTTATATATGTATCCCTATAAAGCACATTGTTTTGCCTGTTTTTAAACTTTATCAAATTGGAATAGTTAAATATTCTTGCCTTACTTTTGTTCAAAATCATGTTTTAAAGATCATTCATGTATTGTTTCACTTACTTTTTTCATTTTTATAGTCCATTGTATTAGTATATTATACTTTATTGTTTATGGATAAACAAGTTGTTTCTAATTTTCTGCAATCATTTCAACATGAACTTTCTTTTACAATACTTTTTTTTCTTTGTGGTACTGAGGTTCCTGGAAACCCTTCTACCTCCGGGCTACACTCCCAGACCTATTTTTATATTTTTTATTTGGAAACAGGGTCTCTTAAGCCAGTAAGACTGGCTTCGAACCTGTGCAATCCTCCTGTCTCCGCCTCCCAAGAGCAGGGGTTACAAGCGTGTGTCACCACGCCTGGCTACAATAAATTTTTTTAAATTGTGGCAAATAACATACATATAATATAAAGTTTGCCATCTTAGCCATTTCCAAGCATATATTCCAGTGATACTAAGTTCATATTGTCACACAACCTTTACTAGCATTCATCTTACAAAACTGAACTCTATAACCATTCTCAGGTATAGTTATATGTGGTAGGGGATTGAACCTGGTTATAGTTACTTTCCATTCCCCATTCATTGATGAGTACCATTCAAATTCCTACCTCAGTGAATTTGATTGCTTAAGGAAACTCCTATGGGTGGAATCATATGATATCTATCCTTTTGTGCTGGCTTATTTCACTTACTATAATGTCCTCAAGACTCATCCATGTTGTAGCATGTGTCAGACTTTCCTTCCTTTTAAAGGCTATATATATTATTGGATGCATACACCAATTGTTTATCCAGCTATCAACATTCTTATATATATAAACTATAATGGTACACATAGGCAAGACTTTCTTTGAGATATATATTAAAGAAAAGAAAAACCTGGTCATACAGAATGTGCAAAGTTGGTAGCTTTGTGATGAGTACTTGCCTAGCAAGAATGAGGCCCTAGGGATACCAAAAAAAAAAAAAAAAAAAAAAAAAGAAAAAGAAAAAAAGGAAGATAGAAGAAAGAAAAAAAGCCAAGTTGATGTTACTAGATTAAGAGGTTCTCAAAAAGGCTGTACCAAAGCCAGGTATAGTGGCACAGGCCTGTACTTGGGAGGCTAAGATAGGATCACAGGTTCGAGACCAGCCTCAGCAACTTAGTGAGAAAAAGAAAAAAAGGGCTAGGGATATAGCTTGGAAGTAGAATGCCCTGAGTTCCATCCCCAGTACCACACACATGTGCACACAAAGTTGTGCCAATTTTTAACAACTTTGTTCCGTTGTGGGTTATAAATAGATACCTCAATGTATTCTTATTTGCTATTTCCCTGATTACAATAAGAGTGAGCACCATTTCACATGTTCGCTAGCATTCAAGTTAACTGCATAAATGTTTTCTACTAGTTTTGACTGGTTCATTCTTTCTTTCCTTCCTTCTTTCTTTTCTTGTGGTACTAGGGTTTGAACCCGGGGCATTCTACCTCCAAGCTACATCCTAGCCTTATTTTTTATTCTTTATTGTGAAACAAGGTCTCACTAAGTTGCAGAGTGCCTCACTAAGTAGCTGAGGCTGGCCATGAACCTGTGATCGTCCTGTCTCACCCTCCCAAGTACTGGGATTACAAGTGTGTGCCACCATACCCAGTTTACTGACTTTTTCTTATAGATTCTATATTCTGGATATGAATCTGTGGTCAGTTTTATGCAGAAAATTATAACTTACTTGGGGCTTTTCACTTTTTGGAAACCTGATAAAAATATTAAATTTTTAGTTTAGAAATATTTATTAGTTTTTCCCCTATGGTTTGTAATTTTCTATCTTATTTAAGGAATTCTCTTTATGCCAAGATTATATTCTCCCATACTGTCTTCAAAAAGGTTTGCCTTGGCCAGGTGCCAATGGTGCATGCCTATAATTCCAGTACTTGGGAGGCTGAGACAGGAGGTTTCCAGGTTCGAGGGCAGCCTCAGCAACTTGAGGTGAGGCCGTCCGCAATTCACTGAAGTTCTGTTTCAAAATAAAAATAGCCAGGCGTGGTGGCGCATGCTCGTAATCTCAGCATTTGGGAGGCTAAGACCGAAGGATCGCAGTTCGTGGACAGCCTCATCTACTTAGTGAGGCCCTCCGGAACTTAGTAAGACCCTGTTTCAAAATAAAGAATAAAAAATAGGGTAGAGGGTGTAGCTCAGAGGTCGAATGTCCCTGGGTTCCATCCCTAGACCCACAAAATAAATAAATAAAATAAAATAAAATAAAAATAAAATAGAGGTAGGGTATATCTCAGTGGTAAAAGGCCTCTGAGTTTAAATCCCAGTACCCACCCCCCCCACACACAAAAGAAAGATCTGCCTTTTACATTTAGATCTTTAAGCTATTCACTTTGAATATATGCTGAGATAGGAATCAATTTTCATTTTTTCCATCTGGGTAACAAATTATTCTGGCAGTATTATTGAAAACCCATCCTTTCCCCAGTGATTTACAATATCCCCTTTGCCACATATTAAAGAGTATCTAAATATATAATGAGTTTCTCCTGGCCCTCTTTTTTTTTTTTTTTTTTTTTTGGCAGTACTAGGGATGGAACCCAGGAACATTCCACCTCTGAGCTAAATAACCAGCCCTACTTTTTATTCTTTATTTTTGAAATAGGGTCTCACTGATTTGCAGAGAGCCTCACTAGGTAGCTGAGGCTGGCTGCGAACCATGATCCTCCTGTCTCAGTCTCCCAAATGCTGGGATTACAAGTGTGTGCCACCATTCCCGGCTTCCTGGCCCTCTATTCTGTTCACAATTTACTTGCCTCATTTTTGTGCCCCTATCCACTTAAATGTTCAAGTCTAAATTAAAGCACAAAGAATTTTACCTGACTGGAATATTAACCAACTTTACTGTGTTTATTTTTTTTAAACAGTCAAGATTTCGAAGTTAGTATTTGAATTCTATTTAACATCATATTAAAAATTAAATGCTACCTTAAAAGTAGTCTTTGAACTTACTTTTCTTTCAGTAATATCATAAACTTTATTGGTTTTGGTAGAAATTCTGTATTTCTGTTTTGGTACCTAAAGAAAAGAAAGTATAGTTTACAAAAAAATCTAAGTAACTACTATGGAAGTTCATATTACAAGGTTAGGTCATCCACATATGATATTTTTGGCAAACCCATGTCATTTGTACATGATCACAAGTTTCATTCATTTTCTTTCTACAGTTATTTTGCTTTAAAAAAAGGCCTATATTTAACAAAGTGGTTACTTACAATTCCCAGCTTCTTCTGACATAGAGGATAACCACAGAGTTTGATAATAGAACGCTCATCCACGACATCACTGTAGTGAGCAGGTGTGATGAACTTCCCCTGCAATTAAATGAGAGGGGCATTTTCTCCCAGATTAATTAGAAAGATCAGCATCTACTTTCTACTCTTCATAAATCTCATCAGAAAATACAAGGATAACAATACAACACCTCATAAGTTTGAAGATAAAATTAGAGGACAAAATAAAGGAAAAGCACTTAAAGAAGTATTCAAGAGCCAGGCAGGGTGACACATGTTTATAATCCCAGTACGTGGGAGGCTTTTTTGTTTGTTTCCAGTAAATAAATAAATAAATAAACAAATAAATAAATAAATAAGGCTGGCAGTGTGTAACTCAGAGGTACAATGCCCCTGGGCTCAGTCCCAAGTACTACAAAAAAAAAAAAAAAGCGTTCAAAATATAGCAAACACTCAAAAAATATTAGCTATTATTAACAATAAAAACTTTATTGTGTGCATTTTTATTGTTCTAAAAATCATTATGATGTACAATTACAATTCACCAATAAAAGTATATTAAAAAAATGGGCATGATGGCTCAAATCCGTCATGTTTATAATCCGGTACTTGGGAGGCCTAGAAAGGAGGATCACATGTTCAAAACCAGCCTCAGCAATTTGGCGAGGCCCTCAACAACTTAGTGAGACTCAGTTTCAAAATAAAATGAAGCGCCGGGCGTGGTGGTGCACGCTTGTAATCGCTGCGCTTGGGAGGCAGGAGGATCGTGCTGGTTCGGAGCCAGCCTTGCTGGCTTAAGAGACCCTGTTTCCAAATAAAAAAATACAAAATAGGTCTGGGAGTGTAGCCCGGAGGTAGAAGGGCTTCCAGGAACCCCAGTGCCACCAAAAAAAAAAAAAAAAGTAGGGTTGGGTGTATAGCTTAGAGGTAGAATGGGTTTGACAATAGTACTATTTATTTATTTATTTATTTATAAATTTATTTATTTATTTTTGTGATACTGGGAATTGAGCCCAGAGGCATTTTACCTTCTAGCTACACCCCTAGCCCTATTTTATTTTTTTTATTTTGAAACAAGGTCATGCTGAGGGCCTAAGTTGCTGGAGCTGGCCTGGAAACTGCAATCCTCCGGTTCTCAGTGTCCCAAGAAATGGGATTATAGGCATGCACCACCATCCCGGGTGTATCTTTTATTTTTATTCATTTTTTTCCCCTGTGGTATTGGGGATTGAACCCAGGGGAATTCTACCTCTGAGCTATACCCTCAACCCTTTTTATTTTTTAGTTTGAAGCAGGGTCTAACTAAATTGGGGAGGGTCTAAATTGCTGAGGCTGGCTGCAAACTTATGATCCTCCTATCTCAGGTTCCCAAGTAATGGGATTACAAATGTGTGCCACCACACATGCTGTACCTTTTAACAAGTATTATTTAAAAAATAAGCTAAGCCACATAAAGTAATACAATATAATTTTACCTATTTTTAAAAGCACAATCTTAAAAACAAAGTATATGAAAGGTATCATTCTTTAATTCGTGTTTGTGCAAAAATCTTCCTGCTTTTTTTTTTTCTTGTGGATGCTGGGGATTGAACCCAAGGACATTTTACCTGAGTCCTTTGTATATTTTATTCTACCCAGCCCTTTTTAATTTTTGTTTCTGAAACAAGGTCTTGCTAGGTTGCTCAGAGTCTCACTAATTTGCTGAGGCTGTCCGCAAACCTGCAAACCTCTTGTCTCAGCCTCCCAAATACTGGGATTGCACCATGCACTATCACACCCGACTCATTAATGCATTTTAACGTTATTATACATCAAAAATATTATAAAAATTGACTATTTTAAAATACATGAATTAATGAATTGGGCATGGTTGCACATGCTCGTAATCCCACTACTTGGGAACCTGAGACAGGAAGATTACATGTTCCCATCTAGCCTCAGCTACTTAGTAAGGCCCTCCACAACTTAGTAAGACCCTATTTCAAAATAAAGAATAAAAAGCCAGGTGTGGTGACATATGTTTGTAATCCCCGCACTTGGGAGGCTGAGACAGCAGGATCATGGTTCACGACCAGCCTCAGCTACTTAGGGAGGCCCTTTGCAACTCAGTGAGACCCTGTTTCAAAATAAAGAATAAAAAAAATAGAGCTGGGGTGTACCTCGGAGGTAGAATGCCTCTGGGTTCCATCCCCAGTTCAAAAAAAGTAAAGCATGAATTATAAAACCTATTACCTGCAGTTAATGACTGAGAATAAATTTAAAGATTTCACCAACGCAATGAAGTTTCATTTTTCAGATTTAAAGATGTTATATTATAGCCAGGTATGGTGGCCCACACTTGTAATCCCAGTATGTGGGAGGCTGAGACAGGAGGATGATAGGTTTGTGGTCACCCTCAGCAACTTATGAGACTGTTTCAAAATAAAAAATAAAAAATGGCTGAGAATGTAGTTTAGAGGTACAATGCCCCTGGTTCAATCCCCAGGACGAAATACACACAAAGATGTCACACTCTAAAATGAATAATTTGTCAACTTAATACTTACACACTCTAGTAGGAATTCTTCTGTAATATCCTCTTCTAGAAGTTGTTCAACAATATGTAGAGCTTTTCTCTCAAACTCAATCTTCTTTTTCACAGCTGCTTCTAGTTCTGCTTTCCTAAAATTTTAATGAGAAAGTTAATCTACTCATATGTTTTATCACATCTCCAAAATTCCATGTTGTAAAATCCAACACTAATCTAACTTACCATTTTGCCACTTATGGCAAAAATACTTTTGACTCAGTATTTTTCAAAAAGAAAACAAGCTATGTGTCATGCCTCATACACAGAAGTGGGCCATAAGGACTATTTCCAGGGCAAGAGATGAAGGAGGTACTTTGAGACACCCATAGAAAAGAAAAGGAGGTGAATTTTTGTGTGTGTGTTTTAGTTTATACTCTGTCAATAAAAAGAGACTTTTCCTTTGATATGGAGCTAGAAATGAGAAGAGAATAGAGAAGAAAAAATAATTTCTGCTGTTCTTTAATAAGAAATTTGCATCAGGTCACAAAAGTTAACTGATGGCCCAGCTTGGGAAAAGTCATATTTGGAAAAAAAAAAAAAAAACTGTTCACAAATTTATGTTGTAAAGTCTTGTTAAATAACTCTATTGATATGAACATGTGATTTAGGTAAAGCAAAATCTTCCTAGGAGGGCTCGTTCTTATTATCAGTGGGACTCTGTGGGCCTCTGCTGGCCTTTTTGGAACATGAAAGCAGAGACTAATTAAAAAATAGCTTTGATGACAGTGATTTCTCAGTCCCAGCTGCATATGCGGGCCATCTGAGATAAAAAAAAAAAATAGCATGCACAGGTTCTACTGCAGGACAATTACATCAGAATCTCTGAGGAATTTTACTGCTCAATAGGGTTGAGAATCCCTGCCATAAGACTAAAAATACCAATCTTCTTAGTGATTTATTTGCTCCTTTTCTGAACTGGTTTCTATTTACATATTAGAATTACTTTTTCTGGCCCCTGGCCTTGACTTGGTACTCATGTCTGGACCTAGAACATCTTTACCCTTTATTACTACCTTCAATGATTTTCAAAACTTTAGACTCTTAATTCCTTGCCTGGAGCAGTATGTTTTCCAGAAACAACTGGGAAATCTGACAGTTTTGTCAACAATTTATTTTTGCCAGATAGGGGCACTACAACAAAAATTATGCAATAGCTATTCACCCACCATAAAGACCATTTTTATATCAAAGTATAGGAGGCATGAACACAGATTAAATGACAGTTCTTTATATTGAATATATTTAGCTTCAAGAAAAACTCATTTTTCTTATTTGTCCCATCAATAAAAGCTGTGTCACATACAAAGATCAGTATACAATCTGCATTAAGGACTTGCTGCTTCAAGCCATCAACCACCTCAATCTGAACCATACTCCTTTTAACTGACAGATACCTAGAACTGCTTCCCACAGACAGCGGTCTCACTGCTACCTCCTGTTGCAAATGATGATAGGCAGTGTGGTATATGGGATATTTAAAACATTTTGGTCTCAGGACTCCTTCTCCTTTATACTCTAAAAATTAGAGCTTTTGTTTATGTGGGTTATATCTGCTGGTGTGTGTGTGTGTGTGTGTGTGTGTGTGTGTGTGTGTGTGTGTTATAATCCACATTAGGATTAAGACAAAATTTAAAAGCATTTGTTAATTCATTTAATACTAATCAATGTTATGCTCTAATAACATGTTTTTACGTAAAGAATTTTGAGACTATAAAATTATTTTATGTCTTTCAAAACTCTTAATGTCTGCCTTAATAGTATTTGGCTGGGTTGAATGTAGAAGTACTTCTCAGTCGGGAAAAATTTATAGAGTGTCACTGCTTTGAAAAACTACTTGGTTATCTCCATGGATTGTTTCATTATCCTGGGTGATCTGCTCAAAACATACTTTAACTGAGGTTGGGGGCAGAGCTCAGCAGTAGAATACTTGCCTAGCATGCACAATGACCTGGGTTTGACCCCCCATCTCTGTGCCAAGACAAACCCCAAAATCATTTTGACTTACCCATATTCCACAAATTGTAGGAGAAATAAACTACATGAGTCTGTGGTCAGATCCATGTTGAATAAAGTTGAAAAATGCCATTATAATCAATATTAACTAAATTTTAACTTGTAATATTTCATAAAGCCAAGTCACTATTGCTGTTCCATAAGGAACTATTTTCCCAAACATGTATCAAATCCATCCAGTCTGTCCATTCCTAGAAGATCACTAACCATAATGTCCTTTGTGTGTGTGTGTGTATGTGGTACCTGAACTGAACCCAGGGACATTCATTCTGTGAGCTATACCCCTTGCCCTATTTTATCTTTTACTTTTTTTTTTTTTTTTTAAGAACTTGGGATTGAATCCAGGGACATTCTACCTCCAAGTTACATCCCCAGCCCTATTTTTTTTTTTTTAAACAGACTTTCACTAAGTTGTGGAGGGCCTAAGTAACTGAGGCTGGATGTGAACCTGCGATCCTCCTGTCTCAGCCTCCCAAGTACTGGGATTACACGTGTGCATCACCATGCACGGCTTAATTTTTTACTTTAAATCAGGGTCTTGCTAAATTGCTGAGGTTGGACCCAAACCTGCAATCCTAGTCTCAACCTGCCAAGTCTGAGATTACAGGCGTGCACCAACATGCTAGACCAGAGCTGGCTAGAGCTCTGATGTCTTAAAACTTTAAAAAACCTTAAATTCCATCAATCCATTAAAGCTCTTCCATTTGCACTTAGACAATTAAAATTTCCCACCATAGCCTACCAGGTCCTGTGTGAACAGAATTCTGCCTCTCTTGCCAGGCGTGGTGGCGCACGCTTGTAATCCCCGCGCTTGGGAGGCAGAGACAGGAGGATCGCGCAGGTTCGAAGCCAGCCAGCTGGCTTAGGAGACCCTGTTTCCAAATAAAAATGTAAAAATAGGTCTGGGAGTGTAGCCCGGAGGTAGAAGGGCTTCCAGGAACCCCAGTACCACCAAAAAAAAAAAAAAAAAAAAAAAAGAATTCTGCCTCTCTCTATAACCTCTTTCGATGTCTTCTCTTGCTCAGAATGCCACACACCATTCCAGGCATCTTTCCTTTTCTTATCCCAGGTCTTCACACATGCTGTAAATTCTAGCTGGAGTCTTGGATCACTCCTGTCTGGTTAATGCCTGCTTGGCCTTCATGTCTCAGCTTAATTATTATTCCCTCAGAGAAGCTTTGCCTTGAAAACCCAGAGTCATACTCCCCATCTATACTGGACTTCTGTCATAAGTTTTTCCTCAGAAGTCTTTTTTGATAGAACTTATCACAATTTGTAATTATGTATTTGTGTTAATTGCTGTTTTTCTTTTTCACTAGTTATAAGAACTATGTCTATTTTGTAAAACACTATCTCCGCAGGACCTAATCCAAGACTAGAATATGTTATAATTAGTAAATAGTTTTTGAAAAAGTGAGTAAATTAAGACCAAAGCTAATACAAGATTAATGAGTCTTCATGAAATAATAAATCATATTACTTCATAAACTGCTCCATTTCTAAACATTTTTTTGTGACATGACATAATATCATGTCTTTTTAGAAGCCAAAAGATAGTACAGGACAGCTTTTTGATGATAATCTGGACTTGATGTACCAGGAAAGGTTTCTTGGGGCGCCAAAGGGAGAGACTTGGAGTGAGTCTGCCATATACAGCAATAGTGTGCACCTGAAGAGGTGGGAAAGGAGTACCCGTTAGCTCAAGAATGTTGTTCTCACAGACACCTTTCTATAGATACTCACATCTTCATCAGTATTTAAGAGTCTCTAGTTTGAGCCCAGTGTGGTGGCACACACTTGTAATCCCGGTACATGGGAGGCTAAGAAAGGAGGATTGCAGGTTCATGGCCAGACTCAGAAACTCAGTGAGGCCTTCTGCAACTTAGTGAGAACCTGTTTCAAAATAAAATGATAAAATAGGGCCAGGTGTGGTGCTGTATGCTTGTAATCCCAGCATTCAGGAGGCTGAGACAGGAGGATCATGGTTCACAGCTTGGTGAGGCCCTTTGCAATTCAGTGAGACCTTGTTTCAAAATAAAGAATAAAAAATAGGGCTGGGGGTGTAGCTCGGAGGTAGGATGCCCCTGGGTTCCATCCCTAGTACAGGGGGGAAAAAAGATAAAATAGGGCTAGGGGTATAGTAGAATACTCTCGGGTTCATCTGTAGTAAAACACACACACACACACACACACACACACACACACAAACACACACACACACACTCCCCCCCCTCTCTAGTTTGGATTTTTTAAAGCCTGAAGTAGAGGGTTATAACAATCTATGTGAATTTATAGCACTGTCCCCATCTTCCTCTTTTCCTTTATAATGATTTTCTCCAAAACATGTACCCATTATTTTTTTAAATTGGTTCAATTAACATAACAGATAAGCAAATGCTATTGTACAAGAAATTCTGATACCTTTTAGAAGCATCTTCTTGCTTCAAAGCACTTTTCTGTTTTGTACCTACAATTAAGAAATAATAATGGGTCAAGTATATACAAATACATTAGGAAAAGAACGGATTCCTGCCTAAACAACAAACTGTAGATATATTTTCTCGTCCACACATTTCATTTCCAATCCTGTGCGTCAATGAAAATGAAGCAGAAAAGAAATCCAATCTGTTTTTGTAAATAAATCAGTCCATAATTTTTCTTGCTGAAAAATGTTATCTCAGGCCAGGGTGGTGGCACACACCTGTAATCTCAGTCATCGGGAGGCTGAGACAGGAGGATTACAGGTTTGAGGACAGTCTCAGCAACCTAGGGAAATCTTGTTTCAAAAAAGGGGGGGGGGGACTGGAGATGTAGCTCAGAGGAGGAATGTCCCTGAGTTTGATCCCCAATAGCTCGGAGTTAGAAACCCTAGTATCCCCCCAACACACACACACACAGTATCTCCTTTAAGACTGAATTTTCTTATGTATCATGGTTGCTAAGTTAAAAGCGCTCTCCGAAAATCTCACATCTGGGTACTGTGAGGGGAAACGTCTTCCTGGTCCCCTAATAATTGCTCCCGGTGGAGGGAGTCGGTCACCTGAGAGACTGACCCAAGCTCTCCGTCCTGGAGAACTGGCCCCAGAGGTTCAGCCTCGGCCGTGCACGGTCTGCTCTGGTCACTTGCTACCTGGGGGTCCCCAGAACGTCCACCGCACTTTCCCCGGGCAGCCACGGCCACACCCACATTGGGGTAAATCTTGAAACACCTTTGTAAAAAGTCCTGGGGGGGATCTGGGCGGGAAATTTCTCGCTGGAGGGTGAGGGCGGCGGTGGGAAGCTCCGGCCCTCGGCACCCCAGGGTCCCTCCCTCAGAGCGGCCTTTCGAAGGCGCTTCGCTCTGGATGTAGGCCAGGGCCCAGTTCTCAGCGTGCAGACGTGGGGAGAGGACCGCGGTCTCACCTGCATCTCGGGAGGCGCGGGGTCCCCGGGCCCTGGGGCGGGCAGCGCGCGGCCGGGCACCGTCAGCCATGGGAAACGCCGTCTGGAGGCCCCCGGGCTCCGCCTCCGCACGCCGAGCACCGGAGGGGCGTGGCCACGGCGGGGCGGGGCCTGATGATGAGGGCGTGGCCTTGTGACAGGCCGGGCTCGGCGACAGGGGCGTGGTCGCGGCGGCCGGGGGCGGGCCCGAGCGCGGCCTGCGCGGTCCGGTGGCACCGACGCGGGAGGAGCGCGACGGCTGGCGGGTGAGAGGGTGCGCCCGGGGCCGGCGATCGCTCGCGGGGTCCGGGTGAGCCGTGGGGAGCGGGTGCGGGGCACTGACTAGGCCGGGCGAGGCCGGAGGCCACACGCCAGGGCGAGCCGGAGCCGGGAGAAATGGCCTCCTCTGGATGCGGCCGCCGGGCGCACCGAGTGAGAGCGGGCGGAGCGCGCCCAGGCTCCGCGGCCCGGCCCGGCTGAGCACGCCGTGTCCGGCTCGGGACGCGGCGATGTCCCGCGGGACGGTGGAGGCGTCGGAACCTCACCCCTGTGGGTGACAGTAGTGTCGGATCCTGATTTTTTTCCCATGGGACATTAAAACATAAAAATTTTCTAAATAGCTACAATTTTTCTTTTAGGCCCACCTTTTGGGATTTTTTTCCCCCAGAAAAATATTCTGCCTTTTTGACGCCCTTCAGTCTGTATTTGCCTTTCCTCTGGAGTGTTCTTTTCTTTCAAACTGCAGTAGGGACTTTAAACCAAACTTTCTTAGATTAACATACAGTGATAAACATACAGTGATATTAAAACGTTACATTTTATTGTGTTTTCTAGTAATTCATCAGGATGAAACATAATTTATAAAACATAACTGTGTTAACAGTGTGTTTTATATTAGTACATTTCAGCATCAAAACTAGGAGAAATAATTAGGAATGGCTGTGGAAGAACTTCAGTCCGTAATAATGAGATGTGTAAGTAGTATTTTTTTCTTTGTGTAACATAAATATGTGCCCTTTCAAACTATGGAAGGGCACACAGATTATTTTTAATTACTTTTGTGGTGATTCAAATTGTTTATCTTCTTTAATCCCTATTATTTTTTACTTGTAAAGAAATAGCATGAGGTCAGGAAGGCAGATTGGATTATTTGTACAGGTAACTTTCTTAATTTTAATGCTGAGACTTTTTATAGGTTTCTTTAGTGCCGTGGACTTCAGAACCATTCATTAAAATACTCGTTAGTATAATTCTTATTTTTACAAGCATTTATGTGCAATTTATCTAGAATTTAGATAAATATCCTTTTTTCTTAAGAGGTAAAATAAATCAAGAAGTTGTCATTTTGGATTCTTACTTGTGTATGTGCTTGTTTTTTCCTTTGTTTTCACCAGCAAATCCTGGAAGAGCATGACTTTAAAGAAGAAGACTTTGGTATATTCCAGTTAGCAGGCCAAAGATGCATAGAAGAAGGGCACATAGAACAACTATTAGAAATTACTCAAAATGAAAAGAACAAGGTAAATACAGTCTGTGTTTACTTTTCAGTCTTGGAAAGTAAAGACACGTTACCGTTATTTATCCCTTCATTCATTCATCAAACATTTAAGAATCAACTTAAATTTTTACAGTGGGAAACTGTGGAAAACAAAAAAGGAATTAGGAATATTCATGTACTTTGAGGTACTTACAGTCTGGTGGAAATGATAAGCACATAACAACTAGCAATCAAGAGGCAGAATAAATGAAGCACATAGTTAAGGGATAAATAAAGGTCTTTTTTTTTTGTACTGGGGATGGAACCTAGGGGTGTCCTTCCTCCAAGCTATAACCCCAGCCCTTTTATTCTGAAAAAGGGTCTCACTAGGTTGATGAGAGTTTTACTGCTCACTGCAAGTGTCCTTGAACCTGTGATCCTCCTATCTCAGCCTCCCAAATACTGCCACCATGCCCAGTTGTAAAAGGCTTCAAAAGGAACAGGATTACTTCTGATCTAGGGGTTTAAAAAGTAACATTTGGATCATTAGTCATGCATACTAAGTATTCATTTTTGGTTATCAGCCCATTCTCCTCTGACCAGATGTATACAGAAAAACCAAATTTTACATAAAACAATATATATAGTGTGTGTGTGTGTGTGTGGTGGTACTGGGGTTCCTGGAAGCCCTTCTATCTCCGGGCTACACTCCCAGACCTATTTTATATTTTTTATTTGGAAACAGGGTCTCTTAAGCCAGCACTGCTGGCTTCGAACCTGCGTGATCCTCCTGTCTCCGCCTCCCAAGCACAGGGATTACAAGCGTGCACCACCATGCCTGGCTAAAACAATATTTTGTATGCAAAGTATCAGAACAGGAAAGAGCTGGCCTATATCATCCAGCCATAATAGTTTGAGAAACCATTCTCAACAGTGGGAAAGGACCTTGTTTGTAGATCAGGAATAACTTTTTCCTGGGATACAGTGTTGGCAAAACATTGCTATGTTTTGTGTCTTTTCACTCCCATTATAAATACAAGAAAGACCTTCTTCTCTAGGAATATACTCTTTATTTATAGTGCTGCTTGTTTATCTAGAAATTTCCTTTGTTGATATCATAATCTTTTCCTGCTGTCCTGTGATTCCATCCAGGGTACCTTGATTAGATTTTAGGGATTTTTAAGACTTTTTCTTTTTTTGTAGTGCTGACAATAGAACCCAGGGCCTTACAAGTGCTAGGCAAGTGCTGTAACACTGAACTGTATTCCTGAGCCTCTTAAAGCTTTTAAATTATACATTATTAGCCAGGTGTGGTGGTGCACGCTGTAATCCCAGCATTTGGGAGGCTGAGATGGGAGGATCGCAGTTCAAGGACAACCTCAGCTACTACTTGGTGAGGCCCTTTGCAACTCAGTGAGACCCTGGGTTCCATCTCCAGTATTGCAAAAAAAAAAAAAAAAAAAAAAAAATTATTGTAGAATCTCTTAGTCAGTAGTTAAAGAGCTTGTTACTACTTTTTAGTCTTTCAAAAGGATATTTTATTAATAAAATTAATAACTCATATTTAAGCTTACTATATGCCAGGTACTGTCTTAAGTACATTATATCTATTAACTTATTTAGCTTCTCTAGAATCCTATAAGATAGTCACTACTATTAAATTCATTTTATTAATATCTGAAGTCCCACATTCTTGGGAGGCTAAGGTAAGAGGATCCCTTAAGTGCAAAATTTCAAGACCAGTATGGGCAATATAGTGAAAGCCCTTCTTAATTTTTTTTTTTTTTTTTGGCCAGGTATGGCACATGTTTGTAATCCCAGTACCTGAGAGGCTGAGACAGAGGGATCACAGGTTCAAAGCCCGTCTCAGCAACTTAGTGAGGCCTTCTACAACTTAGTGAGACCCTGTATTTTTAAATAATAAAATAAAAAATGTTGAGCATGTAGCTCAAAGGTAGAATACCTCTTGGTTAAATCCCCAGTACCACACACACACACACACACACACACACACACACACACACACACACACACAATTTTGGAGACAAGAAATAATAAAATAAAAACAAAGAAGAAAAAAGAATCACTGAAAGATTAAGTGACTTGCCTCAGAGCAACTCAGCTTTATGTGGCACCCATAATTTAGACCTGTGTAGTCTGGTTTTGGGGTGCTTAACCACTGTGCTCTACCACTGGTTAGCACTGTGTTGCACTTACAAGAAAGCTTTAAGGGTAAAATAGGACTGAGTGACTGTGGGATTGAGAGAAGTTGCGGCAACTGGATTTCTAGCCTCTGAAAGGACAACATGGCATATTATATCCTGAACAGAAAAAGGCAGTGGAGGTAGAAAAGATAGTTTCCTAAAGAAAAAGAAATGGGTTGACTTTTAGCAATTTTGAGTTTAAAATGGAGCAGGAAATTGAAAAGTAAGGTTTTGAGCTCAGAGAAATATAGGAATTGATGTAGATTTTCTAAAGATTAGGTCATTGAAGCATTGAGGGTGAAATAAAAGGAATTTGTCTTGAGTCCACAAAAAAAAGTAGTAAAGGCTCTTTTCTTTTCCACTCTTTAGGAACTCAAGGTAGAGAGGAAAGAGTCCTGCCAAGGAGGTGAGGCTGAGGGAGAAGAAAAACATAACCAAATTGTTTTTCAGGCAATGCGTATCAGAGTAGCTTATTTTTAGCATGCTGCTAAATAGCTAATAGGATAGATTTAAGCATAGTGACTTAAGCAAAATCTTAATAGCTTAAGAATCACCTTGTAATATGAGGTCTGCTAAATATAATGCCTCAGATTTTAATAAAGCAGTGTTTAAAAGCAACTACAACATAATTTTATTGCCAGGTAACAAAATTGTTAATGTTAAGATTGATCAGAGTTACTAATTCATTATTTTTCTGTTAATTATTTATGTTTATGTTAAATATTTTTAAATAACCCAAATAAACTCTTCTACACTGTTGGTAGAATTGCAAATTAAAACAGCTGCTATGGAGTTCAATGTGGAGATTCCTAAAAACTGGGAATGGATCACCACTCCTGGGTATCTTTCCAAAGGGACTGAAATCAGAATGTCATAGTGATACATGCATATCTGTGTTTATGGCAGCACAAATTATGGAGCCAACCTAGGTATCTACCAATAGATGAATGGATTATAAAATTATGGGATATACACACAATAGAATTCTACTCAACAATAAAAAGAACAAAATTAGGTCATTTTCAGGAAAATGGATGGACCTGGAGAACATTATGTTAAGTGAGATTAGCCAGTCACAGAAAGTGAAGGATCATGTCTTTTCTCTCATATGAGGAAGTTGGGGGGTAATCAGGACTTCTGATAACAGAGGAGAAACTTCAGTGAAGCCAGGGGGCTGGTCTAGGGGAAGGGTGCTGGGAGGGAAGATCAGTGAAGGAATCGCTTCCACTGACATTGTGTCCACATGTGAGAACACCAGTGCCAATCTCAATACGCTGTATGGGGAAGCGGAGAATGGGGCAAGAGTCAGGGGAAAGCCCACCAAGTGCCATGTGATGTATGCCACCATCACTATGAATTACATTATGATGTGAGACTAAGGCACCAAGAAATGTATAAAAATAATAATACATATAGTTATTTGTCCTAAGACACTAATATAGGGTTTTTCAACCTTAACATTATTGATATTTTGAACAGGACAGTTCTCTGTTGGAGGAACTCTCCTGTGTACTGCAGGATATTTAGCACAACACTAGTCTCTACCTGTGAGATATTATTAGTAGCAAATCCCTGCGCCCAGTAATGACAATCAAAAATGTCTTCAGACCTTGCCAAGTGTCTCCTGAGAAGTAGAGGGCAAATGTCCTCACGGTACAGTGGGAAAAACATGAGTTTGGAAGCTAGGTAGATTCAGCTATTAGTCCCAGCTCTGCCACATTTTTTTATTTGAAGTTAGGCATGTCTTTAGTCTCTAAATTTTGGTATCCTCCTCTATAAATTAGGGGTCACAATCTTACCCTGTATGAGTGTTAGTTTTAAATTAAAGGGTAGCTTAAGGTACCTTAAGAATAGTCAGTAATAAGTCTCCTTCCTCATAACTATTCATCTTCTTTTTCCCCTAAAGCTACAAGATATTTATGTAGTGACTCGTAAGATATTTTATGAAAATTCTCCAACCCATATATACAGAATCTCACTCAAATATGGCATTCTTCTTATAGTTGATTATTCTTCAGAAGATCAAATAAAGGGAAGTAGACCTGTAAAGGGAAAACAGTGCTTAGTTGGAAAAGAGTTTCAAAGAAACGAATTATGTTTTGAACCTGTAGGCTTATTTAATAAGTAACGATGGGATAAATAGTAATTTTGAAAAAACTGTTTACTGATTTATAACATAAATTCCTATATAGTAAACCTCAAATATTAAAAGTTAAGCCATATACACAAAGAACAGGAGGAAAACAGTATATCTAGTATTTGGAGGAAATATAACTTCTTATACTCAAAGTATTAGGCTTCACTCAAGCTATACTTACTGAATTCCTACTTTGTCAGTTATCTTTTGTTACTTTGTATCATGCCCTACTCTAGATGCTGGGAATAGTAAATAGCAATGAACAAAAATCCTTGCCCATATGTGGTCAATATTCATGCAATATTGAAATTCTCATGAATGAATAGATACATACTTGATAATTATATTGAATGCAAGAAAGTGATAAATTACTGTGGAGAAAAAGTACGGTACAGGAGAGGGGCTGTGTTGGATGGAATCACTGACTTGAAGTATGTGAATTAAATATGGGACTATCTGAGAAGATAGTCCAGGTGCCAGGAAGAAGAAATAACTAGCACTAAAATGTGATTCTTTTTTTTCTGTGGTACTTGGGGTGGAACCCAGGAGCCTTCTGCCTTTGGGCTAACTCCCATCCCGATTTTACTTTTTATTTGGAAACACCGTCTCATTAGGTTGATGAGAGTCTCACTACTTGCTGGGGCTGTCCTCAAATCTGCAATCCTCCTGTCTCAGCTTCCCGGGTACTGGGATTACAGCCATGTTCTATAATACCCAGCTTCTAAAAGGTAATATTTAAAGAGATCAAGTAGACTATCTCATTTGGTAAAAAGGCATGACTGTTTTGCTGTTCATTAAAATCTAGGTCTTTATTTTATACCATATTGCCTGGCATAAATTTCATTGAATGAAAAAAAAGGTAATATACAATTTTTCAAATATTTAAGTCAGTGTTTATAGATTTCTAGAGGACAGAATCCATTTTAGGCCCCAAAGCAGTAAAAGACGGACCAAAATAAGCAAAATAATAATACATGGCTATATAAAAAATAAGGACAAACTAAGCCAGGCATAGTGACACGTGCCTGAAGTCACAGCTACTTGAGAAGCTGAAGCAGGAGAATCGCTTGAACCCAGGAGTTCAAAACCAGCCTGGGCAACATTGCAAAACCCATCTCAAAAAAAAAAAAAAAAAAAAAGGACAACCAAAAAAGTCAAATAATAATTTGTGATTTGTGTTAAATACAAGTATGTTTATATTAACATATAGGAAACACATTGATAAACACTAAAATATCAAACTGATAAATGAACAGAAAGTATTCTTTTGCTAACTATATGCTCACATATCATAACATACTCTTGATATTTCTCAGGATTTTACACATTGCTGTTTCAGAGCTTTGAATCCCCCCCCCCCCAATACTGGAGATGGAACCCGGGGACATTCTACCTCCAAGCTACATCCCCACCCCAGCCCTATTTTTTTTTTCTTTATTTTGAAACAGGGTCTCACCGAGTTGCAAAGGGCCTCACTAAGTAGCTGAGGCTGTCCAGGAACCGCAATCCTCCTGTCTTATCCTTCTGAATGCTGGGATTACAAGTGTGCACCATTTTTTAATTTTTTTTCACCTATTTATGCCTGATAGATTTGTTTCTTCAGAAACCATTAACTTAGACCAGATGGAAATGACTGTTCTTACTATTCCTTACACTCTACCTTGTTGGTTTTTTTTTTTGGTGTGAGAGGACTAGGGATTGACCAGGGATATTCTACTTCTGAGCTATACTATCAGCCATATTTTATTTTTTGTTTTAAAGCAGAGTCTTAATAAGTTCTGAGGGCCTTGCTAAATTAAACTGACCTTGAACCTGTGATCCTCCTGTCAGCCTTCTAAATACTAGGATTACAGCCAGCTGTGCACCACCCAGCCAGGCCCAACACTGCCTTTATTATCTTGTAAGACGGGTCTGGAGGAATATTCTATGTGCTTTTTTCCTAAGTTTTTCTATTTTTAATTTTTTTGGGGTCTGGAGATGGAACCCAGGGCATTCAACTTCCGAGCTACAGCCCCTGCCCTATTTTTTATTCTTTATTTGAAACCAGGCCTCACTGAGTTGCAGAGGGCCTCATTAAGTAGCTGAGGCTGTCTGCGAACCCAGATCCTCTGGTCTCAGCCTCCCAATGCTGGGATTACAAGCATGCACCACTACGCCTGGCTTTTTTTTTTTTTTTTTAAGAATCAGCCTAAATGGGTTTATAATCCCAGCATTTGGGAAACTGAGACAGGAAGACTACAGTTTGTGGATAGCTTCAGCTACTCAGTGAGGCCCTTTGCAACTCAGTGAGACCCTGTTTCAAAATAAAGATTAAAAAATAGAGCTGTGGTATAGTTCAGAGGTAGAATGCCCCTATTACATTCAGTACTGCAAATAATAATAATAATAATAATAATAATAATAATAATAATAATAATAAGCCTAAGCCGGGCGTGGTGGCGCACGCTTGTAATCCCCGCACTTGGGAGGCTGAGACAGGAGGATCGCATAGGTTCAAAGCCAGCCTCAGCTACTTAGTGAGGCTCTCAACAACTTAGTGAGACCCTATCTCCAAAATTAAATAAAAGAAAAAAATGGGTCTGGGAGTATAGCTCAGAAGTAGAAAGCCTCTGGGTTCTAACCCCAATACCAACACCAAAAAAAAAAAAAAAAAAAATCAGCCTAAAGAATGTAAACTCCATCGGGCGTGGTGGCGCACGCTTGTAATCCCCGCGCTTGGGAGGCAGAGACAGGAGGATCGCGCAGGTTCGAAGCCAGCCGCGTGCGCTGGCTTAGGAGACCCTGTTTCCAAATAAAAATATAAAATAGGTCTGGGAGTGTAGCCCGGAGGTAGAAGGACTTCCAAAAAAAAAAAAAAAAAAAAAAAGAATGTAAACTCCATGATAGCTTCTCTGATCTATTTCTCACTTTTATTTCTAGTATCTTGAGCATTATGTTGTATATACTTGGTAAATGTTGATGAGTTACAGTGCAAAACAGGCCAGAAAACTGGAGCATACTATTTATCACTTTGAAAATCAGTGACTTTAATAATGAATGTGAGCTGGGCAGGCTTATAATCTCAGTAGTTGGAAGACTGAGACAAGAGGATCACAGGTTTGAGGCCAGCTTCAGCTACTTAGTGAGGCCCTCTACAACTTAGTGAGACCCTGTTTCAAAATAAAGAATAAAAAATAGAGCTGAGCATGGTGGCACACACTTGTAATCCCAGCATTTGAGATGCTGAGACAGGAGAATTGGGTTCGCAGCCAGCCTCAGCTACTTAGTGAGGCCCTTTTTAACTCAGACCCTGTTTCAAAATAAAGATTAATAAAAAGAAAAAATTGGGCTGGGAGTGTAGCTCAGAGGTAGAATGACCCTAAGTTCCATCCCCAGTACCACACACACACACACACACACACACACACACACACACACACACACACACAATAAAAAATAGGTCTGGGGTGTAACTTGGAGATAGACTGCCCTTGGGTTCAGTTTTCAGTACCAAAGGGAGGGGGAATGAATGTGCCTGGGTGTGGTGATTCATTCTTATAATCCTGGTATTTGGGAGGCTAAGATAGAGGATTGTACGTTCAAGAAGAGCCTCAGTACTTAGCAAAACTCTTTATCAATAACCTAGCAAAATGCTGTTTCAAAGCCAAAAAGAAAAAAAGTTATAGTTCAGGGTAGAATGTCCCTGAGTTCAATCCCCAATACCACCAAAAAGTGACTAATTATAAAGATAAACTTTTATTTTTATGTGGTAAAGCATTCTGGAATATCTTTGAAGATAGAACAAATTGTATGTAAGAAGGAAAATTAGGCCAGGCATGGTGGCACAGTTTTGTAATCCCAGCATTTGGGAGGCTGAAACAGGAGGATTCGGGTTCACAACAAGCCTCTGCTACTTAGCTTCGCCATGGAGAAAGAAATTCTACCTCCTTTGCAACTCAGTGAGACCCTGTTTCAAAATAAAGAATAATAAAATAAAAAAATAGGGCTGGGGGTGTAGCTCAGAGGTAGAATGTTCCTGAGTTCCATTCTTAGTACCCCCCCAAAAAAAGAAAATTAATGAAGGCACATCTCCTCCTTTTATATAAATTATATTGATTGCATTTCCTAAGGAATTTAAGAAGGTTCACAAGCATTGGCTGGATTTCTTTATGCATCAGGAGGGCAAAATTCTCTGTGGAAGTTACATACTTGCTCATCTTTTTATGTTTGTTTTTATTTTGATGGTGGGGATTGAACCTAAGGGCATTCTACCTCTGAGTTACCCCCTATTCCCTTTGAGACATGGTCTTGCTGAATTGCTAAGGGTCTCACTAAGCTGCTGGGGCGAGCTGGCCTTGACCCTGAAATCCTGTCTAAGCCTCCAAGTATTGTGATTTATAGGCCTGCACCACTACATCTGGCTGTACTTGCTCATCTTAAGGAAATTTCATGTTAAAAATAGAGGAACTATTTAAATCCTAAGAAAGACCAAGTTGCCTGATAAAAATAAAGACCCTTTTGCTTTTCCTCAGTGAAAATATAAAAATAGTTTAAAATGTTGATATCTGTTAGCAGCCAACCCCAGAAAATCAGTGGTGAAATGCTGTGGGTCTTGCCTTATTTTTCCTATTTCAGAAAAAAATTCTAAGCTACTGCAAGTTGGGAAAACATACTGAGAGTCCTATAGATGGCAGTGTTTGCTCAACTCTGAAAATGTTTTCTATAGATCATCATCAAGACTATGGGCTGGAATCTTGTTGGTCCTGTTGTTCGGTGCCTTTTATTGAAAAATGAAGATGATAAAAGAAAATATTATTTTCTTATGCTTGATTTATTGGTAAAGGTAAGCTAATAAAACTAGATTCTTTTGTCATAACACATGATAGGATTATAATTCTCTTGAATGTTTTGTTGTTTTGAAGAAAAACCGATCTTATTTGATTGAATGAGCATTGTTATCTCAGCAGTCCCCCAGTTTTCTTATATAAGAATTATCTAATATCAGACCCATGGATTCAGAATTTCCAGGGAGGGACCTGAGAACCTGTATTTTTAACAAGTAGTCTCATTGTACAGATGGATTAGTCACTGTTTTGGAGAGGCAGCTCAAGGCTACACTGATCTTTTTGCAACATTAGAACTAGAGTCAGTGGTCTTTCCTCTGGAAATTCTTTCCTTCTAAGAAAACCTAAAATGCAGGTAATCACAGTGGAAGTAATGAATAGGAAGTAGAACACAGATCAATTAGGACTTACAATGTTAGATTGGTAGCCAGGTGTGGTGGTGTTCTCTTGTAACCCTTGGGAGGCTGAGACAGTAAGATTGCAATTTGAGGACAGGTTTAGCAATTAGCAAGACTCTCAGCAACCTAGCAAGACTTTGATTCAAAATCAAACTAAAATAAGGACTGGTTGTATAACTTGGAGATAGAACTCCCCTGGGTTCCATCCCTAGTATGGTAAATACACATGTATCCCACCCCCAAAATTGGTAAAGGGCTAATATAGAGTTATAAGTCAATATATAATGGCTAAGAAACATAAATTATGAGAAAGATATTACAGGAAACTACTTCAAGATCAGTGCAAATATAGACAAATACATATTTGGAATGAAGAACCATCTAGATTTGAGTTCTTGACTATGAGGGCTGTGTGTGTGTGTGTGTGTGTGTGTGTGTGTGTCTGTGTGTGTGTTATTGGGGATTGAACCCAGAGCCATTATACCTCTGAACGACACCCCGAGCCCTATTTAATTTTTTTGAAACAGGGTCTCACTAAGTTGCAAAGAGCTTCACAAGGTTGCTGAGGCTGGCCACGAACCTGCAATCCTAGCTGAGCTTCCTAAGTACTGAGATTATAAGCATGCGCTACCACACCTAGCTGAGGACTTTTAAAACAAAGCAAACAGGCTGGGGGTGTATGTAGTTCAGTGGTACAGTTTTTGCTTAGTATTTGTGAGGCTTAGTATTGTTTGATTCCCAGCACCATTATAACAACCCTTCACCCCACCCCCCAAAAAAGAAACAAGGCAAGTGAGGTAATAAAATATAACCAAGCAGAGAGCAAGGCAAAGTTACATCTCTTCAAGAAGTACAAAGGAGACAGACTTTATTGGCAACATGGGAAAGGAAGGGCCCACCTGTGGGAAGCCTTGGGAGCCTAAAACAGCCCACATGACCTCAAAGGAAACCCCAGCTCTTGTAATTAAGTTCTCCTTTTCTCCATTTCTGTAACTTTTCCTTTTAACAATTATATGCAGCATTTTGCTATAAAGCAAAAATAATTGTGTTTTCTCAGTACTTACCTTCTTAAAAATAGTAATCATGTGGCTTTAAATGCAACTTGTATTAAACAGGTTCAATTGTGAATATTTTTATAGTTATGTAACCCAAAGGAATTATTGTTGGGTTTGCTTGAACTGATTGAAGAGCCCTCTGGAAAACAGATATCCCAAATTATTCTTCTTTTACTTCAACCATTACAAACAGGTAATAAGCTTTTGATATCAAAATTTTGTTTTATTTGTGTAAGTACCTTGATGTTTGCCCCTAAATATCACCAAAGTAAAGTTTATGATAAATTACTAGTTTTCTTCCACTAATAATAGCAATACCAATTCAAATCCTGCTGCTATATAATTACCCAGTAAATATTTTATTGAGTGTCATACTATTTTTCATGTGCTATGTTGCAACCTATATTTTTTTTGGTTAGCCTTTCTATCTGCAGTTTATATCTAGTACTTTCCCTCTGGACATATTTATTTACTTGCTTATTTTTGCAGTACTGGGGATTGAACCCAGGGACATTCTACCTCTGAACTACACCCCCTGCCCTATTTTTTATTCTTTATTTTGAGACAGGGTCTCACTGAGTTGCAGAGGGCCTCACTAAGTAGCTGATCCTCCTGTCTCAGCATCCCAAGTACTGGGATTATGTGTGTGTGCCACCACACCCAGCTCCTCTGGACATATTTAAAGGGTTGCCTCCGTGGTGTCCACAGTGCTCAGTCTTGCAGTATTGTGGTAGTTCTGTGTCTTGGTTAATAAGAGTATCAGGTAGGGCACTGCTCAGCCTTTACACTGGAATATTGGTACTGAGAATAGCAAAAGTATGGCTGAAGAATGCAGTCAGGAATTATATAGAAAATTAAGGCTCCATGGCTGAGTATAGTAGCAGTATAGGAAAATAATGGGTCTTGAAACCAAAACAGACAGTATTTTTCCATGGAAAGAGATTAGTTTTCATTTTAGGAAATATCTAATCTCAAAGTCTGATAGTCAGAAATTATAGTAAATTTGTTTTAAATAGAAATGTTCATGAGCTTTAAAGCACTTGAAATATTCAGAATCTTGTAGGGGGAAAAAACCATACTGAACTTGTCCTTTTTTAAGAAACTTGATGAGGTGACCTCAAGTTACCACTTGGTCTCTGTTTCAGTGATTCAGAAACTTCATAACAACAAGGCATATTCAGTTGGATTAGCATTGTCTACCCTTTGGAGTCAACTCTCTCTCCTTCCTGTTCCATACTCAAAAGAACAAATGCAAACAGATGACTATGGCCTTTGTCAATGCTGCAAGGCCTTAATAGAATTCGCTAAACCCTTTGTGGAAGAAGTCATTAATGACAAAGAAAACAAGGAAAATGAAAAAGAAAAATTAAAGGATGAATTGCTGAAGTTGTAAGTGTATTTTAAAGATTATCCCACAGTGAGCTTAAGTAATTTATAGTTTGGGGGTTTTTGTTTGTTTGTTTGTTTATTTATTTGCCATGCAAATGTAAATCTAGTTTTAGATTTTGAATTTTATAATATGGGGTTCACTTGATATATATATATATATATATAAATAATATTTAATGAGTAATTTTTATATTTTTAAAAACAATCCATTCGTTTAACTTACTTTACTGTGTATTTTATGTATTCCTTTTACTTGTCCTAACAAGTAAATAATGAAAACAGGAATCTACTCTATGGGGAAATTGTGCTTTTAGTACTGTGGACTAAAACATGTACCATCCACAATAAACTGTCCACGGTAAACATGGCTGTCAAGCACTCGATATATGGGTAGTCCAAATTCAGATATGCTCTAAGTATAAAATACCTTCTAGACTTTGAAGACTTGCCTTTCTTTCTTTCTTTCTTTCTTTCTTTCTTTTTTACTTTCTTTCTTTCTTTCTTTTGAAATGGAGTCTCACTAGCTTTCTGATAATCTTGCTAAATTGCAGAAGCTGATTTTGAACCTGAAGTAAAATATTTCATTGACTTTTATACTGATAATATGTATACTGGGTTATAATATACTAGGTTATATTAATCAGATACTGGGTTAATTAAGGTAAATTATTAAAAATAAATTTTCCTGTTTCTTACTACTTTTTGTCATGCATCTGTTAAAAAACCCTAAATTTTACATGGATTATATATTTCTCTTTCTTTTCTTTATTGTGGTACTGAGAATTGAAGCTAGGGGTATTCTACCTCTGAATATACCCCCCCAGCCCTGTTTTATTTTTATTTTGAAACAGGTCTCACTAAGTTGCAGAGGACCTCATTAAATTGCTGAGGCTGGCTGTGAACCTGAGATCCTCTTGTCTCAGCCTCCTAAGTACTGGGATTACAAGTGTGTGGGACCATGGTCAGTTTATATATTATATTTCTATTGGACTAATAGAAGTATTGCTAAACTAGGGCTAAAATTATTAAATTACATGAATCAATAACCTGATGTTTTTAATTCTTGAGACTAGAGCTATTGTTAACTTATTTCGTCAGGTTAAGACATAAAAAAATTAGCCACTTATGAAACCCATTACTTCATAAAAGAAAATATATTTTTTAAAAATAGGACAGGGACGCCCGGCGTGGTGGCGCATGCTTGTAATCCCCGCGCTTGGGAGGCAGAGACAGGAGGATCGCGCAGGTTCGAAGCCAGCCATGCTGGCTTAAGAGACCCTGTTTCCAAATAAAAAAACTGATAAAATAGGTCTGGGAGTGTAGCCCGGAGGTAGACAGGCTTCCAGGAACCCCAGTACCACCAAAAAAAATAGGACAGGGAGACCCAGGTGTGATGGCACATGCTTGTAATCCCAGCATTTAGGAGGCTGAGACAGGAGGATCACGGTTCCTGGACAGCCTCAGCTACTTAGTGAGGCCCTCTGCAACTCAGTGAGACCCTGTTTCCAAGTAAAGAATTAAAAAAAAAAAAAAATAGGGCTGGGGGTGTAGCTCAGAGGTAGAATGCCTCTGAGTTTCATCCCCAGTACTACAAAAAAAAAAAAAAAAAAAAAAAAAAAAAACAACCAGGGCTAATCACAGACCAAAGTTTGGTTTTTTAAAATAAAACAAACAGAAGTTTATGAAAAAATATTATATTGTCCTGCTTTTTCCTTGAACTAATGAAAACTACATCTTGAACTAGCACTGGTGCTCTGACAAACATTCACAATCTACTGGCCTGGTTAAGATAGAGAAGTGAATCTTACCATGTTGAGTCTAGCAAGGCATTCTCATGTTCTCTCAATTACTAGTAAGAAAGAGAATTCATCACCACCAGTCTTACAGGCATTGAATTATTGGTGCTTATCTTAATCCATTTGTGTTGCTACAATAAAATACCTGAAATGTGTAATTTATAGTTAATAAAAATTTATTGGCTCACAGTTTTGGAAGCTGAGAAGTCCAAGATCAAGGTACCACAGCTAGTGAAGGTGTTGCTGCTGCATCACATGTGGAATGTAGAAGTGGAGAGAGAAACAAGGGGCTGAATTCATCCTTTTGTGGCAGCATTAATCCTGTCCCATTAGGGTGGAGGGAGCCCTCTATCCTAGTCACCTATCAAAGGTCCCACCTTCTGTGTGTGCATGTGTGTGTTACTAGGGATTGAACCCAGGGGTATTCTATCTCCAAGCTATAATCCCAGGTCTTTTTGTTTTGTTTTGTTTTGTTTTGCAACAGGGTCTCACAAACAGGGTTTCTGGGAGTCTTGCTAAATTGTTGAAGCTGGTATCCTCAAATCTACCATCCTCCTGTCTCAGTCTCCCAAGTACTGGGATTACAGGCTTCCACCACACCTGGCAAGTCCCACTCTTAGTACTGTTCCAATGGCAACATGAGTTTTGGAGGGGATAATCAAACCATAGTAATGCTTATTTTATTTTTCATGTAAAATTAGTTTATATTTGAAGAACTAGGCATTTTATTCTTTGGAAGTGTTGATTTCACAGTTACCTATTTCTTATCCTTAGTTGTTTCAAAAGCTTGAAGTGCCCTTTGCTGACAGCACAATTCCTTGAACAGTCTGAAGAAGCTGGGAACGATCCTTTAAGGTGTTTTGCATCTGAAATAATAGTAAGTTCAGTTAATTTAATCTGCTATAAACTTAAATGTTATCCTAATATATTCTCATGTACTGCATGTGGGTGTGTAAATTAATAACTTACAGCTGGTCATGGTAGTGCATGCCTGTAATCCCAGTACTTGGAAAGCTGAGACTCAAGAGGATCTCTGGTTTGTAGCCAGCTGCAGCTACTTAGTGAGGCCCTCTGAAACTTAGTGAGACCCTGTTTCAAAATAAAGAATTTAAAAATGGAGCAGGGGAGTGTAGCTTAGAGGTAGAACACCCCTAGGTTCAATGCCCAATAACCCTCCCTGCAAAAAAAGACAAAGAGGACAGGGCAGGTTTTAGAACTACATAGTAGGTCATATTAACAAAATTTGGATTTAGATTACTAAAAGGGGTGGCATGGATGAGGGTTTTTTGCTTGGGTAAAAGAGCACATGAAGGTGCCAATAATTGAGATAGAGAATACAGAGCAAGGAGCAGGGGGTCTTGGCTTTAAAACAATGTACTGTGGAAATTTAAAACATTAAGTAGAATGATATACTCATGTATACCTATCACTGAGCTTCAGCAATTATCGTTTGCCAATTTCATTTCATCTATCCTCTCTTTTTTTGCTATGTATTTTATTTACTTATTTTTTGCAGTACTAGGGATGGAACCCAGGGGCATTCTACCTCCAAGCTATACCCTCAGCCCTATTTTTTATTTATTTTTAAAAATTTTTTAAATAAATTTTTATTGGTGCATTATAGTTATACATCTTTCTTTCTCTCTTTCTTTCTTTCTTTCTTTCTTTTTGGTGGCACTGGGGTTCCTGGAAACCCTTCTACCTCCAGGTTACACTCCCAGACCTATTTTTATATATTTTTTTTTAATTTGGAAACAGGGTCTCTGTAGCCAGCACCGCTGGCTTCGAACCTGCATGATCCTCCTGTCTCCGCCTCCCAAGTGCGGGATTACAAGCATGTGGCACCACACCCAGCATAGTCATACATCTTAATGGGATAAAAAACTTCTGGAGATATACATGCATACATCACCCAATCAGCCCTTACCCAATCCCTAATGCCTTCCCTCCCCCTCCCTCCTACCCATGCTTGGCTTCCTGATTGACTTTGATATGTTTAAGTACATCATGTGCTTTAAAGAGCCCCCCCCCCCCCGATCCCCTCAGATAGTTCACCTTAATTGCTCCTTTATAGGATCTCTTCTTCATCTGGAGTTCCTCCTGTTACCATTTCTCCCTAGTTTTCGCATATTAGGAAAAGCATCTAATTTCTTATTTTTGTGACATTTCACTGTAAATGCTATAATTTTGTTCTCCCTTATGGCTGGGCAAAATTCCACTGTGTACACATCCCATAGTTTTGAAATCCACTCATCCGTTCAAGGACATCTTGGCTGGTTCCACAGTTTGGCAATGGTAAACTGTGCAGCTATGAACATGGTTGCTAATGCATTAGTTTGGTATTTTGGTTTTCAGTCTTTTTGGTAGATACCCAGAGGTGGTATTGCTGGATCATATGGTAAGTTCGTTTTTCTTCTGAGGATCTTCCATACTATTTTCCAAAGTGGTTGCACCAGCTTGCAATCCCACCAACAATGTATTAGAGCTTCTATTTCTCCACATCTGATCAATTACAGTTTCTTTTATCCTTGGAAGTCCTTCTTTTAATTTCTACCTTTATTCCCACTTACTGAAAGCCAGAAGGTGAGTAAATTTGACAAGATGATTCACTCACAACCAATTTTTTTTTTAATAGAGGTCATTTGGATCTGGGAATCTGCTGAGAGATGAGTTGAAGCAGTGGCAGCTTCTAGTACCTCCTAGCCACACGGTTGCAGGGACCAACTGGCCCTTTGCTGTGGGGCAGGCCCCAGTCCCAGACTAGAAAAGAGTTTTCAGGAGTGGTGCGCAAGCTTGTAATCCCAGTACTTGGGAGGTTGGGACAGGAGGATCACAGCTGAGGCCAGCCTCAGGTACTTAGTGAGGCTTTCAGCAACTCAGTGCAACCCTGTTTCAAAGTAAAGAATAAAAAATATCTCAGAGGTAGGATGCCTCTGAGTTCCATCCCCAGTACCACACATAAACACACACACACACACACACACACACACACACACACACACAGAGTACAGAAAGAACCAAAATAATACTAATTCTCAATCCTAACTGCATTCCCCCACTGTTGCCTTCCTGGCCCTACAGTGAAAAAGAAAATAAGCAGCTCTTCCCCAGGAAGGAGACAGGTTTAGTTAGTGCAGTGAGGCAGCAAAGAGGTGGAGGGAGTAGGAGAGTGGTCCTGACGTCTCAGAATAAGTAGCATTCCAAGGAGAAAGAGCCAGCAGTGAGGAAGCACAAAGCAGCCAAGAAGGAAGGGCGGGGTCAAGTAGGAGATGAAAGGACATGACTTTTGGTCCACACTGGAGAAATGCTGGGAAGTGTGGTATGGCTGGGATCGACTAGCCTCAGCCGTCCATATGGCACAGAACTGCTTCAGTGTCCCAAAGGCTACAATATGGAACATCCCTAAAAGGACAGAGGGTGGCATGAAGTTGAAGAAATTGTATGATGGCAGGGGTAGGGCCAAGTCTGTCTGGGCAAATCTGCTGGATGGTGTGTGAATTGTGAAGACCCTGATTTGGACACTGATTAGACCTCAGATATCCAGAGCATCACTGTAGAATATAGTTATATATGACTTTTAAAAAGGCTGTCTTTCTCTGGAGAAAAAAAAAAAAACACATGTGGGTAGTACCTTTGATGAAGAAATGGAGAGTCATGATTTAAGAGGGCATTGGAATCTGAGTGCAATAAACGTTTTGTCTTGTAGCTATAACAGGAATGCGTGGCATTGAAAATCAGTGCAGCAGTCTAGATTTAGCATCTGTTTGCTGAATAGCAGTCTTTTATGGCTGAGGATGATTTTCCATGGTTCCTTTTATGTTCTGAAATGACTAATGGAACCATCTGGAATCAGCATATTTTAATTTCATAAAGGTTGGGAAAGTTTTATTTGGCTTTTTAATTGTCTACAATGTTAGGCCCAGTGCCTGGCACTAAACTAAAGCATTTATTGAATAAAAGTGAATATGTTGAAGACCAGTATTCATTGTCATTCGTGTGTGTGTGTGTGTGTGTGTGTGTGTGTGTGTGTGTGTGTGTGTGTGTTATTCCTGTATGCATTCCTCATGTTCCTGTACATGTGTGTAGCGCTGGAGATTGAACCCAGGGGTGTTCTTCCTCCAAGCTATACCTCCAGCCCTATTCTTTAATTTTTTATTTGGAAACAGGGCCTCACTAACTTGGTGATAACCTCGCTAAGTTGCTGGGGCTGGCTTCCTACCTGCTATCCTCTTGTCTTAGTCTACCAAATGCTAGGATTACAAGCATATGCCACCATGCCCAGCATTCATTCTCTTTTAACTTCTGTATGTTACTTTGTTGTGACCTTAACTTTCTTAAACTTATTTTGTGGTAGTGCTCAGTAAACATTTTATATAGGTGTCATGTCATTTCCTAGGTAGGGAAATGGAAGTTTAGAGAGCTTAGGTGATTCACTTAGTATCACACAGCTAGTAAGTGGTAGAGCTCCAGCTCAAAATCAGTTCCAGTGAGTCATGCATGGTGGTATGTATCAAGTTTGAGGCCATTCTGGGCAACTCAGCAAGACCCTATCTCCAAAAAAAAGGAAAAAAAATCAATTCCAGTGGATTCTGAAGGTCAGTGCTTTTCAGTGCACTAGAGTCAGAAATAGCTGAAGAGTCCTGAACGTAAGGCTCTAATGCTGTGCTCTTCTCCACTCACTCAAGGATCCTCTCTCTCCTGACTTGAGAACTCGTGCCCACTTTGTCCCTGAGCAACAGTGGGCAGTGGGCACTCCTCCTAGAGTAGTCTTCATCTGAATAGTGGCTTTACACTCATTTCTGACATTTGTATGTCTTGAGCATGATTTTTAGATCATGCTCAAGTATCTCTGAAGCACTTAAAAAAAAATACATAATCTAAAATTTACCGTTTTAACCATTTTTAAGCATATAGTTGAGTGGTGTTAAGTACATTTGTGTTGTACACCTGCCATCAGCATCCATCACAGGAACATATTTATCATCCCACCTGAAATTTTGTCCCCAATGAACAACAACTTCTCATTCTCCCCTTCTCTCAGATGCCAACAGATCTGTCCTACTTTCTTTCTCTTTCTACTTTTTATTCTCTTTCTCTACTTTTTCAGTTTTTGGAAAACTGAAATTATTTTCTTTTGTTTCTTCAGAGCTCTCCATCTAGCAATCAGGTCATTTGACTGTCAACAAAACTCACTTGTGTGTTTGCCTGTAATTATGATTCTGAATGAATTTAGAAACCATACAAATGCTATGCAAAATAAGATCTTGCCCTTGGCTTCAATACTAGTTTCCTACTGCTATGTAGAAATTAGCACAAACTTAGCAGTTTAAAATAGCATACCTTTGCTATTGCATTGTTTCTGTTGATCAGGAGTCCAGCCACAGTGTGGATCCTCTGCTCAGGGTCAGGCCACAATCCAGTTGTTGGCAGGGCCTGCATTATCAGAGGCTTTACTGGGAAAAGATTCACTTCCAAGTTCCCACAGGATGCTGGCAGAATTCAAATCCTTGAAGCTGTAGGTCTCAGGTCCCTATTTGTTTGCTGTGCATTAGCCAGCGACCACTTTCAGCTTTTATAGGGTACCTGTAGTCCCTTTACCACATAACCCTCTCCAGGTGCTATGATAACGTGTCTTAGTTCTTTATAGCCACCAAAGGAGAGTTTCTGACTCAGAGAAGCTAGGTCTAGACTTTCTTTCTTTCTTTCTTTCTTTCTTTCTTTCTTTCTTTCTTTCTTTCTTTCTTTCTTTCTTTCTTTTAGTACTGGGGATTGAACCCAGAGGCATTCTGCCTCCAAGCCATACCCCCATCCTGATTTTATTTTTTATTTGGAAATAGGGTCTCACTAGGTTGCTGAGATCCTTGCTAAGTTACTGGAGGCTGGTTTTGTACCTGCACACCTCCTTTCTCAGCCTCCCAAGTACTGGGATTACAAACATGCACCACTACACTTGGCTTCTAGACCCTCTTTAAAAACCTTTTGCCTGATTGTGTCAGGCCAACCCAGGAAAGTCTTCCCTTCTTTTTTTTTTTTTTTGGTGGTACCGGGGTTCCTGGAAGCCCTTCTTCCTCCGGGCTACACTCCCAAACCTATTTTATATTTTTGAAACAGGGTCTCTTACGCCAGCACGGCTGGCTTCGAACCTGCGCGATCCTCCTGTCTCCGCCTCCCAAGCGCGGGGATTACAAGCGTGCGCCACCACGCCCAGCGTGAAAGTCTTCCCTTCTGAATAACTCAAAATCAACTGATAAGGGACCTTAATTAGTCTGCAAAAATCCCTTCACTTTGACATATAATCATGGGAGTAACATCCATATTCTCTTGGCTAAAACCAGGACTTAAGGGGAGGGGATGATACCAAGTGTGGATGAGGAGAAGAAGGGGCACTGTGGTGGAGTCCGAAATAGTTCCCCTTTTTCTTTTTCACACATTCCACAGGGCTTTTTATCAGCAATTGGATACCCTTTCCCCAAAATTATTTTTAATCATGGAAGGAAAAAGAGGACTTGGGACTACCTTGAGTTTGAGGAAGAAGAAGACAGACAATTAGCAGACTCTGTGGCTTCTCTGGCATATCTGGTATTTGTTCAGGGCATCAGCATTGATCAGCTTCCAATGGTCTTAAGGTAAGAGTGTTTGGTATGTTCATGTATTCTAAAGTAACCATCAAACTCTTAATCTAATGTCCAGTGTGTGTGTGTATTAACATACTGAAACTTTTTATGTGTGTGTGGTACTGAGGATGGAACCCAGGGGCTTTCTGCCTTCAGGCTACACTCCCAGACCTATTTTACATTTTATTTGGAAACAGTCTCACTAAGTTGCCGAAAGCCTCACTAAGTAGTTGAGGCTGGCTTTGAACCTGCATAATCCTCCTGTCTCAGCCTCCCAAGTGCTGGAATTAAAAGCGTGTGCCACCACACCCGGCTCATACTGAAACACTGAAGATAAAGTATAAACAAAGGCTATTTTTTTTAAGCTCTAAATGATAATGACTATATCTTAGAAAAGCCAATTAGAGTCAAGAAATAAAAAAGGATAGGTGTTAAAATACATAGTAAGGTAATGGTGGAGACAAGGCTAAGTGTCACACTAGCTTTGGTTTTAAAGCTTTTGGCCATCCTAAACTACAGGCAGGGGAACTGGCTAGATATTCATGGTTACCATCATCTCTTCACTGGATTATTTCTGTAAACCTGAACGGGGTTTCTTTGTTGTTTTTTGTGTTTTTCTCTGTATGTGTGAATGCTGCTGGTCATTGTACCCAGAAATATTCTACCACTGACCTATACTGCCAGCCTTATTTTATTATGTATGTATGTATGTATGTATGTATGTATGTATGTATGTATTTATTTATTTATTTATTGGTGTTACTGGGAATGGAACCCTTCTACCTCCGGGCTATACTCCCAGACCTATTTTTTATATTTTATAGATCTATTATCCTGCTCTCTGCCTTCATATTCTCATGGTGTTCTCCCTGGGTACCTATTTCTATCCAAAATTTCCTTTTTAATAGACACCAGTCATATTAGATTAGGGCCCACCCCAAAGACCTTAGTTTATAATTGGCTCTATAAAAATCCTGCCCACAGCTGGGCATGGTGGTGCATGCTTGTAATCCCAGCATTTGGGAGGCTGAGACAGGAGGATCGTGGTTTGCAGACAGCCTCAGCTATTTAGTGAAGCCCTTTGCAACTCAGTGAGACTCTGTTTCAAAATGAAGAATAAAAAATATAGGGCTGGTGGTGAGTTCAGAGGTAGAATGCCTCTGGGTTCCATCCCCAGTCCCGCAAAAAAAAAAAAAAAAAAAAAAAACTCTTCCTCCACATTAGATCAGAGGCTGAGTACAGGAGGTTATGACTGACTGCAACATATATTTTGGAGGGAGGACACAATTCAACCTATAATGCTATGTATGTATGTAAAATTTCTAACCACACTTGTGTTATGTTTTTTTTTTTTAGCCCATCATATCTTTTGCAGTTTAATATGGGGCATATTGACGTCTTTTTGCAAAGGTAAGATCATTTAGATGGTATCTCAGAATTACATAGTAGTATTATAATAACCCTTATTAAAATCAGGGGAAGCCAGGCATGGTGGTACACACCTAAAATCAAAGTACTTGGGAGAGTTGAGACAGGAGGTTTGAAGCCAGCTTCAGCAACTTAGGCTCTCAGCAACTTAGCAAGACACTGTTTCCAAATAAAAATAATAATAAAAAGGGATGGGAGGGTAGCTCAGAGGTAGAATGCACCTGGGTTCCATCCCCAGTACTGGAAAAAAAAAAAAAAAGGAAAGAGGAATCTTGACCTCACATTTATAACTTAGATCATTGGTGGGAATATCATTCAGTTACAGCTTTTCTCATTTGGGTGTGAAGAAACAAATCTTTCTCTTAAAAAAAAAAAAAGGCAATAGTTACACATAATTTCTTCAGATAGAAATTTAAGAATTTTATAAAATTCCATATGCTCTTTCCCTGTGTTTAAATTCTCTCTTGACATCAGAGAAAACCTTTAATACTGTCCTCTTGGAACTAGTGGGTTTATCAATCCCACTTTTCCCAGGTAAAGGAAGATTGTAACATGCAAATGTCCAAAGCCTCAGACTATAAGGCAGGGATTTTCAAGCATCTTCAGGCACAGTAGTTATTAACTGTAAATTTGCTGTATTATGTATGTCTTAATGACTTTATATTCATTTCACATAGTTTCTGTGTACTCCTACAATGAAAATATGTATTGTTTTGAATTAGAGTTCTGTAATCATGCTATTTCTTAACTGTTTAATCATTGACCTAAAAACAAAACTTTTAACTCCATGCATGGTTAGAATAAGAAGCTGGAGTCTAATATTATTTTTGCCACACATCTTAAATATTTAGTTAACAATGATTATAATTTTTAAAGTACTGCCATAAATAGATTCTAACTCTCTCTTTGTGTGTGTGTGGGGGGGGGTACTGGGGTTCCTGGAAACCCTTCTACCTCCGGGCTACACTTCCAGACCTATTTTTATACTTTCTTATTTGGAAACAGGGTCTCTTAAGCCAGCATGGCTGGCATCGAACCTGCGCGATCCTCCTGTCTCCGCCTCCCACGCACGGGGATTACAAGCGTGCGCCACCATGCCTGACTCTAACTCATTTTTATATAAAAAAAAATTTGAAAAAAGCCAGGCATAATGGTGCACACTGGTAATCCCAGTACTTGGGAGCCTGAGACAGGAGGATCCTAGATTCCCATCCAGCCTCAGCTACTTAGTGAGGCTCTCCACAACTTACTTAGAGCCTGTTTCAAAAATAATGAATAAAAAATAGGGCTGAGGTGTAGCTTGTAGATAGAATGTCCCTGTTCAATTCTCAGTACCACAAAAATGAATGAATGAATTGAAAAAATTCAACTGTGATGGTGCATGATGCTAATCCTGGTACATGGGAGGCTGAGACAGGAGGATTGCAAGTTCGTGGCCAACATCCGCGACTTACAACTTAGTGAGACCCTGTTTCAAAATAAAAAATAAAGAAAAGAGCTGGGATTGTTGGACATAGAATGCCCCTGGGTTCAAGATGCCCCAGTACCATAAGAAAAACTTTTTTTGAAAAGACTTAAACAGAATTTTCAACTTGAATATATAAAATTATCTAGATATAACTTATTTTCTTAGCACTTTCTACTGAATATCTTTTGATTTGATACCCAAAAATAAGCTCTTAGCAGGTAATTTTGGTTAGATATGAACCCAAATCAAAAGATGGATCAAAGTGTATAAAAAGTTTTGACCAGTTCTTCAACAGTATTTCTCCTCAATTATATGCATTTTTTTTTTCTTTTTGGTGGTACTGGGGGTGGAACCCAGAGGCTTTCTACCTCCGGGCTATACTCCCAGCCCTATTTTATATTTTATTTGGAAACAGGGTCTAAGTTGCTGAGAGCCTCACTAAGTAGCTGAGGCTTGCTTCAAACCTGTGTGATCCTCTGTCTCAGCCTCCCAAGCACAGGGATTACAAGCGTGCGTGACCACGCCCAGCTCTAATTTTATGCATTTTTAAAGTCTTAACATTTTAATTTTTTTCTAAAGATTTATTCTAAAACAATTTATAAAATCAAATTGATAAATTTTAATATTCTTTTCTAGAACAGAAGAGTCTGTTTTATCCAAAGGATTGGTAAGATTTGTTTGCTCCCATTGTAATTTGAATACATAGTCATGTCAACAAATACAGCTGTTGACTTCATGTATGTATCTGTATATATTTAAATCTGTAGGAACTGCTAGAGAATGGTTTATTAAGAATAGAAGACAACAGTCTACTCTACCAGTATTTAGAAATCAAGAGTTTTCTTACAGTACCTCAGGTAAATAAAATATGTATTTTAATCTTAAAAATAGCCCCTTGCCTAACCTGAACTTTAATAAGGTGAAGATCCCTGTAACTCCTCTGCCACTTTCTTCTCTACTCTAAAAGCTCAAATATAGTACTGTCCAGTAGAACCTTTTGTAATGAGGGAAGTGTTCTGTCTAGATTAAAAAGCTAGTAAGTAGCCTTTTGAAGACTTGAAATGTGACTGGTATGACTAAGAAACTGAATTTTAAATTTAAATTAATTTAACTTATATAGCTATTAGTGGCTACCATGATTAATGGTATAACATCTACTGTAAAAGTATAACTTTCTTTTTTAATACTTGTTTTTGTAGAGATTTTGGAATATGAAACTCCTTTACTTTTCTCAAAACTCAGATTCTCAGAACTGTATCTCAACCACCACTAAATTGATACAAGAAAGACTTAATATACTTTTGTTTATTTTGCCTAGTATACTTTTTTGGTTGTGATATCTAAATAATTCCCTAGCTGTAGAAATTTCTTAATATTTAAGTAGAAGGACATGGCGTTTAGTAATATATTTAATACAGCTTGACTATTTATGGAATGAATTATTTATGCATGCTTATTTTCATTTTCTTGTCACTCTAGACATAATTGAAAATTACCATTTACTTTTAAAAATCATACTTTATAACATCACACTATGTTAATTACAAAATCAATTGTAGTTAGATTCCTGTAGAAATAATAGTGAAATAAAAGGCCAAGGAAAAAAGTAAACTTATTTCACATGTAAATCTTCTACCCTCATTTCTCTGAAATTTTAGTATCCACTATTGATAATACAGTTTTTGTTTGCAGTCAATATAATTTACAATAAAATACTAATTTTTTTTTTCCCCCAGGGCTTAGTCAAAGTAATGACACTTTGCCCCATTGAGTCATTGGTATGTAAATTTTTTGGGCTAAATAATAATGAGTTACAGTGAGAAATTTTGATAAGTAATTTAATCACTATTTATTTTATATAACAATATTATTTGTACCATTTTAGAGGAAAAAGAGTTTAGCTATGCTTCAGCTATATATCAACAAGTTGGATTCACAAGGCAAATATACATTATTTAGGTATGTATTTAGGTATTTAGGTATGTATCAAGCATGGTTAATTGCTAAGTTTCATTAACTTTAAAATCAAGTTAATGCTATATAATTACTGCAGAGTATAGTATTTCAGTATGTCTTACACATAATTCAACTATAGTGGGAAGCCATATTTTATTGTCTTATCTGTGACAGGTAGCAAAGTTGTTTATTGTATTTTGGGTTTATATATTTATACACATACACATACATATATGAATAATAGTATGTATTTCAGTTCAATTCATTGAAGTGCTCTAAACTTAAAATAGGCTTTAAAAAAAATAAACTGAAGCCAGGCATGATGATACACGCTTGTAATCCCAGTACTTGGGAGGCTGAGACAGGAGGATTGCACAGGTTCTCAGCCAGCCTCAGCTATTTAGTGAGGCTCTCTGCAACTTAGTGAGACCCTATTTCAAAATAAAGAATAAAAAATAGGTTTAGGGTATAGCCCAGAGGTAGAATGTCCCTGGGTTCATCTCCAGTTCCAAATGGAAAAAAAAAAAAAAAAATTAAACTGAGATTGGTAACAATCCCACTAGAGTTTTACATATTTCAGTATCTCCACTATTTATAGTTGAAATTAATAGCTCTAGACTTATAACTTTGACAGACTATTCACTATAAGTTAATATTAGAGCATACTAATAGTGCTATTTGAGGCACAAAGGTGTTCTAGAAGCTAAGTGAAAGGTTGAGAAACTTTCTGTTTTAAGACAAAATAGTAAATACAGACTTTATAGACCACACAGCCTCTGCTGCAGCTGCTCCTCTGCCTTTGTATTGGGGTGGGTGTGTTTGAGTTAAATACTGACAAAGCAGGCAGTATAGCCTGTGGACCTTGGTTTGAGTCATGTTCTAGGTAATAAAAGTGAGTTAAAAACAGATTGGGCCGTGTTCAAGTGCTAAAATGCCTTCTTTGAGATTGTCGAATACTGGTACTATCTTGTCTTCATTTCTACTAATAGAGTCAGAGCTGGTTTATGAAATATCAGTACTTAGGTCTTATATTGCTTTTTGGTTCTGTTCTACCTGTATCTATCAAGAAATCCCCTTTATCTTAAGCTGTTTGTGTTACCTTTCTGTCCTTGTGGCAGAGCCTGAGAAAACCCATTTAAGCTTGATGTTGTGGTGCACGCTTGCAGTCCCAGTACTTGGGAGACACAATAGGAAGATCATGGGTTTGAGTGCAGCCTCAGCACCTCATGAGGCCCTCTGCAACTTAGTGAGACCCTGTTTCAAAATAGGGAATAAAATAGGGCTGGGGTAGAGCTTGAAGGTAGAATGTCCCTGGGTTCAATCTGTAGTACAAAAAAAAAAAAGAAGAAGAAGGAGGAGGAGGAGGAGGAGGAGGAGGAGGAGGAGGAGGAGGAGGAGGAGGAGGAGAAGAAAAGAAAAAAAGAAAATAATTGGGCTGGGAATATAGCTCAGTGGTGAAGCAGTTGCCTAGCATTTGTCAGGCCCTGGGTTCAATCCCCCACATCTCAAAAAAAGAAAAAAAAAAGATTTGTTTTGGTTCATGGAGTTAGAAGTTTCAATCTATAGTAAGTTGGTCATTGTTTTTGGGACGATGGCAAGGTAGAACATGGCGGTGAGCAGGTGTCAGAAGAGCTGCTCACCTCATGTCAGCCAGGAGGCAAAGAGAATGAATGGGCCAGGGTCCCAACAGCTCCATGGAGGCACACCCCCAGTGACCTAGCATCCTTCCCCGAGGCCCCACCTCACCTCCCACCAGCACCATCAGGTGGGGACTAGGCTTCCCACACAGAGCCTTTGGGGGACACTGAAGGTCCAAACAATAACACTAGTCATACTGAGGTTCCTTTTGCATTTAAGCCAGTCTTATCAGCATTAGTCAAATGCTTGTTAGAAAGACCCAGTTATAAATAGAATTTCCCAGTTAGTAAAAGCATTATCTATTACAGCTGACTTTGTAATTCGTTGATCCCCTTGCTAATTGTCTTCCCTCTGAATTATATATTCATAGAAATAACATATGGCCCATTTGAATTTGTAAAGCTTTCATCATACACTTAAGTAAAGCAGTTAAGTAAAATTTCATATGTTGTTATTTTGCTTTCAAGGTGCTTATTGAATACAAGCAATCACTCAGGTGTGGAGGCCTTTGTCATTCAAAATATAAAGAATCAAATTGACATGTCATTTAAGGTAAGAGCACAGCCAAGTTGTCAGTTATCAGTTTATTTATTCACATGTAGAATAAATCAGTGTGCATTCTGGTCCCAAGGTCCTTTTCTTTTTTTCTTTCTTTTTTTTTTTCCAGTGGTACTGGGGGTGGAACCCAGAGGCTTTCTACCTCCAGGCTATACTCTCAGACCTATTTTTGTATTTTATTTGGAAACAGGGTCTCACTAAGTTGCTGAGAGCCTCACTAAGTAGTTGAGGCTGGCTTCGAACCTGTGCGTTCCTCCTGCCTCAGCCTCCCAAGCACAGGGATTACAAGCGTGCGTTACCACGCCTGGCTTCTTTTTTTTAGAATTAAGGCATATTCTTTATTTCTTCTCTCCCTCCCTCCTTCCCTCTCTCTCTCTGTCTCTCTCTGTCTCTCTCTCTCTCTCTTTTTTTTGGGGGGAGGGTACTAGGGATGGAACTCAGGGACATTCTACTTCTGAGCTATACCCCTATCCCTATTTTTTATCCTTTTTGAAACAGGGTCTCACTGAGTTGCAAAGGGCCTATGTAGCTTAGGCCCTCCACAAACCTCCATCCTCCTGTCTCCGCCTCCCAAATGATGGGATCACAAGTGTATACCACCACGTCTGGCTCTATTTTTCTTTGCTTTTCTTTTTTTTTTTTTTTTTTTTTTTTTTTTGGTGGTACTGAAGTTCCTGGAAACCCTTCTACCTCTGGGATACACTCCCAGACCTATTTTTATAAATATATATTTTTAATTTGGAAACAGGGTCTCACTAAGTTGCTGAGATCCTCACTAAGTAGCTGAGGCTGGCTTCGAACCTGTGTGATCCTCCTGTCTCCACCTCCCAAGCGCAGGGATTATAAGCTTGCGCCATCACGCCCGGCCGTCTGGCTCTATTTTGACTCTTAAAAAGAAAAAACAAAAGTAGCCAGGCATGGTGGTGCACACCTGTTATCCCAGTACTTGTGAAGCTGAGACAAGAGGAGCACAGGTTTAAGGCCATCCTCAGCAACCTACTGAGAACCTGTTTGAAAATAAAAACTAAAATAAAGCTGGTGGTATAGGGGGTAGAATGTCCCCTGGGTTCAATATCTAGTACCCCAAAAAAAGAATTTTTAAATTTTGTTCAGTATACATTTAAATTATATTATTTGAACTGATAATATGACTTTTTATTGTGTTATATGCTTTTTAAAAATAAATGGCGTATAATCTCAGTACTTGGGAGGCTGAGACATGAGGATCACAGGTTTGTGGCCAGCCTCAGCTACTTAGTGAGGCCCTCTGCAATTTACTGAGACCTTGTTTCAAAATAAAGAATAAAAAATTGGGCCAGGTATGATGGCACACACTTGTAATCCCAGCACCCATGAGGTGGAGACTGTAAGATTGTGGTTCATGGACAGCCTTAGCTACTTAGCAAGGCCATTCACAACTTAGTGAGACCCTGTTTCAAAAATAAAAAGACTAGCTGGGCATGGTGGCGCACACTTGTAATCCCAGCACTTGGGAGGCTGAGACAGGAGGATTGCACAGGTTCGTCAAAGCCAGCCTCAGCTATTTAGTGAGGCTCTCGGCAACATAGTGAGACCCTGTTTCCAAATAAAATATAATATAGGTCTGGGAGTAAAGCCCAGAGGTAAAAAGCCCCTGGGTTCCATCCCCAATACCACCAAAAAATAATAAATAAATAAATAAATAAATAAATAAATAAATAAATAAAAATAATAAAAAGACTAAAAAATAGGGCTGGGGGTGTAGCTTGGAGGTACAATGTCCCTGGGTTCCATCCCTGGTACTGCAAAAAAAAAAAAAAAGAAAGAAAATGGAAAAAAAAATAGGGCTAAGGGTGTAACTCGGAGGTAGAGTACCCTTTTAATCCCCAGAACTGCAAAATAATAAATAAATAAATAAATAAATAAATAAATAAATAAATAAATGAAAAATCTCATCTAATTGTGAATGCTCAATAATTCCATATAGCAAACAGAATGAGAAAGAATGCGTGGGTTAGCACGTACTAATCTTGCAAACTTCAGGGTTTGTTTCAGGTATCTGGAAAGTGAATGGAAATATCAAAATTAAAGTTAAAAATTTATATTTTAAGCAAGTGTGGTGGTGCATGCCTCTAATCCTAATACTTTGGGAGGCTAAGACAGGATTATAGTTTCAAAGCTAACCTTAGCAACTTAGTGAGACCCTGTTTCAAAAGAAAAAGCAACAAAAAAAGGCTAGGAATGTAGCTCAGAGGTAAAGTGGCCTTGGGATCAATCCCCAGTTGAAAAAAAGGAAAAAATGTATATATACATATGTGTGTGTATAATTTATTGTTGTGTTTTGGTTTTTGTGGCAATGGGGATGTGTGTATATTTTAAATGTGTAATAATGTATTTTGTAGCACCAAGGTATTAGAAAAATAATTTATCATACTATTATTTAAATCTTTCCTAAGTTTTCTTTTGCTTTTCAGAAAACTCATAACAGATGGTTTACAGGACCACAGCTGATTTCTCTTTTAGATTTGGTACTCTGTCTCCCAGAAGGTGCTGAAACAGATTTACTTCAAAATTCAGATCGGTGAGATGACCATTACTAAGCCTTAAATAGCAGTAAATAGTAAACTAGTTAAACTAATAAAATGTATTTTTCTATGATTTTATATTCTGTAGCTAATCCATAAAGTTACATAAAAATTTTTATATTTTTGTTTAATGTATAGAAACAAAATCTCTTTAAGAATGATACTGTCATCGCCGGGTGTGGTGGCACACGCTTGTAATCCCCGCGCTTGGGAGGCGGAGACAGGAGGATTGCGCAGGTTCAATGCCAGCCGTGCTGGCTTAAGAGACCCTGTTTCCAAATTTAAAAAGTATAAAAATGGGTCTGGGAGTGTAGCCCGGAGGTAGAAGGGTTTCCAGGAACCCCAGTACCACACCAAAAAAAAACAAAAAAATTATACTGTCAATCAGATTTTGTACCTTTTATGTATCCAGAATTCTATAGAGATTTGCAAATCTCCTGTATAGACAAAAAGGTTATGTATTTGGGTTTTGTTTTGTTTTGTTCATATAGAACATATAATTTCACCTTTGGTATGCCAGAATAGATGTTGAGACATTTTTGTATGCCCAAACAAAAGGAATCTTAAAATCCAGAGAGCAAGAGATGATGCATTCAAATATTAAAGATAACAAGGGTCAAGTGGTTAAGTGCTTGTCCAGCATGCAGGAGGCCCTGGTTTTGATCCTCACTCAGTACCAAAAAAGAGAGTAATTTTCACAATTGTACTTTGTGAATTTAATGCAAAACAAGAGTAATAAGCTATTACTTCTCCAAAAAATGTGATAGGAACAGTTTCTAATGGCAAATGCAATTATAAGAGTATTTCCAAGGCTTTAACTTGCTGTATGCATTGAAATTGCTGTTGATTATATGCAACTATACTATAAATAACAAATTATATTCATTTTTAATAGGATTATGGCTTCATTAAATTTATTGAGGTATTTAGTTATCAAAGATGATGAAAATGACAATCAGGTAAGTGAATTATTTGAAGAAATAGTATATTTAAAATACATACTGAATGCTTCAGATTTCTTGATCATATCTACTTAAGCCAGTGTTTAATATCTTATGCAGTTACAAATGTTGAGAAAAGAGACAACACTAACAGTTAATTCCCAGGAGCATTCATCCCGCGCATCCAACTTTCTCTTCCCTTTCCCATTTCTTCTCCTGTGATGCCTGTGCTCTCTTGCTGGAAGCGCTGCTTAGCTCTCTTGGGTTAGAAAAGCTGCAGGTCCTGAGTTCACTAACCTTGTGGAACTCAACATAGATTTAGGTGTCATGTTCAGTTTCCTCCATCTATAGTTCATGATGTAAGTCTGAGCCATATAAAATTATCTGATCTTTTAATAACACCTCATCAGACATGACAAATTAAAGCATTTTCAGCACTAAGACCAAATTTGTTAACAGCATCTTTTGGATAATGTGTAGGAAGTTGGATTTTTTTTAATAGCACTTCATTAAAAGTATTCACTAAGTAGAAAACTGAGAGATTTGTCATACAGTAAAATTATATTTGCCTTTTATCTTCTTTCCTTCTACCTACTCTATTCTAATAATTGCTTTCCCCATATGTATCACTTCTGTTAACTGTAATCACCTTAATCTTTTATTTTTTATGGTACCAGGAATTGAACCCAGGGGCATTCAACCTCTCAACACCCCAGCTCTCTGGGTTTTTTTCTTTTCTTTTCTTTTCTTTTTTTTTTTTTTTATGGTGAGGGTGGAACACAGGAGCTCTTCTACTTCTGGGCTATACTCCCAGGCCTATTTTATACTTTATTTGGAAACAGGGTCTCACTAAGTTTCTGAGAGCCTCACTAAGTAGCTGAGGCTGGCTTCGAATCTGTGCGATCCTCCTGTCTCAGCCTCCCAAGCGCGGGGATTACAAGTGTGAAACAAGGTCTCACGAAGTTGCAGAGGCTGGCCTTGAACCTATGATCCATAGATAATGCCTTACTTTTATTTGGTGTGAACATTTTATGTGAAGAAAAGGCTACAATCAACTTATAGGGCTGGGTTTTTTTGTTGTTTTGTTTTGTTTTTGCATTACTAGGGATTGAGCCCAATGGCACTCTACCGCTGAGCTACATCCTCAGCCCTTTTTATTTTGAGACCCAGACTGGCCTCAGACTTGTGATCCTACTCTCTCAACCTCCCAGGTCACTGGGATTACAAACATATGCCAAAAAGAACTACTTTCTTATTTAATGTTTTTTTATTTTGTTTTGTGGCACTGGGGATTGAGCCCAGGGGCATTCTGCCTCTGAACTACACTCCTGGCCTTATTTTATTTTGTGGTTTTTTTTTTTTTTTTTTTTTTTTGGTGGTACTGGGGTTCCTGGAAGCCCTTCTACCTCCGGGCTACACTCCCAGACCTATTTTTATATTTTTATTTAGAAACAGGGTCTCCTAAGCCAGCGCGCGCGGCTGGCTTCGAACCTGCGCGATCCTCCTGTCTCCGCCTCCCAAGTGCGGGGATTACAAGCGTGCGCCACCACGCACGGCTTATTTTGTGTTTTGAAACAGCATTTACCAATAAGTTGCAGAGGACTTTGCTAAGTTGCTGAGGCTGGTCTTGAACCTGTTGTCCTATCTCAGCCTCCTGAGTACTGGGATTACAGGTGTGCCTCACCAGATCCAGCCTTATTTAATGGTTTTGAAAACTTTATTTTCTTAGAGATCAAATATCCTAAGTTTTGGCCATATAAGTAGCCATAAGAATGATCAAACCAGGGAAATTATAAAAAAAAAAAAAAAACTAGGCCAAGACAACAATCTGACATATTTGAGACAGTTTAAGAGTCTGTCCTTCATAGAAATATTTCTCCCAAGTATAATTACAGTGAGTCATGTTATATACAATGAGAGGCAAGCCAGGCGTAGTGGAGTACGCTTGTAATCCCAGTACTTGGGAGGTCGAGACAAAAGGATTGCACAGGTCTAAAGTCAGCCTCAGCTACTTAGGCTCTCAACAAGTTAGTGAGACCCTGTTTCCAATAAAATATAAAGTAAGTCTGGGAGTATAGCCCGAAGGTAGAAAAGCCCCTGGGTTCCACTCCCAGTACCACACACACAAACAGAGAGAGGGAGAGGGAGAGGGAGAGGGAGAGGGAGAGGGAGAGGGAGAGGGAGAGGGAGAGGAGGCAGATCTGTCCAGTGTGGTTAATCAAAAACTGACAGCTGGGGTTGTGGGTATAGCTCAGTGGTAGACTGAATGTTTAGCATGGCACAAAGCTCTGAGTTCAGTCCCAGCACTTGCATCCCTAAAACAGCAGCTTTTGATTTTCAAGAAATTTTGATTCAAGGAGAAACAAAATGACACGAGGCTGAATTGTGGGGCATTTATTCCAAAGAACTCCTACGACTTCTATTTTTGAGTGGTTAAGTGTGCTGATAGAGGAGTCAGAAAAGCTGACTAAGGCTGGGTGTGGTGGCGCACGCTTGTAATCCCTGCGCTTGGGAGGCGGGGGACAGGAGGATCGTGCAGGTTCGAAGTCAGCCGCGCTGGTTTAAGAGACCCTGTTTCCAAATAAAAATATAAAAATGGGTCTGGGAGTGTAGCCTGGAAGTAGAAGGGTTTCCAAGAACCCCAGTACCACCACAAAAAAAAAAAAGAAAGAAAAGAAAAGCTGACTAAATATCAGAAAAAGTATGAAAAGCTGAGAAGTATCAGAAAGATGTATAGAACATTTAAATTAGAGTTATTCAAGTGCAAAGACAACAAAGTGATTCATAATTGGACAATAATCTACTTATTTTCCTGCCATTTTGAGTTCCTGTCAACTGACCACTCCTTTCTTAAGCCATTCTCCTCCTCACCTGCTCTTTCGGGCCCCTGTAAATTAGGAGAACTTTCTCCCACATTTGTTTTCACATAGCTTTTCTTGAATCCTAGCAATATAAGTCATGCTCCATCTCGAATAATAAAACTAACTAGTTTTTTATGCCAGATACCCTACTGGTAGATATCCTTAGATAGTTATTACTTATTTTAAATTATACTAATTTATCCAATTGAACAACCATAGTTATACCTTTTTACCTTCTATCCTGTCTGCTCATATTCTTTCCCAACCATCTGCTTACTCATTCTGTTTCCTAAATAATTCATATTGTACTAAGTAGAGTGAAATCAGGGTCAGAGGAAACAATGAGATCACAAAGGCTATATATAAGTAGCAGAAATTCTTTAAAATTAAATTATATACCTAGGTATGATGGCACACACTTATAATTCCCAGTACTTGGGAGGGTGAGACAGGAGAAGCACAGGTTCACAGCCAGCCTCAGCTACTTAATGAGGCCCTCTGCAACTTAGTGAGACTCTATTTCAAAATAGAAAATAAAATGGGCTGGGAGTGTGGCTCAGAGGTAGAAAGCCCCTGTGTTTAATCTCCAGTACCACACACCAAAAAAGTTAAATTATGTAGTATGTACACATATTCTTTCTATTTAGGGAAAAACTATAGATATCTTGCATATGTATACACCTAGATATAATTCTATATAAAAACATACCTGGGGCAGAGGGTGTACAGTGCTTGCTTAGCATATGCAAGGGCTTAGGTTCAATCCCCAACATTGCCATGTACATACATACATACAACATATTCCTTTGTAATATCTGCAGAGCCAAATAACTTCTGGTGATAGAAGTTCAGTGATATTACAAGTGATAGACGTTCTATGGTATTACTTCATGAATAAGAAGTAGCAGACAGAGGAAAGTGTTCCTTTTATTTCTTCATTATTATAGTTGACTTATCTTTTGCAGGGTCCCTCTATGTTCCAGCAAAAAATTTCACTGTAGTGTGAAAATGCCTAGTCTTAGCCAGGTGTAGCCGCACACACCTGTAATCCCAATTCTTGGGAGGCTGAAACAGCAGGATCACAGATTTGAGACTAGCCTCAGCAACTTAGTGAGACTCTGTTTATAGGACTGGGGGGTATGACTCAGAGCTAGAATACCCCTGGGCGTAATTCCCAGTATAAAAAAATAAAACCTTAGTCTTCCTTTTGTGAAACGGATAGCTAAGCCTTAGAACTAAAAAGATTTCAAAACTATTACATGAATCTACTTAGGTACAAAATTAAAAGCAGCCATTTGTGAATATTTCAGATTTTATCCTATTTCAAAAAATCTATTCACTAAAATAATTTCCTTTGTAGTTTTTTTTTTAAGATCTGGTAACCTTGATATAAGACAGAGGGAAATATTCTTATTCCCTCAGCTCCTTCACTCCTACATGCTTCTAAAAATATTATAGTTGTTCATTATATGAAAGATTTGTGGAATTATGCTGAACAGAATGTATAACAAATTTTCCTTAGCCTAATTTTGGCATGTGTTTTTATCACCTGAAGCTTTATGGTTATGGACTGGATATTAAAGTAAATTATTGCCATTGAAAATGAAGCTGGACATGGTGATGCACACTTATAATTCCAATGTTGAGAGGTTGAGACAGGAGGATTGTAGGTTCACAACCAGGCAGCCTCAGCAACATAGTGAGACTGTGTTTCAAAATAAAAATAAAATAGGCTTGGGATGTAGCTCAGAGGTAGAATGCCCCTGGGTTCAATCCCCAGGATAGGTAGGTAGGTAGATAGATAGATGGATGATAGATAGATAGGCAGGCAAGCAGAGAAGCAGGGAGGGTTGGGAGTATAGCACTAGTATGCCTGGCTGCATTTGGTTTTTTAAAAATAAATGTCAATTGCTGGATTCAGCCCCAACTCTATTTTGTATAAACCTCCAAGTAAAGCATAAAAATCTGAATTTTAACTAACAGTAAAGTTTGAGAACCTCCATATATTATCAAAAAACTTTCGTGAGGTATCATTTGTATGTAATATGATAAAGTATAATAACTGCTTAGAACTAAATAATAAAATACTATATGTTAAAATTTGGTGATGCATCTATACTAGTACTTAGAGAAAAATTTCCAATTATAAATACTTATATTAAGCCGGGCATGGTGGTGCATGCTTGTAATCCCAGCACTTGGGAGGCTGAAACAGGAGGATCGCACAGGTTTGAAGCCAGCCTCAGCTACTTAGTGAGGCTCTCAGCAACTTAGTGAGACCCTGTTTCCACATAAAGTATAAAATATGTCTGGGAGTATAGCCCGGAAGTAGAAAAGCCCCTGGGTTTCACCCTAATACCACCAAAAAAAGAAAAAATTAAATGCTTATATTAGAAAAATTATTGAATGAATTTCTGGCATGATTAATTTAAGTTGTTTAAAGATAAAATGTTAATTAAAAAGGAGCATATGTACAAATATAGAAAAATATATATACAATTATATCAGAACATATCAGTAAATTTGAAAGCTTTAGTGGAATAGTTTCTTAGAAAATATCACTTAATAAAATTGCTATAAACAAACCCCCAAGAACAGATTAATTTTACCATACTTTTCAAAGAAACAGATAAATTTTAAAAGTTTCAAAGACTAGAAAAAGAATGGTATAATTAATACTATGAGTCTGTTTAGTAAGATAAGACCTAATGCCAAAACAAAAACAATATAGTAATTTCTCATTATCCACCCTTTTGCTTTTCTTGGTTCTAGTCAACTATGGTCCAAAAACACTGGATGGAAGATTCTAGAAATAAATAGTTCATAAGTTTATTAATTGTGCAGCGTTCTGAGTAGTACAGTGAAATTTTGTGCCAACCCTGTGATGTGAATCTTTTGTCTAGTATTTTTATTTTATTTTTTTAATTTTTATTTTTGGTGTTACCTGGGGTTCCTGGAAACCCTTTCTACCTCCGGGCTACACTCCCAGACCTATTTTATACTTTTTATTTGGAAACAAGGTCTCTTAAGCCAGCGCAGCTGGCTTCAAACCTGCGTGATCCTCCTGTCTCTGCCTCCCAAGCGCGGGGATCACAAGCGTGTGCCACCACGCCTGGCTGTCCAGTATATTCATACTATATATGTTACCTTATTTTGTCTCTTAGTATGTCTTGTAGTTTTTTCTTGATAGCCAGACAAATTTACCAGGTAATATGAAGTGCTATAAATAGGGCTTTAGTAGTGAAGTGTTAAGTTGTGAAGAGGAAAATCAGTTTTATAGTCCTGTGATTAGGTCTCCGTCTTTTAGTGAGCCAGTGCCTCTGGATTGTGAACTGCATGTATGCTTCACAGTTTAGACCCTTACTCTCATTTGGGACAAGGTAGTTAGAGTGGACTAGAGTTGAGTATTTCTCTTCTTCCTATTCAGTTAGGCTCTGACAGTATGGCTAATCAGTTTCTCCTAGGCACACCTTGTTAAAATTATATTTCTAGTTGAGTGCGGTGGCACATGCCTGTAATCCTAGTACTTGAGAGGCTGAGACAGGATAATTGCACATTCCAGGACAGCTGCAGCAAGTAGTGAGACACTCATCAGCCTAGTGAGACCCTGTTTTTAAAAAATAAAATAGGGCTGGGGATGTAGCTCAGAGGTAGAATGCCCCAGGGCTGAATGCCTAGTACCACAAAAGGGGTGAAAAAAAGGTTTCTGGCCAGCCTCAGCAATTTAGCAAGACCTTGTTTCAAAATAAAAATAATAAAAAGGGCTGGGGTATAGCTTGGAGGTAGAATGCCCCTGGGTTCAATCCCCAGTACAAAAAGGAAAAAAAAAAAATGCAGTGGTAGTGCATATATACTTAGATATATACTTATATCTAAGTATATATCTTAAATATAACACTGAGAACTATATATATATACTTATATATAATACTATATATACACTATATATAGAACTATATATATATACTTATATATAACACTCAGAACTATAACAGCTAAAAGAAGTATGTTTTACCCTCCATAAATGATATAAACTTGGATTTTAAAAGTAAATAAAAAAGGACCGGCCCAGTACTGTACTAGGCTTGAATTAACTAAGCCAAGCATGGGAAGGAGGGATGAGGAGGGAACGGGGTGGGGATCGGGTAGGGGCTAACTGGGTGATGTGCATGTATGTCTACAAAAGTATTTTCTTTATACCATTATGATGTATGAATACATTGCACCAATAAAAAATAAATTTAAAAAACCCTATGAACAAGCAAGCACACCTACTCATTATGTAAAAATCTGTTCTAATATTTATTTTTTATTTTTTATTCTGTTCTTTTCTACATTGTTTGAATATTAATAAAGTTATAGCCAATGCTATATATAGGAAGAATTTGGGGAGAAACCTTTATTTCAACTATAAATAAGTGTTCTGAGTTGTGGGTCATGGTAAAAATATTTTGAAAAACTACCCTAGAAAAACTTTCACCCCATGTGAGAAGGAAAACACAGGGATTTCAGTGCTGTATTGTTTGAAATACTAAAAAAAATTGTAACAGGATAAATTGCAGAGTACTGAGATGCCTAAACACCATTTAAATTTTTTAAAAATTAGTTATAAATAAATAAAAGATTGACAAAATAAAAACTGAAGCAGGATATGTATAGTATTAACTATAAATGGGCAGTGTGCGGTGGCACATGCTTGTAATCCCAGTGGTAGTAAGTTCCACTTATAAAATTAGAGGTAAGAGCAAAAAAGGGAGAGAAGTAGATATAGAAGTTAAAAAAAAAAATAGGCTGAGTAGAAGGGCAAAAATAGGAGTAGTTGGTACATGTGGTACATTAATATCTTATTCTGTGTTACTAGCCTGGTTGAAGTTCTCACTATATAATACTGTGTAACTCCTATTTTCTATGAAAAGGCTAAGAAAACTTTCTCTTAATAGAAGGTTAAAAGCATACATTAAAACTTTTAAAATTATACTACTAAAACAGTTTTACTATTATTATTTTGTGGTACTGGGGATGGAACCCAGAGGCTTTCTATCTCCAGGCTATGCTCCCAGACCTATTTTATATTTTATTTGGAAACATGGTCTCACTAAGTTGCTGAGAGCCTCACTAAGTAGCTGAGGCTGGATTCGAACTTATATGATCCTCCTGTTTCAGCCTCCCAAGCGCTGGGATTACAAGCATGCGCCACCATGCCTGGCTAAAACAGTCTTATTATTTAAAAAAGATAATTAAGCAAAAAAGAACAATCAAAATCCCACTGTCCATTGTTGATTTTATACTGTATGCCCTCCTAGGCTCTAAGCCAGCACATCTGTCCATTTTTTTTAAATAAAAATGCAGTCATATTATAGGAATCATATTGTTTTGGGACCTTTTTCCCACTCACCAATAAGTATTAAAGAACAGTACTTTAATAGCCATGTGGTTTTCCATTACGTGAATGTACTAGAGCTTAGCCATTCTGTTGTGAAGTATTTTCATGAATTCCAGTTTTCACTAAACTTTTTTTATTTATTATTTGTTTGTTTGGGGTACTAGGGATGGAACCCAGAGACATTCTACCTCTGAGTTACACTCCCAACTCGATTTTTATTTTTTATTTTGAAACAGGATCTTGCTAGGTTGATGAGAGTCTCATTACTTGCTGAGGCTGCCCTGGAACTTATATTTCAACCCCCAACTACTATAGGCATGCGCTACCATTCCTGGCTTAACTATTATTTTAAAATACATCTCTGCAGTAGAATCATTACAACATAAATCTTTAATTATTTCCCCAGGATAAATTCATAGATGTTGAGTGAGGTGATAGACATATTTTTGAAATTTTAGATTCTGTGATCCTCCTGTTTCAGCCTTCCAAGTACTGGGATTACAAGCATGTGCCACCATGCCCAGCTTCTATTTTATTTTTTAGTTTGAAACATGGTCTCACTGAGTTGTAGGGGGCCTCACAAAGTTGTGGAGGCTGGCCATGACCCTGCCATCCTCCTGTCTCAGCCCCCCAAGTACTGGGGTTATGAGCATCTGCAGCCACATCTGACTCTTTATCTTTTTTTAGGAAATAAAATTAAGACTTCATTACTTCTCTCTTTTAGTACTGTAAAAGGAAATGAGATAAATGAAAAAATAACCCTATGTTGCCCTAGGCAAATAAAGTCTCCATCTACATTGGTCACCAAGAAAGTCTAAATTAGCTTTGTGCTATAAAAGTTTCCATCAATAGGGTAGAGAATAAATCATCTAGAACTAGATCTATGGCAAGAATATCAGTTGAAAACTCCAGGGTTGAAGGTAATTTAAAGTATATTTAAGGTAGTCATTGTGGGGTGGTATGTAGGGGAGGAGAAATGTTTCAAACTGTAGATTATCATCAGATAATTTTCTCATGAATAAAAGGAATCTCATAACCAGTAGCTATCCAGATGGAGTAGTAATAAGCATAGTGCCCTTTGTACTTTTTGTCTCAATTGGTATTTTTATTTTAATTGATATTCAGATCAATTGATATTCATGATAGTAATCATATGAATGATTCATAATACTCATATGATAATAATCATATGAAGTTAAGCAGTAAACTAAAAGTCGGGTATGGTAGTGCGCGTTTGTAATCCCAGTACTTGGGAGGCTGAGACAGGAGGATCTCAGGTTCATGGCCAGCCTCAGCTACTTAGTGAGGCATTCTTCAACTTAGTGAGACCCTGTTTCCAAATAAAGAATAAAAAATAAGGCTGGGAGTGTAGCTCAGAGGTAAAATGCCCCTGGGTCCATCCCCAATTCTGCAAAAAACAAAGCAAAACAAAACAAAACAAAAACAGTAAAGACTGTGCTTCATTCATGTTTGTTTCTACCACTTTCAGTGCATGGTTATTAGTAGTAGGCAGTACATGTTGAATCAAATAACTGATGCTTTTTCATTAATTCTTCTGAACAGACTGGATTATGGACAGAACTCGGAAAGATTGAGAACAATTTCTTAAAACCACTTCATATGGGACTTAATATGTCAAAAGCACATTATGAAGCAGAAATTAAAAATAGCCATGGTTGGTAATATGCAGTTTTGTTTTCTATTAGGTCTATAAATTCAAGTTTTGAACTATCATATTCAAAATAAATAACACTTTTTAGTACATATTAATTTAGGCCAAATGAGACCACAACAGCTGTTATTTTATTTGTAATTAGAATAATTCTTAGCAGATCTATAAGCCAGTTAATACTGAAATTGGGTTAATGCAGATTGAAACCAGAATGAAGCATATTGTGTTTTAAAACTCCAAGCTCTGATTAAAAGTGTGGCTATATTTCAGGTATTTGAGTACTATTTTATTTCTTTTCATACTACTGGGTATACCCCCTTTTCCCCCTCAGTAAATCTTTACAAATTATGAAAGAGAATCTTAGCTCCAGCATTACTTTTTTAAAGTCAGCAATTCTGCTATAATAATCTTGTGTTATTTTAGAAGCATTACTACAAATTTTCTCTTTTTTAGATTTATAATGACTGTAATTCCAGTTATATGCATAAGAAAAAAGTTTCAGGCATCTGTTATATGCCAAACCAATGCTAATTTATTTAAAGCATTAATTCATATGTTGCAGAATTCTGATATTTAATTTTATTTGTTTATAGCTTGATCTATACATTCCCTGAGCTCTTAATTACTAAGATTCATTAATTTACACAAATAACTGGCACATATTTAAAGTTAATAAATAATGAAGGAGCTTATAAATGCACTGTTATAATCTGAAGCTTGTTTTATGGTTAAGTGTGACATGGTTTTTCTTCATCTCTTAACAGCAGTCCAGAAGTCTAAGGATCTTTGTTCTGTAACTGTAGGTGGAGAGGAGATCCCAAATATGCCTCCTGAAATGCAGCTTAAGGTGATTCGAGATTTTCTTGACCTACATCAAGCTGAAGTCCATTTGTGGTTTTTTTAGACAGCATTAATAACAGTAATTTTTCTTGGTATTACAGGTCCTACATTCAGCTCTTTTCACATTTGATTTGATTGAAAGTGTTTTAGCTCGAGTAGAAGAACTCATTGAAATAAAAACAAAGTCTACCTCTGAAGAAAATGTTGGCATAAAGTAAAAGTTCTACTTCCTAAATAAAAACTAATAAAGTACTATATTTTCCATTATGCTTTATTTAATACCTTTAGAAATTTTTTCTATAAAAACTTACTCCTAGGAAAGTTAATATAGCTTCTCACAGTTTTCAGTTTCTGTAATGACCCATTATGGATCAATAGTAATCTCTGGGCTTGAAAGTTAAAATACAGCCAGGCACACTGATGCACACCTGTAATCCCAGTGCTAAGGAGGATCGCAGGTTCAGGACCAGCCTCAGCAACACTAGCAAGACCCCATTTCATAACACAAATAAAAAGGGCTAGAAGTGTAGCTTGGAGGTAGAATCTAATAATTTTGTATTATGATTTCATAAGTATAGTTGAAATGCTTCATTCATTTAGTTATAACAAATTTATTTTAAAAAATATTCACTTACTCTGTATTAGGTACTTTGTAACATTTTTAAACTCCTAGTGCCGAGTTGGATTTCATTTTACTTGTAAAAATGCAGAAAGAATTTTTTGTTGGTGGTAGTAGTGGTACCAGGGATTGAACCCAGAGTTATTCTACCTCTGAGCTACACCCTCAGCCCTATTGTGCTTTTTATTTGGAAGCAAGGTCTTACTAAGTTACTGAAGCTGGCCTTAAACCTGCGATCTTCCTGTCTCAGCCTCCCAAATACTGGGATTACAAGCACGGGTCACCATATCTGACTGGAAAGAGCTTTTAAGTTCAGGATAATTGATTGGTTCTCTTAGTTTCTGCCCTTTTCCACACCTCAGGAGCAGTCTTAAGGAACAGAGTCCCACACTACCTCTCTAGCACTTACAATGTGAAAGCATCTGCTAAGATTTAATTTAGAATATTGGCTGGGCTGCTCTTGTGGAAAACCTAAAAAATATATATGACTTTTTAATTCAAGAACTCCTTAGAAAACTCTCTATTTTTATTTCCTACTACATATCTGATCATTCAGTCTAATTCATATCATTACAAAACTATAAGTTTTGTTTTTGTCTTGTGGTACTGGAGATTGAATCCATGACTTCATGCATGCTAGGGAGGTGCTCTGTCATTGACCGATATCCCCAGCCCCATAAGTTTTATATGTACAAGTTATTTTCTAAATGTTATAAATTATTCAACAAAACTCCTAAAATTAACTTTCAAATGTATACATGTTATTATTTTAAGTCAGTATAAGTATCTTTAAAGTATATATTTGAACATAATTTAACATATAATTTTTACATTCAAAGAGAACATTAATAATTGATACTAATGTGGGTTAATGGAATCTTTACCCAGTTTAATCTTTTGAAGTGTTTTCCAAACAGGACTTTGCTCTATGATGTAAGCTTTAGTTGTTATCATTCTATAGCAGATGCTGTCTATGTATGGTTTGGAGGTAGTCTAGAAGACACGAACAGGCAGCATTATTTAAAGAAACAAGATTTTTTTTCACAGTCACATTAAAAAAATTCTAACTTTAATTCATTTAGCAAACATCTCTTGATTATATGATCTAAAATACATATGACTTATTAGAGAGAAGAATATCTGATTTCTATCTTCAAGGAATTTCAAACATGAAAGCCAAAAGTATTATAATGTAAGAATTCCTTTAATGGGGATATGTTCCAAATGTAAGAAGGAAAACCTAACTGCCTAGGAGAGCTGAGTGTGTCTGGACATACTCCACATAGAAGAACATAGATGAAAAGAAAGTAAACAACCAGTGGAGGATATTCCATAAAAATAAATGTTTGTACCCACACAGTTCATGACTACAATCTGACTGATACAAACACTTCAGAATGTGAAGGAAGATATAAGTAGCCAGTAGGACCACCATAATGTATACATATGGTCAAAAGCTTTTTAACCCCAAATGAGTCAAAAGTGGGTAATGTCTACCAAACGAGAAGAAATGAGAAGTTCAGGCTTGGGGAAAAGTTGCGTGGGTGAAACAGCAACTTTTCTGAGGTGAACAAAAATGGTATTTGTCAATCCTACTGAAAAGGGTGTGCAACTTGAAGTTAAAATCTTTAAAATATCCAGGCATGGTGGCTCAGGCTTGTCATCCCAGCGCTTGGGAGGCTGAGACAGGAGGATTGCACAGGTTCGAAGCCAGCCTCAGCTACTTAGTGAGGCTCTCAGCAACTTACTGAGACCCTGTTTCCAAATAAAGTATAAAATAGGTCTGAGAGTATAGCCCCGGGGGTAGAAAAGCCCCTGGGTTCCACCCCCAGTACCACACACACACACACACACACACACACACACACACCTTAAAATAGTGTACTGATGTGTCTTTTTCCCCAGATGACTTACCTTAGCTATGGTACACATAAGATTAACTGCATTTACTGTGTTGTGTACTGGAAGTATCCGTAAGTTACTTCCCAGGAATCTGAAAAAAAAAAATGCATTGTTAAACAGATGGTGTAACTTAAATAGGTGTAAAGAAGACTAACCTCTGCTGCTTACCATAAGTACATTCACACCCTGCCTTCTGTCACACGAGGATTTGAGGTGGCTTTATTGCCAGAACTTAACTGACTGAAAAGGGCTCGCTTTTGGTGTAGTCTTATGGGGGAAGTCCATAAAGCAGCATGAATCCTGGCCATCATGATTCATAGAGAATAGTTACTAGGTTAGTTAACAGGTTTCATTAAATGTGGCAGGTTAACATAGAATTTACCTTATAGCAACACAAGACTCACCTGCCTATCAGAATGAAGAACTGAAGTAAGCACAATACGGTCTAAGAGAAAGCAGTTTGTAGATATTTTCCATACCTTTGCTGAATCCTGAACATCAGTTTCCATTCTTCAGGTCCATGGAGGGCAGCAAACAGAACTAAGAAACTATTTTGGTGAATTTTAATAAACTTCTCAATTTTGGTTAGAAATATTTCTTCAGTGGACATAATGCATTCTTTAGCATCCATCAATAAAAATGCAACTCCTAGGAAAGGCAAATATAACATAAAGCCACTTCGTCATATAGAAAGCAAGAATCAATAAAAATAGTTTTAACAAAAAATGTCAAGACCATTCTAACTCATAAGGAATAGAAATTATAACGTCGTGTGTGTGTGTGTGTGTGTGTGTGTGTGTGTGTGTGTGTGTTTACTGGGGTTTGGGGTTTGGACTCAGGGACATTCAACCTTTGGGCCATACTCCCAGCTCTAGTTGCTGAGGCTGGGCTAAAACCTGTGGTGGTCCTGTCTCAGCCTCCCAAGTACTGCGATTACAAATGTGTGCCATCACGCCTGGCTTTGTCTCTGACTTTTAATAATTGTTATAGAGCCAAATGATTTAGGTAATTCTTTGAAGTGCTCTATATAAAATGACTTGTTCTAAATATTTAAGAGAAAAGCTTTTTTTTTTCAGTATTGGGGATCGAACCCAGGGGCATTCTACCTCTAAGCTCCACCCCCAACCAATTTTTTATTCTTTATTTTGAAATACGGTCTCACTAAATTATATATATACACATACATACATACATACTGGGGATGGAACCCAGGAGCCTTCTACCTTCAAGCTACACCCCCCAGTCCTAATTTTTATTCTTTATTTTGAAACATGGTCTTACTGGGTTGCAAAGGGCCTCACTAAGTAGTAGCTGAGGCTGTCCTTGAACCACAATCCTGTCTCAGCCTCCCAAGTGCTGAGATTACAAGTGTGTGCCACCACACCCGGCCAAAAACTATATGTTTTAATGAGTGTTTTTATGATTTTAAGAATGTTTATGATTTTGTGTGAGCTTACTGAATAGTATATAATAAAAATTAACTTTAAAAAACTGTGTGGGGAAAAATAAGTGCTCCTGAAATCATAAAACTACAATTGTGAGTCATGGAGATTTTTATTAGGATTTTTATAAGGAGGGCTGCAGGTAGGCCTCTACTCTGGCAGAGGTTTTGGAAGGCAGGTGTTTTCAGAAGCTCTTAGATCTCCAGGCTGAAAGTGGTGCTGCCTCAAACTCGCCCTCCTTGGCTGAATAGAGAGCCCTCCAGGGGAAAAAGTATTTCTGGTGACCTACTATATGTTTTGCCCACTTTATATACATTATTTAATCCTTCTGACAAACCCAATAAAGAATTGTTATTCTCATCTTATGGAGGAAGGTTGTCAGTTGTCCACGTCCATTCAGTTATTATATCATGTAGTCACTTTTCACATCTCTACACTACAGAGTGTGTGGGGGTATGTATGGGCATGTGCACTGGGGCGTGAACCTCAGACTCTACCACTGAGCTACACCCCTACTCCTTTATATTTTTTATTTTGAGACAGTGTCTCACTAAGTTGCCGAGGCTGGCCTCAAACTTTCTATCGTCTTGTTTAGCCTCCCAACACTGAGATTACAGACATGTGCCGCTGTGCCAGGCTTCCCTACGTCTCCATGAGCTTCCCTACATCTTGATAATTAAATCAAGTTCCCCTTTTGGACCATTCTTCCAAGCTTCATACTGTTTAAAAAATCCCAGATATCTGATGCTCACAGAGTGTAATAATTTATATAATTACTTACATTCTGGTAGAGAGGTTTCTACAAAAAATAACTGAAGATTTGTTTAGACTGCCTTTTAGTTGATATCTAGCTTTTTTAAAAAAAAAATGTTGTGGTACTAGGAATGGAACCCAAGGGCCTTCTACCTCTGAGCTATACCCCTGATCTATTTTATATTTTATTTGGAAACGGTCTCACTAAGTTGCTGAGAGCCTCACTAAGTAGCTGAGGCTGGCTTTGAACCTGTGTGATCCTCCTGTCTCAGCCTCCCAAGAGCGGGGATTACAAGCATGCACCACCATGCCTGGCTGATATCTAGCCTTTAAAAAATCATTATATGAGCTTCTGTGTTGCTGAACACATGGAGGTGTGTGGATGATGGTGGGCTGAGAGAGGGCACTGAAATTCCATACTGCTTCCTAGAGATTTTGCCAAGTGTATCTTTTCCATGTGGCTATTCGTATATTTTGGAATATCCTTTCTAAAAAAAAAAAAACAGTAATTTTTTTCTCTACTGAGGGTGGAACCCATACTTCTGAGCTCCATTCCCAACTGATTTTTTATTCTTTATTTTGAAACAGGGTTTCACTAAATTACAGAGGGCCTCACTAAGTAGCTGAGGCTGACTGCAAACCTGTAATCTTCCTGTCTCAGCCTCCCTGCCTAAAATATTAACTTTTAAATATAGTTAATCTTCAACCCGGGCATGGTAGCACACGCTTGTAATTTCAGCACTTGGGAGGCTGTGACAGGAGGATCGCACAGGTTCGAAGCCAGCCTCAGCTACTTCGGCTCTCAGCAGCTTAGTGAGACCCTATTTCCAAAAAAGTATATAAAAAAATAGTCTGGGAGTATAGTCCGGGGGTAGAAAAGCCCCTGGGTTCCACCTCCAGTACCACCAAAATAAATATAGCTAATCTTCTATCTAAAATTAGTCATTACTTTCATGTGGGCAGTCTCTTAGTCTAGGAAAAAAAAGTTACTGAATAAAAAAGTCTCCTAAAACCTGTGATCTTCCTAGTTCAGCCTCCCAAGTACTAGGATTACAGGCATGTGGCACCATACCTGTTTCTGGCTTTTTTCTTTTTTCTTTTTGTGATACTGGGGATGGAACCCAGGCGCCTTCCACCTCCGAGCTACACCCCCAACCCTATTTTACTATTTTATTTTGAAACAAGGTCTCACTAGGTTAATAAGAGTCTCACTACTTGCTGTCCTTGAACATGTGATTCTCCTGTCTCAGCCTCTCAAGTATTGGGATTCCAGGCATGTATCACCATGCCTAGCTTCTTATTTTTTGTATATAAATTTTGACAAATGATGTCTTGTTGGCATCTGCTAGTATAGTTAACATTTTAATATTATTACTTATTGCTGGGAAAGTGGCTTTTTCTGTTTTCATTTCAGTTCCAAAGCAAGTAGTTTTTCCTACTCTCTACCAGACTCCATTAGTTCAGCTTTATTTTAACAATTGTAACCTACAAAGTAATATACTCTCTCATTGGCCAGCTGCAACTGCTTCTGCAGCAACCACAAAGCTTAATAGATTTATATCTCCCATAAAGGAACCATTTAAACTATTATATGGTTAATGACTTGTATACAATTATTAAAATTTATACCCACAAATTTTTTTTAAAAAATTATATCAAGGCAGTTAGTAAATATACTGTACCAGAAAGAGAAAATATAATTGATCCATTTTCCACTGAATCTGAGTATCGAATCTTGTGGCTTTGATTTTCTAAAGCAGTCGCAATTTCATAACTCTAAAAAAATTCAGAAACATAAACTTAAGACATACTTATATTAATTTTATTATAGCTAATTAAAATTAAAAGTTTAACAGCTTATTTAATAATATACTACTTACAGATTTGATCATCAAAATAGAAAATCTACTATTTCTGAAAAAAAACCAAAACACTTTCAGCTGGGCGTGGTGGCACACGCTTGTAATCCCCGAGCTTGGGAGGTGGAGACAGGAGGATCTTGCTGGTTCGAATCCAGCCGTGCTGGCTTAAGAGACCCTGTTTCCAAAAACAAAAAAGTATAAAATAGGTCTGAGAGTGTAGCCCAGAGGTAGAAGGGCTTCCAGGAATCCCAGTACCACCAAAAACAAAAAAAAACAAGAAAAAAAAGCACTTTATTTTTATTGTTTTATGGTACTGGGAATTGAACCCAGGGGCATTCTATCTCCGAGTTACAGCCACAGCCCTATTTATATATATATATATATATATATATATATATATATATATATATATATATATATATATTATTACCACATATATATATAGAATATATATAGAATATATAGAATATATATAGAATATATATAGAATATATATATGTGTGTGTGTGTGTGTATATATATATATTGGTGGTACTGGGGTTCCTGGAAGCCCTTCTACCTCCGGGCTACACTCCCAGACCTATTTTTACATTTTCATTTGGAAACAGGGTCTCCTAAGCCAGCGCGCGCGGCTGGCTTGGAACCTGCGCGATCCTCCTGTCTCTGCCTCCCAAGCGCGGGGCTTACAAGCGTGCGCCACCACGCCCGGCGCCCTATTCTGTTTTTAAACAGGGTCTCACTAAGTTGTGGAGGGTCTTGCTAAGTTGCTGAAGTTCTCCTTCAACCTGCAACCCTTCTGTTTCAGCCTCCCAAGTACTAAGATTACAGACATGCACCACCACAACTGACTGAGAAAAACACTTTGTAAAAAGAATATCAAAAGCTGGTTGTGGTGGTACATGCTTGAAAGAGACTGAGACAGGAGGACTGCAGGTTCCCGGCCAACCTCAGCAACTCAGGTCCTTCACAACTTAGACCCTGTATTTTTATTTATTTAAAATAAATAAAATAGGGCTGGAGGTGAAGCTTGGAGGCAGAATGTCCCTGAGTTCAATCCCCAGTACCACACACACACACACACACACACACACACACACACACACACACATAAACACACACAAATCAAAAAGCCAGGTATGGTGATGCACACTTGTAATTCCAGTACTTGGGAGTTTGAGACAGGAAGATGGCAGGTTCCAAGACAGTCTTAGCAAGTAGTGAAACAAAAATAAATAAATGGGGCTAGGGGTATAAGTCAGAGATAGAATGCCCTTGGGTTTAATCCCCAGTACCAAATATATATATTCCTACTGAAACACTGATTATAAATTTGGAAATAAGTTAATGTACTATAGAAATGTTATTAAGGGACAGAAGTTAAGAATAGTATGGCTGGGCGTGGTGACACACGCTTGTAATCCCTGCGCTTGGGAGGCAGAGACAGGAGGATCTCACAGGTTCGAAGCCAGCCGCACACGCTGGCTTAGGAGACCCTGTTTCCAAAATAAAATAAAATAAAAATGTAAAAATAGGTCTGGGAGTGTAGCTCGGAGGTAGAAGGGCTTCCAGGAACCCCAGTACCACCAAAAAAAAAAAAAAAAAAAAAACAGTATGAAAGAACTAAACCACAAGAACCATAGCAAATGTAAATTGTTTAAAAAATTATTTGCAAGCCAAGTGTGGTAGTATACACTTGTAATCCCAGTACTTGGGGAGGCTGAAACAGGAGGATCGCAGGTTCATGGGCCAGCCTCAGCTACTTAGTGAGGCCTTCTACAACTTAGTGAGACCCTGTTTCAAAGTGAAAAATAGGGCTGGAAGTGGGGTTTGAAGGTAGAATGCCCCTGTTCAAACCCCAGTACTAAGAAAAAAAAAAAAAAAAAAAAAACCTAGAAGCTGGGCATAGTGGTGCATGCTTGTAATCCCAGTACTTTGGGGTTTGAGACCAGCCTCCTCAAGTTAATGACACCTTGTTTCAAAATAAGAAATAAAATAGTGCTGGGGGTGTAAATCAGAGGTAGAATGCCTCGAGTTCCATCTCCAGTACCCCCACACACACACAACTGCTTGGAAATGGATTCTGAAATACATTAATGTGCACCTGTGGAAAACAGGCGGTGGTATATTTCTTACATGGTTGACAGAAGCACAAAGTGTCAGATACAGATCATCACACACAAGACAAGAAATTCTCCAGTTCATCTGTTTACATTCGTTGCTTTAATATATTTTAAAAGGTGAGCCAGAAAACACATATGAAGACTGCATTATTACCTTCTGGTTTCAATGCTGTGTCAAAAATCACCTCATTTTCTTTTCTACCCAAGCAATTAAATCATAGTCCCAAGAAACTAAAATCTAAATGATTAATAGTATTTCCTAATTGGTTAAAATTTAAGCTTGTTAGTCTCCAGGTGGATAAAAATTCCTTATGAAGACTAATTTTATATTTTCCTTCAAAACATGTATATTTTAACACATAGTCTAAAATTATGTATAAAATGTTTCCTTTCCTTACTAAAGAGAGTATTTTGTGCTACTTGGATCCTGAACTAGAGTTCAACTGTGGCTCTTCGTCAGTTTTAAAATTGTACACTGCTTCCAGAAATGGCAGATTAAGTAATTTAGGCCAACTCTCCTGCTGAAAGCAACTTGAAAACCTGGAAAATTAAAAGGAAATCTGCTTGAATGCATCAGAAAGCTAGCAGAATAGTGAAACACTGTAAGGCCAAGATCTATACAAAAATTCAAAGATATGACCCCAGCATGTAGGCCACTTCTTCCCTGAGGGCATCTACCAATTCAGGCAGAGGCAGAAGAGAAGCCAAGCAGAGCTTCTGACAAAAGTGGAGCAGCTCTCCCAGGGAATGCGCCCAGCGTCACACCAGCGAGTCCCTGCAGCTGTATTAAGGTAAAACTAATTTACTAGACTCCCACACCCCATGCAGAAACGCTCCTAGAGCAAGCTTTCTCACTCAGGCCTCCTCAGTCAGGCCTGCTGAGGTACAGAACAACAGAAACCTGAGCGGCCACTTCTCAATTCTCTCCTAGCTAGTGCCACTCTAGACGCACAGGAGACATTTCATCATATACAACAGACAATTTAGGGACTGGATCACCATATTCAGCAAATAAAAATACATAACAAACCTGGTATGGTGGCACATGCCTGTAATCCCAACATTTGGGAAGTTGGGACAGGAGGGCCAAAGCTTCGAGGACAGCCTCAGCAACACAGCAAGACTGAGCAACCAGCGAGACTGTTTCAAAACAAAAAAATAAAAGAATAAAAAGTAAGAAGGTCTGGAGGTGTAGTTTAGCGGTAAAATGCCCCTGGGTTCTATTCTCAGTATCCCTCTACAGACACACACAAAATAAAGCCCTGTGTGGTGGCACATGCCTGTAAGACAGGTACTTTGGAGTCTGAGACAGCCTCAAACTTAAACTATTTAACCTTAAGCTGCAGGTTAAAGGGCAGTTTCAGCAATGTAGTGAGACTTTGAGCAATCTAGGAAAACCCTATTTCAAAACAAAAACATAAGGGCTGGGGAGTACCTCAGAAGTAGAAAACCCCTGGGTCTAATCCCCAGAAACACAAGTAATGATAATGTCCAGTTAAATCTGTATTATAAAGAATATGTTTTTAGTATATCTTATGTAATATTTGAGACATACTTACATTAAATGAATTGATCGTCTGAAATTCAAATTCTTTTTTACTTGGTAAATAAGGCAGTAGGGGGTTAATTCTATCACAGACTTAAGATTTCTCTAGAGGAAACTAAAATTATTCTAGGCCTCAAATTATTTCTCTTATCTCTTCAATACAAATTCTGGCACAACGGAAAATAAAACGGACACACAAACAGGTAAGACTACATGAAAGAGAACTATCAGAAACAATATATAACAAAAATAGACCCATAGGGGATCCATGTAATGATGCTATCAGTTACATACCTTAACAAAGCCATGCTTACTATGTTCAAGGAGATGAAAGATATGGTCGAAAATTCTGGCAAAGACCCAGAAACAATATCAAAGGACATAAAAAATATGAGAGTCAGGGATGCTTTCTAAAAATTGGGTTAAATTTAAATCTTTAAAGTGGAAAAAGCAGTGCATAAAGAAGATAAATGAAGAAAAAGATGAAAATGGGAAGAGTGTAGACAGAAAAAATAACAAAGGGAAATATACTCATACCTGAAAGTATGATTCTTACCTGATGAGTATGGAAGGTGTATATTAATTAATTTGGCTACAGTGTTAGGAAAAACTCCAGATGATGAGGCCCATATATGCTATATTAAGCAATTTCAATCATATCCTATAAGGGAAGCCAACTACAAAATGACAATATAGCCGAGTGTTGTGGTGCACAGCTATAAACCCAGTACTTGGGAGGCTGAGACAGGAGAGTCAAAGGTTTAAGGCCAGCCTCAGGAACTTAGTGAGACCTCAGCAACCTAGTAAGACCCTATGTCAAGCTAAAAAATAAAATAGGGCTGGGGATAGAGCTCAGAGGTAGAATGCCTGTGGGTTCAACCCCTAGTAACACACACACACACACACACACACACACACACACACACTAAAAAGAAAATAAAAATCCCACTAAATTGAGAAAAATGGGAAGTGTAAAAGTTGATTTCAGCCAAGCATTGTGGTGTACACTTGTAATCCTAGTACTTGGAAGGCTAAGACAGGAGGATCACAACAGGTTTGCAGCCAGCCTCATCAGCTTAGTGAGGCCCTCCACAACTTAGTGAGACTCTATTTCAAAATAAAGAATAAATTTGACCCTGTTTCAAAATTAAAAAATACAATTAGGCTGGGAGTGTAGCCTGGAGGTAGAATGACCCTGGATTTAATCCCCAGTGCCACCAAAAAAAAAAGTTGATTTAATCAAAATAATTAGGAATATAAAACTAGGTTTTCCAAAAATATTTCAAGAACATTAGTCTGATAATATATAAAAAAAACTTTCTTATTCAGATAGAATTGAAAAACATTAAATATTGTTTTCTTTGCGGGGTTTTACAATGCATTTGTATATATTAAAGGCTCTGAAGAATATAGTTTAAAAAAACTTGTTTAAGCCAGGTGTGGTGGCACATGTTTGCAATCCCAGCATTCTGGAGGCTGAGACCAGAAGATCACGGTTTGTGGACAGCCTCAGCTACTATTTAGTGAGGCCCTTTACAACTCAGTGAGACCCTATTTCAAAAATAAAGAATAAAAAAGTAGGGCTGAGGGTGTAGCTCAGAGGTAGAATGCCCTGAGTTCCATCCCCAGTACTGAAAAAAAAAAAACAACAATTTAGGCTGAGTGTGGTGGCACACGCCTGTAATTCCTGTACTTGGGAGGCAGAGACAGGAGGATCGCAGATTTGAGGACACGCAGGTTTGAGGACAGCCTCAGTAAGTAGGGAAACTCAAATCAACCCAGTAAGATTGATGTTTCAATCTGTTTCAAAATAAGAAATGAAATCAGGCTGGGAGTGTAGCTCAAAGGTAGAATGCCTCTGGGTTCAGTCCCCAATAAAATACACACACACACACACACACAATAATTTGAAGAAACACTTTAACAGAAATTAAGAAATCCTTCCTATCTCTCTCTTTCCTTCATTCCTTTCCTTTTTTTTTTTTTACTGAAAATTGAATCTAAGAGGATTCTACTTCTGAGCCCACTCCCAGCAGTATTTTTTTTATTTTGAAACAGAGTCTTACTAAGTTATGGAGGGCCTCGCTAAATTCCTAAGGCTGGTGGCAAACCTATGATCTTCCTGATTCAGCCCCCTGGCTCTGTGTGTGTGTGTGTGTGTGTGTGTGTGTGTGTGTGTGTGTGTGTGTGTGTGTGTGTGTGAGACTAAGGATTATTGAACCCAGGGAATGCTACTTCTAAGCTATAGCCCCATCCCTATATTTTAATTTGTTTTCTCTTTTGTGTGTGGTACTGGGGATGGAACCACCTAGGGGCATTCTACCTCAGAGCTACAACCCCAGCCCTATTTTATTTATTTATTTTGAAACAGGGTCTCACTGAGTTGCAGAAGGCCTCACTAAGTAGCTGAGGCTGTCCACAAACCATGATCCTCCTGTCTCAACCTCCCAAATGCTGGGGTTACAAGTGTGTGCCACCAAGCCTGGCTTATTTTTTAATTTTTATTTGGAAACAAGGTCTCACTAGGTTGATGAGAGTCTCACTACTTGCTGAGGCTATCCCGGAACCTGTAATCCTCCAGACTCAGCCTTTCAAGTACTGGGATTACAAGCATGTGCCACGACACCAGGCCTACTTTCTTAAATAACTTATTAATAATCCTTCTTTTCTTCTGTCTTTCTTCCCTTCTTTTCTCCCCCTTTTCCTTCTCCTTATTCTTCTTCATGTGGTAATAGGGATTGGACCCAGAGTCATTCTACCTCCGAGCTACACCCCGGCCCTATTTTATTTTTATTTTCATACCAGGTCTTGTCAAGTTGCTGAGGGTCAAACCAAATTGCTGAAGCTGGCTGTGAACCTGCAGTTCTCAGCCTCCCAAGTACTGGATTATAGGCATGTGCACCAGGCCCAGCTCTCGGTGCCTTACTTCTTAATCCTTGTCCAAGGACTATGACACCAACTACAAAAGGCCTAACACATACATAATGGGACGATCAGAAAGAGTGAAAGGAGCAAAAGAAATATTTGCAGCAATAACTGACTGAGAATTTTCCCAAAATTAATATCAGATACCAAAGCCGGGTGTGGTGGTGCATGCTTTTAATATCAGTACGTGGGAGGCTGAGACAGGAGGATCATGGCCAGTCTCAGCAACTTGTGAGGCCCTCTGCACCTTAGAGAGACTCTGTTTCAAAATAAAAAATAAAAAATAGGGCTGGGGATGTAGCTTGGAGGTGGAATGCCCCTGGATTCAATCCCTAGTATTGCAAAAATAAAATTAAATTAAATTTAAAAATAAAAAAATTAGACACCAAATCACAGTTCCAGGAAGTTCAGAGAACACCAACCAGACAAATGCAAAAAAAAAAAAATCATACTTAAGTGTAGCATACATAAACTGCAGAAATTCAAAGATAAAGAAACTGTGGAAATAAACCAGAAGAGCAGCCGGGTGTGATGGCACACACTTGCAATCCCAATACTTTGGACACTGAGGCAGGAGGATCACAGGTTCACAGCCAGCCTCATCTACTTAGTGAGGCACTCTACAACTTAGTGAGACCCTGTTTCAAAATAAAGAATAAAAAATAGTGCTGGGGGTGTAGCTCAAAGGTAGAATGCCCCTGGGTTCTATCCCCAATATCACTCACACACACACACACACACACACACACACACACACACACACAAAGAAACCAGAAGATTAAAAAAAATCTCTTACATATAACAGGAGCAAAGGTAAGAATTCAATCTGACTCTTCCTCAGAAGCCATGCCAGCAACAAGAGATTGGAGCGAGGCAATTAAATTGGTGAAAAAAACCCAAGCTAGATTCTGTACTCTATGAAAGTGTCCTTCAGAAGTGAAGGAGAGCTAGGTGTGTCTGTAATCCCAGTACAGATTGGAAGGCTGAGACAGGAGGACTGCAGGCTCTAGGACAGCCTCAGCAACACAGCAATATTCTCAGCAACCTAGCAAGAGGTTTTAAAACAAAAATAAAATAGGACTGGGGGTGTGGCTAAAAAAAATAGAAGTGAAGAAGAAGCATTTAGAATCCCAAATAGACATGTTTTAAAACCTAAATGAAGCCAGGCGTGGTGGTGCACGCTTGTAATCCCCATGCAAGGGAGGTGGAGACAGGAGGATCGCGCAGGTTCAAAGCCAGCTGCGCTGGCTCAAGAGACCCTGTTTCCAAATTTTTTTTAAAAAGTATAAAATAGGGCCGGGCGTGGTGGCGCACGCTTGTAATCCCCGCGCTTGGGAGGCAGAGACAGGAGGATCGCGCAGGTTCGAAGCCAGCCACGTGCGCTGGCTTAGGAGACCCTGTTTCCAAATAAAAATGTAAAAATAGGTCTGGGAGTGTAGCCCGGAGGTAGAAGGGCTTCCAGGAACCCCAGTACCACTAAAAAAAAAAAAGTATAAAATAGGTCTGGGAGTGTAGTCTGGAAGTAGAAGGGTTTCCAGGAACCCTAGTACCATCAAAAAATAAAAAAATTAAAATAAATAAAACCTAGATGAAGTGGACAATTTCCTTGAAAAACACAACATGTCAAAACTCACACAAGACAGAGACAATATGAATAAGCTTGTATTTGTTAAGGTAATTAAGATAATAATAATCTTTCAGAAAAAAAACACATCAGGTCCAGATTGGTTTACTGGTGAATTTTATCAAATATTTAAGGAAAAAATTATAGCAACTCTCTACAATCTCTTTTAGAGGACAGAAGCAGAGGTATATTTCCTAATTCATTTTATGTAGCCAGAATTACCTTGATACTCAAACCAGACAAAGACATTGTGAGAAAAGAAAACTATAGACCAATATCTCTCATAAACACAGATGCATAAATTCTCAACAAAAATTAAACCAAACCAAATAAAATCCAACAATGTATAAAAATAAGTTATATATTTGAGTGGGATTTATCCCGGTGTGCAAGGCTGGTTCAACAAGTGAAAAGCAATTAATGTAATCCATCATATCAAATGGCTAAAAAAGAAAAATCACATGATCACATCCTTAGCTGAAGGAAAAGTATGTGACAAAATTCAACACACATTCATAAAAAAAAAAAAACTCTTAGAAAACTAGGAATAGATGGGGATTTCCTCAACTTGAAGAATATCTAGCCAGGTGTGGTGGCACATGCCTATATTCCTATAATCCCAATACTTGAGAAGTTGAGACAAAAGGATTGCAGGTTTGAGGCCAGCCTCAGCAGTTAATCCAGATTCTCAGCAATTTAATGAGACCCTGTTTCAAAATAAAAAATAAAAAAGTGCCAGGTGGGTAGTGCACGCTTGTAATCCCAGTACTTGGAAGGCTGAGGATTGCAGGTTCAAGGGCAGCCTTAGCTACTTACATCCTTGGAACTTGGTGAGACCCTGTTTCAAAATAAGAATAAAAAATAGGGTTGAGGTATAACTCAGAGGTAGAGTGCTCCTGAGTTCCATCCCCAGTAATGCAATAAATAAATAGTGCTGGGGTGTAGCTTAGAGTTAGAATGCCCCTGAGTTCAATCCCCCAGTACCACACAAAATAAATTCATTTATTTACTTACTTAATTAATATGGCCAGGAGTATATCTCAGAGGTTGAATACCCCTGGCTCCAATAGCCATTACCAAAAAAATAATAATTATATATATGCAAATATTTCTATAACATGAAAAACTTGGAGTGTCAAACATGAAGTTTATAGGACTCACATACACTGCAAATGTAGTATAAGTGAAAACTCTTTAGAAGATAATTTGGCAATGCATATCAAAAGTCTTTGAAATGTACTCTCATTTTTTATCCATCTATTCTAAAATTAAAAAAAAATATACAAAAAGATTTATGTGTGAGGAGATTAAGTGAAGCATCATTTAAAATATTAAAAATAGGACTAGTGGAATAAAACTGATGGTGCCCTACCCCTTTCTTGGAAAGAACACCAAAGCCCAAGGAGAATGTAAAACGAAGGTAGTCTGCATTGGATGGTGGCAGGGCACAGGTGGGCTGGGTGTGGATCGGGAGCGTCCCCGGCTCCTGTGCTGGAGGCCTGGTCCCCAGTGCAGCTGTGTGGAGGCAGGGCTTTGGGAAGGAGCTGGATTATGAGGGCGCTCACCTCACGATTCATCAAATGAATTAATAATCAGAATGGATTTCCAGGAGGAGGTGGAGAGTGTATGCAGGTGGGATGTGGTTGGAGAACGCAGGTCACCAAGAGAGAGTATGCCCTGGGGCCTGTGTATCCACCCTGGCCCCTTTCTCTCCCTCTGCACCTTGGCTGCCATGTGCTGAGCAGCTTTCCTGGGCCCTGACTCCCACCATGATGTCCTGCCTCACCTCAGGTCCAAAGCAATGGAGTCAGCCCACATGGACTGAACCTCTGAAACTGTGAGCCCAAAGAAACCTTTCCTCCTCTCAGTTATATATTTCTGGTACTTGTTGAGGTGACAAAAAGCTGACTAACACACTTGTGTAACCCCAACCAAAATACATGAAAAAGAAGAGTTATTTGTTGTTTTTAGGAACACTTTTGCAAGTTCTGTCTGACAATTCTGACTTCTCCAGGGAAAAATGTTTTGTCTGTGTCTGATGCTTGTGTAATGAATCATCAATAATAAAGTTAGATGTTAGAAAGATCTGCCTTTTGTAAAGACTAGAGCATTGAGTCCATTTAGTTGTGAATTTTTTTTTTTTTTTTCCGGTACTGGGGATGGAACCCAGGGCATTCTACCTCTGAGTTACACCCCCAGCCCTATTTATTTATTTATTTATTTATTTATTTATTTATTTAATTTATTTGCGGTACTAGGGATGGAACCCAGGGGCATCCTACCTCCAAGCTACACCCCCAAGCCTGATTTTTATTTTGTATTTTGAAACAGGATCTCATGGAGTTGCAAAGGGCCTCACTAAGTAGCTGAGGCTGTCAGAGAACCACGATCCTTTTGTCTCAGCCTCCCAAATGCTGGGATTACAAGTATGTGCCACCACTCCCGGTTTAGCTGTGAATTTAACAGGACTAAAGAGAAAATTACTGTTGTGGACAAGAAGACTGATTATTGTTTCCCCCAAACAAAAAAGGCTGGGTATGGTGCTGCAAGCTTGTAATCCCAGTGCTTGGGAGACTGAGACAGGAGAATTGCAGGTTTGAGGACAGCTTCAGCAAATAGTGAGACTTTCATCACCCAAGTGAGAACTTATTTCAAAACAAATATACAAATATAAAGTAGGGCTGGGGGTGTAGCTCAGAGGTAGAATGTCTGTAGGCTCAGTCCCCAGTACTACACACACACACACACACACACACACACACACACACACACACCATAAAAAAGCTGCATGGAGGACATGAAAAGACTTAACACATCTACTAGGAGCTAAGAAGGGAAGGAGGGAGAGGATAAGACAGAGGTAGTAGAGATGATGGATGAGAATCTGATAAGTGACACCAATTCACAGACTTCTGAAGCCTCAAAAGATAAAAAGAAATCTACATATTAAAACTCTAGAATTCCAGCCTGGCAGAGTGGCACATGCCTGTAATCCCAGTACTTAGGAGACTGAGACAGGAGTATCAGGTTCAGGGACAGTGTCAGTAACATAGCAAGACTCTCACCAACCCTTAGTAAGACTATTTCAAAACAAAAACATAAGCCGGGCATGATGGTGCCCGCTTGTAATCCCAGTATTTGGGAGGCTGAGACCGGAGGATTGTGGTTCGCGGACAGCCTCAGCTACTTAGTGAGGCCCTCTGCAACTCAGTGAGACCCTGTTTCAAAATAAAGAATAAAAAATAGGGCTGGGGGTGTAGCTTGGAAGTAGAATGCCCCTGAGTTCAATCCCCAGTATCAAAAAACCAAACCAAGCCGGGAGTGGTGGCGCACACTTGTAATCCCCGCGCTTGGGAGGCAGAGACAGGAGGATCACGCTGGTTCGGAGCCAGCCTTGCTGGCTTAAGAGACCCTGTTTCCAAAATATAAAATAGGTCTTGGAGTGTATCCCAGAGGTAGAAGGAACCCCAGTACCACACACAAAAAAAAGAAATAAAATGCATCATTTCCAAAGAAAGTATGAGAAAAAATGAAAAAACTATCAATAAACATGAAGCAAGAAAGGGGAGAAAAAAGAAACATAGGAATAGTGCCTGGAGTGGTGGCACACACTTGTAATTCCAGTCCTTGGGAGGCTGAGACAGGAGGATCACAGGTTCACAGCCAGCAGCAGCTACTTAGGCCCTCTGTAACTCAGCGAGACCCTGTTTCAAAACAGAAAATAGAGCCGGGCGTGGTGGCTTGCGCTTGTCATCCCAGCACTTGGGAGGCTGAGACAGGAGGACACAGCAGACAGCCTCAACTACTTAGTGAGGTGCTTTGCAACTCAGTGAGAACCTGTTTCAAAATAAAGAATAAAAAGTAGGGCTGTGGGTATAGCTAATAGGTAGAATGCCCCTGGGTTCCACCCCCATGCCACGAAAGAAAGAAAGAAGAAAGAAAGAAAGAAAGAAAGAAAGAAAGAAAGAAAGAAAGAAAGAAAGAAAGAAAGAAAGAGAAAGAAGAAAGAGAAGAAAGGAAAGAAAGAAAGAGTAGGGCTGTGGTTGTAGCTCGGAGATAGAATGCCCCTGGGTTCAATTCCCAGTACCCCCCCCCCACACACACACACACACATACAAAGGAACAGTGGGACAAATAGAAAGTACAAAGCAAGATGAGAAAACATAATAAACTAATGAACTAGAAATCGTTGCTTTTGGCAAATTACAATGAATTGATAGTTCACTCTCTCAAAATTAGTCTGGAAAAGCTATAAAAACAGAAAAGAAGCATAGATTCCAGAAGACTAGCAAAAAGAAGAATGCAAAATTCTAGTGATGTTTGAGGCTGTATTAAACTAGTGTATAAGCCAGGCGTGGTGGCGCACGCTTGTAATCCCCATGCTTGGGAGGCTGAGACAAGAGGATCCTGCAGGTTCGAAGCCAGCCTCAGCTGGCTTAAGAGACCCTGTTTCCAAACAAAATATAAAATAGGTCTGGGAGTGTAGCCCGAAGGTAGAAGGCCCCTAGGTTCCATCCCCAGTACCACAAAAAAGCAAAAAAAAAAAAAAAAAAAAAAAACTAGAGTATAAGCTGGGCATGGTGGTGCACGTTTGTAATCCCAGCATTTGGGAGGCTGGGACAGGAGGATCGCAGTTCGTGGACAGCCTCAGCTACTTAGTGATGCCCTTTGCAACTCAGTGAGACCCTATTTCAAAATGAAGAATAAAAAATATGGCTGGGGGTGTAGCTTGGAAGTAGAATGCCCCTGGGTTCCATCCCCGGCACCGTAAAACAAACAAACAAACAAACAAACAAACAAACAAACTAGTGTATGTGTGGAGTTGGATGGTAGAAGCCAACAGGCTGAAGCAGGGGTTAAGGCAAAGAGGAGACCGTCGGTATAAAATGTCCTACATCTTATTCTTGCCTCTTGACTAGGGAGAATAATTTCCTGCCCCTTAGCCTGATACAGCTGCTGTATAGTGTAACTATCAGACACTGGAGAAGTCCTATGGCTTGAATAAAGTGTTGTGGACTGACTCCCTTCAGCTATTAAACTTCCTATCCCTCTCCTCTCCAAACTGCATGAAAACAGCCTCCTTCCAATGTTGCTAAGAGTGAACAAGATCAGTTTCTGGTTGTTTAAGTCTAAAAAATTCTTAAGTAAGCAGGGTGGTAGTGAACGCATGTAATCCCAGGAGGCTGAGTTAAGAGGATTGCAAGTTCTAGGCCAGCCTCAGCAATTTAGTGGGGACCTCGGCAACTCAGTGAAGGCCAGGTTCTAAAATAAAAAGTAAAATAGGCCTGGGGGTATAGCTCATAGGTAGAATGTCCCTGGGCTCAATTCCAATAGCGCACACACACAAAATCATTAAGTGTGTGTGTGTATACATATATGATATATATGTATATTACATGTGTATATACATTTTACACATACATATTATAGTACACAGGTAATATACTACATATATTATATATAACATGTATTACTTATAGCTGGGCACAGTGACATACACCTGTAATCCCAGTGCTTGGGAAGCTAAGAGAGGCAGATCAAAGGTTCTAGGCTAGTGCATGGTAATTTATCAAGACCCTGTTTCAAAATAAATGATAAAACAGGTCTGGGTGTGTACCTCAGAGGTAGAATGCCCCTGGGTTCAATATCTAGTTACAAATATACACACACATCTTATATATAACTGTAATATATTATTACATTAATGCATAAGTAATACATACTAAGTAATATATAATATAAAAATTATATATATTACATATACATAAATAATCTAGAGATAATTGCTCTGTGCAAATTGGCATGGGTTGCTTGTTCCTCCTCTCCAGATCAGTCTGGAAAAGCTACAGAAACAAGAGAGAAACATGAATTCTCTCTTGTCCCTGTCTCTACCTGCCTTTCCCTAACCCCCCCTCCATGCGCGCGCGCACACACACACAGAGTTTGAGTTTCTGTTTCTAGATTATTTATTTATTTATTTATTTATTTATTTATTTATTTATTTATTTAGCAATACTGGAGATGGAACCCAGGGGCATTCTACCTCTGAGCTACACCACCACCACTATTTTTATTCTTTATTTTTAAACAGGATCTCACTGAATTCCAAAGGGGCCTCACTAAGTAGTAACCAAGGCTGTCTGCAAACCGCAATCCTCCTGTCTTTGCCTCCCAAATGCTGGGATTACAAGCATGTGCCACCACACCTGGCTTTAGAACATTGTGTGTGTGTGTGTGTGTGTGTGTGTGTGTGTGTGTGTGTGTGTGTTACTGAGGATGGAACTCAAAGGGCCTCTGTTTCCAGGATATACCCAGAGACCTACTTTATTTTTTATTTTGAAACAGAGTCTAAGTTGCTAAGAGCCTCACTAAATTGCTGAGGCTGGCTTCAAATCTGTAATTCTCCTGTCTCAATTTCCTAAATACTGGGATTACAAACATGGGCCATCACATGAGGCAAGAACATCTTAACTTCTCTACTAAAGAAGGCTTAGAAAGAATAAAAGGAACTTTAGAAAATGTTCAGCCTTTAAAGATTCAGGGAAAAAGGATGTTGAACATGAATGTAAAAAGTTCATAATTAAGGCCAGGCGTGGTGGCGCACGCTTGTAATCCCTGCGCTTGGGAGGCAGAGACAGGAGGATCACACAGGTTTGAAGCCAGCCTTGCTGGCTTAAGAGACTCCATTTCCAAATAAAAATGTAAAATAGGTCTGGGAGTGTAGCCTGGAGGTAGAAGGGTTCCATCCCCAGTACCACCAAAAAAAAAAAAAAAAAAAGGTCATAATTTAGCTTTAAAATGCATTTAGCTTACATACGTCCTGCTTCCCACAATTAACTGTAGATACTGAAGCTAGGGATTCTAAAATGTGACTAAATCAGGCGTGGTGGTACATGCCTCTAATCCCAGTATTTGGGAGGATGAGAGAGGAGGATCTCATGTTCAAGGGCAGCCTCAGAAAGTAGTGAGTTTCTTATCAAACTAGAGGTAAGCCCAGTACTTGGGAGGCTGAGACAGGAGGATCTCAGGCTCACAGCCAGCCTCAGCTACTTAGTGAGGCTCTCTGCAAGTTAGTGAGATCCTGTTTCAAAATAAAGAATAAAAACTAGGGCTGGGAGTGTAGCTCAGAGGTAGAATGCCCCTGGGTTTAGTCCCCAGTACTGTAAAACAACAAGAAAAAGAAAGCCAAGCAGGGTGGCACATAGCTATAATTCTAGTACTTGTGAGGCTGAGGCATGAGGCTCATAGGTTTGAAGTCAGCCTCAGCAACTTGGCTGTCAGCAACTTAGAGAGAACCTGTTTCCAGATAAAAATTAAAATGGGGCTGGGGTGTAGCTCAGAGGTTGAATATTTAGGGGTTCAATCCCCAGCACCCCCCCAAACAAATGTGATTCTATATAAAAATTATTTTAAAAAAACTTTAAGAACAACTATTTATTTATTTATTTATTTATTTATTTATTTATTTATTTATTGCAGTAATGGGGATGGAACCCAGGAACTTTCTATCTCCGAGCTACACCCCCAGCCCTGTTTTTTATTCTTTATTTTGAAACAGGGTCTCACTGAGTTGCAAAGGGCCTCACTAAGTAGCTGAGGCTTTCTGTGAACTGTGATCCTCCTGAATGGTGGGGTTCCTAGCCTGCATCACTACGCCCGACTATATAAAAATTACTTAAAATTTTTAAATGAAAGATTAGTGTCCCAAATATCCCGTTACCTTAAGAGACGAGCTAATGATAATTGTGGTTGTCCATTTTATTTTTTCTTTTCCATCTCTTTCAGCCATCTGTACGTTTTTATATCAGGCTGGCTTTTAACTGCCACAATCTGAAAAAAAAAAAAAGACAAAAAGAATATTACAGAAATGTTTATTTAATGAATAGGTAAAAGAGATGTAGAAATTAAACTTGGGGGGCCAAACATGTTGGTACAAGCCTGTAATTCCAGTACTTGGGAGGTGGAGACAGGATGATCACTGGTTCGAGGCCAGTATGCAGTAACTTGGTGAGACCCTATTTCAAAATAAGAAAACTAAAAGAGCTGGGGGTGTAGATTATAAGTGTAACTCCTGGGATCAATTCCCAGTACCACACACATGAAAGAAGAGAGAGGAAGTAAGAAGGGAAGGAAGTAGGAAAGGGAAAGGAAAGAAAAAGAGAAAGAAACTTAGGGTAATGGGAATATTTTTTTTTTTTTTTTTTTTTTTTTGCAGGTCTGGGGATGGAACCCAGGGGCATTTGACCTCCGAGCTACACCCCCTGCCCTATTTTTTATTCTATTTTGAAACCGGGTCTCACTGAGTTGCAGAGGGCCTCACCAAGTAGTTGAGGCTGTCCGCGAACCGCAATCCTCCAGGTCTCAGCCTCCCGAATGCTGGGATTACAAGCATGCGCCACCACGCCCGGCTGTAATGGGAATATTTTTGAAAAATATTTGGATATTATATTTGACAATGGAAAAATTGACAATAAAATATATCTTATTTAGCTTATAAGTTACATTTAGCATTAATATGAATTTAGTATTAGTATTTATATACATTAGTATTATATACATTTGGTATTAGTATTACATAAGAGTATCTTATTTAGCTTATAAATTACATTTAGCTTATAAATACTATGCTTTAATTATAAAAAGCCATAGTTATTATTTCACAGCACTAAGTTAAAAGAGGACTTGTGTCAAACTGTGAAAGGTCTGTGGTTCTGTCCTATTTACAAGCTAAAAAGTTAACTTGTCCAAATTTCATGGATACAAACAAAAGACCCGGAGACAAAAGGGCAGTATTTCACGCACAGCAAAGCTAGTGTGTCATGGTTTTCCTGGACCGGTTCCCGAGCCCATTTCCCACAAGGTGATGGGACCAAGGCCAAGGGGCATCTGCACACCCAGTGGGTTGTAATACAGGAGAGGAACTGGAGTGGAGGGAACCTGATCTTTTTTAAGCAAAACTGCTTCTACTCTGGAGAGAAATATCCTTGAAGATAATCCAGGATGGAGTCTGAATACGTGCTATATAACAAGCAGTGCTGGTGAAGGCTGAGCTAGGGACCACACTTTAAGAACACGGCACTAAGGGAAGAAAGAGCCTCTGGAGAAAGATCCAATGAAAACCAGGTATAAAAGAAAAGTATAGAAGAAAATCTCAAGAAACTCAGTGTGCTAAGGTTTACATTTGTGTTTCAGATGGGTGGAGAAAAATAAATTCCTTCAAATCTAGTAGCATAAAATTGAGTCTCACTGTGCTTTAAGTTTGATTTTTCTGATTACACTGAGACTGAACACCCTTAATCCATGCTTCCATTTCTGTGAAATACTTGTTTTTGCTCATTTTTTTCTATTAGAATTTAATTTTCATTCCTTGTTTAGAGGATTTCATCATCTTCCTCCCCTTTCCTCCCTCCCTCCTTCCCTTCCTCTCACTGTACTGAGGACTGAACCCAGGGCATTCTACCTCTGAACTATACCCCCAGTCCTTCTTTTTCTTTTGAAACAGGGCCTTGCTAAGTTGCTAAGAGCCTCACTAAATTGCTGAGGCTGGCCTCCAACCTGAGATCTTCCTGTCTCAGCCTTCCAAGTGCGGGGATTACAAGAGTGCACCACCATGCCAGGCTTCTCTTTCTCTCTCTCTCTCTCTCTCTCTCTCTCTCTCTCTCTCTCTCTCTCTCTCTCTCTCTCTCTGCCAGGGGAAAGGGTGAATGCAAGTTCCTCACTATCACAAATTATGCAGTCAAGTTTCTCATATGTGGGGAAATCACAGGGGCCAGCATACCCTGAGTGCAATGAATAAGCTTCACCCTTGGGAGGAACACTTTAGAGATAGGGTATCTCCCTGCCAGTAAGTGCGGACTTCTTTATATAATCTAGATATCAATTTATCAGCTAGATGTGTTTTCTCCCAGTTTCTTTTTTTTTTTTTTTTTTTTTTTTTGGTGGTACTGGGGTTCCTGGAAGCCCTTCTACCTCCGGGCTACACTCCCAGACCTATTTTATTTATTTGGAAACAGGGTCTCCTAAGCCAGCGCGCGTGGCTGGCTTTGAACCTGCGCGATCCTCCTGTCTCTGCCTCCCAAGTGCGGGGATTACAAGAGTGCGCCACCACGCCTGGCTTTTTCTCCCAGTTTCTGACCTGTCTTTCTCCCTTTCTTAAGGGTTTTTTTTTTTTTTATGTGTAGTTTGTGTGTGTGTGTGTGTGTGTGTGTGTGTGTGTGTGTGTGGTACTAGGGATTGAGCCCAGGGGCATTCTACCTCTGAGCTGCACCCCCAGCCCTATTTTATTTTTTATTTTGAAACAAGGTCTCACTAAGTTGCAGAGGCCCTCACTAAGAAGCTAAGTCTGGCTTGAACCTGCGATTTCCTGTACCAGGATTACAAGCGCGGGCCACCAAGCCCAGCTGGAGGCACTCTATTCTATTCTGTAGTTCAGTTTGATTATTTCTGAGCCAATGCCTATTTTTGATTGCCACAGTTTCATAAACTCAATTTACATAGGCAGTCCCTCTACCTTATTGTTCTATATTAATAGTGCTGTTGCTGTAGCTGTTGTTGGATGTTTTTTCTCCCTGGGGCACTCTACCACTAGAGTGGTAGCCCTATTTTATTTTGAAACAGGGCCCATCCAAGTTGCTGAGGGACCTCTCTAAGTTACTGAGGCTGGCCTTGAACCTGTGATTATTTTATCTCAGCCTCCCAAGGACTGGGATTACAGGCATGCATTACCATGCCCACTGCTCCTAGGTATTTACCAGAGTAAAAAGCATACATCTGCCAGGCATGGTGGCGCACACTTGTAATCCCAGCGCTTGGGAGGTGGAGACAGGAGGATCGCACAGGTTCAAAGCCAGCCTCAGCTACTTAGTGAGGCTCTCAACAACTTAGTGAGACCCTGTTTCCAAATATAAAATAGGGCTGGGAGTATAGCCCAGAGGTAGAAAGCCTCTGGGTTCCACCCCCAGTCCCCCACACAAAAAAAATTAAAAAATTAAAAAATAAAGCATACATCTATGCAAAGTCTTATAAATTATTTGTAAAGGCCAAAAACTAGGAACAACAGGTGAATGGATAAAACCCATGGCCTCATGCATACTAAATACAAGCTCTACCTTCAAGCTACACCCCCAACCTAAGGAGTGACCTACTGATGCACATAGTCAACTGGATCAACCTCAAAAATGATTACACTGAATGAAAGAAGCCAGGTTCTCACCCCCTTAAAAAGTATATAGTGAGCCAGATGTGGTAGAGAACGTCTATAATTCCAGTACCTGTGAGGACTGCTGGATGCCAGCACTTGGAATTTAGGGACACTCTGTTTTAAAATAAAATAGGAAAGTGAAATAGGACTAAGGGTGTAGCTCAGAGGCAGAATGCCCCTAGGTTCAACCCCTAGTACACACACACACACACACACACACACACACACACACTTATACTTTTACACTGTTGGGACAACAAACTAGTACAGCCACTTTGGAAATCAGTGTGAAGATTTCTCAGAAGATTGGAACTGGAACTATCATATGACCCAGAGATAGTGCTCCTGGGCATCTTCCCAAAGGAAATAAAATCAGAATATTATAACCACACTTGCATATCCATGCTCATAGTAGCACACTTTACAATGGCCAAACAATAGAACCAGCCTAGATATTCATCAACAAATGAATGGATCACAAAACTTTGGTATATATACACATGATGGAATTTTACTCAGCCACAAAGAACAAAATTACACCAGTTGCAGGAAAATGGTTGGAACTTGAGAATATTATACTCGGTGAGAAGAGCCAGTCCCAAAGAACGAGTACATGTATGTTCTCTCCTTTATACGTGGAAGCTAGAGAGACACTCAGAAATAAGGGCAGCATCAGATATATGAGCAGAGATTCCAGAGGAATGACTGAGGGTGATAGGGAGATGGATTCATAACGAGCAAACAAGGCAGCCTAACTGAGGGCATGGGAGGGGAGAAGGAAACTCTCTAAAGCACATGATGTACATTAAAAAACATATCGATGTCAGTCACTAAGCCAAGCATGGGGGAGGGAAGGGGAGGAAATAGGATGGGGAGGGGGAGGATTTAACGGGGTGATGTGTGCATGCTTATCTACACAAGCTTTTTATCCCACTGAGATGTATAAATTCAATGCACCAATAAAAAAAGGAATGCATTATAGAAATAATGCCATGAAGCCAGGCCCAGTGGTGGCACACAGTTGTAATCCCAGTACTTGGGCGGCTGAGACAGGAGCATCACAGGTTTGTGGCCAGCCTCAGCTACTTAGTGAGGCTCTCAGCAATGTAGTGAGACCTGTTTCCAATCAAAATATAAAAAATAGATCTGGGAGTGTAGCCTGAAGGTAGAAGGCCTCTGGGTTCCAGCCCCCCTCCCCCGACATACACATACACACACACACACACACACACACTCACACAAATAAAAAATAGGGCTGGGAGTACAGCTCAGAGGTAGAATGCCCTGGGTTCAATCTTCAGTACCACAAACACACACACACACACACACACACACACACACACACACACACACACACAAAAGAAAAAAAAGAAGAAAAAAAAAAGAAAAGAAAGAATACCATGAATGTTTATTTATTTATTTTGTGGGTGTGGGTCTGGGGATGGAATCCAGAGACATTTGACTTCCGAGCTACACCCCCTGCCCAATTTTTTATTCTTTATTTTAAAACAAGGTCTCACTGAGTTGCAGAGGGCCTCACTAAGTAGCTGAGGCTGTCTGCGAACCGTGATCCTCCAGTCTCAGCCTCCCAAATGCTGGGATTACAAGCGTGCGCCACCACGCCCAGCTTCCATGAATGTTTACAATCTAATCTCAAAAACTTGTGGGGTGAGGGTGGGAGACAAGAGTTGTGGGCATGTATTTTTCTAATACTCTGTACCCTAATATGTTGCAAAATTACAATGCACCCCGGTTTTTTGTGGTACTGGGGTGGAACCCAGGGGGTTTTCTACCTCCGGGCTATACTCCTAGACCAAATAAAATATTTTATATTTTATTTGGAAACAGGGTCTTATAACTTGCTGAGAGCCTCACTAAGTAGCTGAGGCTGGCTTCAAACCTGTGCGATCCTCCTGTCTCCACCTTCCAAGCACGGGGATTACACGCGTCCGCCACCACGCCCAGCTGTACCCAGTTTTTTTTTTTTTTTTTAAAGAACAAATGGGTAAAAGTTGAGATTTTAAATGGAATATTCTACCATTAAGTTACATTCTCAGTCCCTTTCATGTTCTGTTTTAATTAATTAATTAATTAATTAATTTTGTGGTCCTGGGGATTGAACTCAGGGGCATTCTACCTCTGAGCTACATACACCCCAGCCCTATTTTTATTCTTTATTTTGAAATAGGGTCTCATTCAGTTGCAAAAGGCCTCACTAAGTAGCTGAGGCTGGCCTCAAGCCTGTGATCCTCCTGTCTCAGTCTCCCAGGTTCTGTGATTGCAGGTGAGTGTCACCACAATGGCTGCTATCTGAGTTCTTAAAGGGAAGCTGCTGCTAAGTGTGCCCTCGGGATTAGAAACTGAGGCATACTCAGATCGAACAATGTTTATCTGGTTTAAAGATCTACCTCATATAACAAAATATTGAGATATTGGGAATTCTTAAAAACTGGATCAAAATATAAAGTAAATGTAATCAAGAGTAGAATTTTGAAAAGTTAAAATATTTAGTATTTAACATGGTTTTTTTTTTTTTGTTATTGTTTTTTGGTGGTGGTACCCAAAGGCTTTCTACCTCCGGGCTATACTCCCAGGCCTTTTTTATATTTTATTTGGAAACAGGGTCTCACTAAGTTGCTGAGAGCCTCACTAAGTAACTGAGGCTGGCTTCGAACCTGTGTGATCCTCCTGTCTCAGCCTCCCAAGCGCGGGGATTACAAGCGTGCGCCACCACGCCTGGCTAAAATACCTAGTATTAAAGGTTTTTGGTTTTTTTTTTTTTTAAAGGACTCTGTAGTTAGCATCAGAGCAATTTAACATAATGGCTAAGGACATAATTCAGGTTGGAATACTTAAAATTCCATTTCTGTCACTGACTAGTTATATATATTTGGGTGAGTCCCTAAACCTCTTTAAAACTCAGTTATCTCATTTATAAAATGCAGATGGTGTCTCTTTTACAGCAGTTCTGTAAGGATTAAATCAGATCAGAAAGTGGCAATATAACATTGTTTACATAGTTGGGGATGTAGCTCAGTGGTTCAGTGCTTGCCTAGCATGCCCAAAGTCCTGCATTTAATCCACAGTACCACCAATACATAAATACATAAATAAAGTTAAAATGGTGAAGTATGTGACCTCTGGAGCCAGTCTGCCTGTTTTGAATCCTCAGCTCTGCCACTTGCTAGTTGTAAATGAACTGACCTTGGGACAATCACACTTTCCTCATGTATCAGTCTCCTCATCTGCAGAACAGGGATAATGATACTTCCTACCCTTTAAGGCAAGCAAGAAGACTCATGTACTATGTATATAACACCCTTGAAATAGAGTGGGACACAGGCTAAATGAAGTGGTATAAATCAAATATCTAAGAGTTCATACAGATATAAACAAATGATTGACTAAATCAACAAATAAAGGAGAGGAGATAAATCTGCGCAGAAGAATTCCATTTAACTAGAGCAGATATTCCAACCTGAAGAAAGAGGAGTCTAAGCCCCAATCCTCAGTGAGGCTACACATGGTGACTTTCTTCCAAAGAGTACAATACAGGAAGGGTGTGTGTTTGCTCTTGCACTGGAAAAACCTGATAAACAGAGGCTCAGCCAAGTGGTCAAAATTTATATCAACAGTTATATATCATGTTGATAGTATGTACCTCTGATTTGACATATTTTCCTCTCAATAAACCAAAACCCCAGTCCTATTATGAGAAAAACATAAAATGAATTCCAATAGAAGGGCATCTTACAAATTATCTGAGCAGTGCTCCTCAAAGTAGTCAAAATAATCAAAACAGAGTAAGTCTGAAAAACTATCACAGCCAAGAGCAATCCAAAGAAATAATCCAACTAAATATAATATGCTTACTTTGTTGTGATCCTGGAACAGGAAAAAAAAAAAAGACAGTAGGTCAAAAAAAATTCAAGACTACAGGCATTTAAATAAACTATGAACTTAAAATAATAATGTAGTAATACTGGTTGATTATAAAAATGTACTATAGTAAGAAATTAATAATAAGGGAAACTGAGGGTAAATCTTAACAATAGAGGAAGATGAGTGTAGAGTATGTAGGAATACTCTGAACTATCTTCTCAAAAAAATTTTTTTTTCAGTACTATGGATTGAATCCAGGGGCATTCTACCTCCGAGTTACACTCCCAGCCCTATGTTTTATTTTTATTTTGACACAGGGTCTCACTAAAGTGCAGAGAGCTCACTAAGTGGCTGAGGCTGGCCATGAATCTGCGATCCTCCTGTCTCAGCCTCACAAGTACTGGGATTCCAAGCATGCGCCACCATGCCTGGCTTATCTTCTCAATTCTTGTGTAAATCTCAAACTGTTCTAATAAAGAGTCTAAGTAAAAATTTTTACTTTTCCTTCAAAGTCCATTAAAAATTCTGTCTCCTCCAAGAAATGATCCCTGATCACCTCAAACCCAAGGAGACCTCCTTAGTCAGAATCTGTTTTACACCCTTATTGAGCACTTACCGTATTTGTGGTACTGGGGTTCCTGGAAGCCCTTCTACCTCCAGGCTACACTCCCAGACCTATTTTATATTTTTATTTGGAAACAGGGTCTCTTAAGCCAGCGCGGCTTCGAGCCTGCGGAATCCTCCTGTCTCCGCATCCCAAGCGTAGGGATTACAAGCGTGCGCCACCACGCCTGGCCACTTACCATATTTTGGCCAACATGATTGTTCATAAACGAATTTCATCTCACCTACTAAATCAAAAACGTCTTAATGTTAACCAAACTTATATTCACCACATTACTGAGGACAAAGGTAGTTCAAAGCAAAATTTAGAAACCAACTAATTCAAGTGAAAGTCACTTTCAGTGATAGCAAGTTGATTTCTCCCAAGGCGGTTTCATTCTACTTTTGAACAACTCTAATAATTAGAAAGTTCCTCCTGCTGGGTTGAAACCAGATGCTGTATAATTTCCTCATTTATTGCATGAATGAATGAATGACAAGTTAACTAGCTCCAGGAGAGCAAGGACACCTTCTGGTTTACCTAACCCGGCACTCAGTACACAAGAGATGCTCGAAAAACGTTTCTAAGTGAGCAAATGAGTTGGGGGGTGCAACTCCCACCCATACGCCACACGAGTTAATTGACTGTAGCTAATGACAGCTCACCAGATAATATACCCTCATGACTGCATCTACGAAATGGTTATAGCAATTTTTGAGCACTCAATGCTGTGTATGTATATATATATGTGTGTGTGTATATATGTATATGTGTATATATGTATATATGTGTGTATGTATATATGTATATATGTGTGTATATATGTGCATATGTATATATGTGTATCTATGTATATGTGTGTATATGTATGTGTGTATCTATGTATATATGTGTGCATATATGTATATGTGTGTATATGTATATATGTGTGTATATATGTATGTGTGTATATGTATATGTGTGTGTATATATGTATATGTGTGTATATTTATATATGTGTGTATATATGTATATGTGTGTATATGTATATATGTGTGTATATATGTATATGTGTGTATATGTGTGTATATGTATATGAGTGTGTATATATGTATATGTGTGTATATGTATATATGTGTGTGTATATGTATATGTGTGTATATGTATATATGTGTGTATATATGTATATGTGTGTATATGTGTGTATATGTATATATGTGTGTGTATATGTATGTGTGTATATGTATATATGTGTGTATATATGTATATGTGTGTATATGTGTGTATATGTATATGTGTGTATATATGTATATGTGTGTATATGTATATATGTGTGTATATATGTATATATGTGTGTATATATGTATATATGTGTGTGTGTGTGTGAGAGAGAATCAGCAAGGAATACACATATTCAAGTGAATCTTCAAATTCTTACACATAGGTATTATAAGCAATTCAAACTGATTTAAAGCTAAGAGAAATAATTTCCCGCACTTATAAATGAGAAAGGAATTGGGGTCAGTGTATCCCCAAGAGTGAGCTGTTAAGAATCAGGAATGAATGAGGAAACGGGCTGGGCGGCCTCGGCGCCTGCGGAGGCTCCTGGCTGCCGGGTGGGGAGCTCCTCCGCCCCTCGCTCCTGCTCGGCCGCGGCTTCGGCCCTGGCTGTGCTAAGCTCCAGCCAGGTACTAAGTTTGGGGCCGCACAGGACGCCCAGTGAAGCCCGTCCCCGCTCAGGCCCCTCTCGGGCGAGCGGAGCCGCAGCGACGCCCGCGCCCCCTGTCGCGGGTCTGGGGAGGAACCCGGGCCCGCAGCGGGCCGCCCCCTGCCCCACATTTCACTCCTTATGGGACACAGGGCCTCACTGAGCCGCAGAGGCCTCAGGAAGTAGCCGAGGCTGTCCTCGAACCGCGATCCCCCAGTCTCAGCCTCCCGAATGCTGGGATCACAAGCGTGCGCCGCCACGCGCTCCTCGTCTGTCCGTCTGTCCGTCCGTCTGTCTGTCTGTCCCTCTGTCTCGCTTTTTTCTTCCCCTCTTTCCGTTTCGGGTGGTAGTAAGCGTAAAGGCCCCGGGCAGGCGGCCTCCCCGCAGGGTCTGCAGAGCCCACCTTGGCAGGAGCTCGGAGCCTCCAGAACATTCCAGGAGCCTGGGAGCGCGGGCGCCCCTCTGCCCGGCTTCTGCGCAGGCGCAGGCCGCGCCCCCTGCACCCAGCCCTGCGGGGTGGTCACACACCCCTGTAATCACAGTACTTGGAGGCTGAGACTCGAGGATCGCAGGTTTGAGGCAGCTTCGGCACTTTAGCGAAACCCTGTTTAAAAATGAAAAAAATGAGCGGGGTATGATGGCACACACTTGAAGTCCCAGTACTTGGGAGGCTGAGACAAGAGGCCCACAGGTTTGAGGACAGCCTCAGCAACCAGTAAAACACATCAACCTAGCGAAACTCTGTTTTAAAATAAAAATAAAATAGGGCTGGGGGTGTAGTTGAAGGTAAAAATGCCCCTGGGCTCAACCTCCAAGACCACAAAAAGAAAAGAAAAGAAAGAAAGGAAGGAAGGAAGGAAGGTTTTTGTATTTCATCTGAAATGGGCATTTCACAATTTCCTAACATTTAGGCTAATATCTTGCACTACTATATTACATAAAAATCAAAGCGGCTTCAGTTTAAATTGTGAAGACTTAGATTTTTATTAATGGCTGTAAAAGTAACATATAAGGGTATGTGTGTTTGCTTTTTACAACTCCATTGTTTAAGCTTAAGAAGATACTACACATTAGAACTCAGAATAGTAAAAATTTTAAAAAGAAAGAAAAAGAAGCCGGACGTGGTGGCACACACTTGTAATCCCCGCACTTGGGAGGCGGAGACAGGAGGATCGCACAGGTTCGAAGCCAGCCTCAGCTACTTAGTGAGGCTCTCAGCAACTTACTGAGACCCTGTTTCCAAATAAAATATAAAATAGGGCTGGCAGTGTAGCCCGGAGGTAGAAGGACCTTGGATTCCACCCCCTAGTACCACACACACACACACAAAAATAAAGTTAAAAAAAAAAGAAAGTAAAAGAAAAACCACCACTGTCTAAAGCGTAATGGTTAAGGTACAAAACAATTTGTATTTCTGTGTGTGTGTGTGAGAGAGAGAGAGAGAGAGAGAGAGAGAGAGAGAGAGAGAGAGAGAGAGACAGACAGACAGACAGACAGACAGACAGACACTCGGAGCATTCTACCTGTAAGGCACACCCCCCCCCTTATTTTATTTTTATTTTGAAACAAGGCCTTGCTAGGTTGATGAGTCGCACTCCTTGCTGAGGCTGTTCTCAAATCTGCTATTCTCCAGTCTCAGCCTCCCAAACGCTGGGATTACAAGTGTACGCCACCACACCAAGCTTATGTCTTATTTTTGAAATATGTTTTCTAGGGGGGGAAAGGGGTACTCTAGCAGCAATCATCTGAAGTATACTCATAATGTGCATTATTTTCCCCATGAGGTAACCATGGTATAAGTTTGATATTTCATATAACTGGTATTAAAATTATGCATGCTCCTGATGGACAGCATGACAAAGGAGGTCAAGACATTTCAGAAGAGGGAAGACCCTGCTCTGACCACTTGGTCTGGGTTTGGGAGCTCAAAAGAGTCGACTCGGGGCTGCGTGGGCAGGAGAGAGCTGGTGGGACCGTGCTCGGAAGGCTTTTATCTCTAAGAGCAGACTAACAGCCAAATTAGTAGGGAAGCACCCAAGACTTAACAGCCAAGGAGAGCTATCAAGTAGGGAGTGGGCCAGGTTTCTTCCCCACTCACAACTTAACAAGGAGACAGCAGGTTGCAAGCAGAGCCTCCAGTTCTGGGTGTAAAACTGCCAAGTACAAAGTCAGGTGTTTTCTAGGGAAGGTACTGAAGTCCAAGGTGCCGCACCAGAATGGGGAGGGAGAGGAAAGACAATTTTATTGAGAATTACTTTGTATTAAGCACTACACCAGCTAGTTTACATACGCGATTTCATCAGTCTTCGCCATAAATTCTGTAAAGTATATGGTTTTCTAATTTTAAAAGTGAGAAAACTGGGGCTTACGAGAGATTTAGTTATTTGGCTAGGATAACATAGCTTGTATGTGGGAAAAGAGCGAGGATTTAAGCCTAAGTTTATCCGCGGTCTAGGCTGCGTTCCCGCTCCTGTAGCTTCTCCACATATGGACCCACTTATAAAATCTGGGACACACCACTGAGGTCACGTGGGTAACAAAAATGACTTCACAGAAAGCCTCAGACAAGGGAAACAGCATTGGCTGGTTGCTTGTCTTTCCTTTAATCTACCCTTAATTTTTTAGTCAATCAACAAATATTTGATTGTGTAGCAGAAAGAGCTTAGTCTCTGAAGCCAAACAGCCTGGCTTTGTATCCTGCCAGCATCATGGACTGAGTGACAACTGGAAATTTCTGTTTCCTTCCTTCCTTCCTTCCTTCCTTCCTTTCCTTCTTTCTTTCCTTCCTTCCTTCCTTTTTCTCTTCTTTTCCTTTTTCTTTTTTTCAGTACTGGAGTCCAGGGGCACTCTAACTCTGAGCTACATCCCTAGCCCAATTTAATCTTTTTATTTGAAACAGGGTCTCGCTAAGTTGCTGAGGCTTGCTTCAAACCTGCGATCTTCCTACCTCAGCCTCCTAAGTACTGAGATTACCAGCATGTGCCACCAGGCCTGGCTGTTTTCTCATTTTAACATGGGATAATTGCGCCAGCTCAGAAGGTAGAAACCTTATAGAACAACTCCTAGATCATAATAATGGCTCACTGTTTACCTGCAATTGTTATCCAAGTAGCTTTTAAGCTCACCTGGCAACCGTGCTACATCTGTCCAGCCCATTCATTCTCTCAGACCCCTAGATAACTGTTTCACACTTTCTGCCATGTTCTTTTTTTTTTTTTTTTTTTTTTTTTTGGTGGTACTGGGGATGGAACCCAGGGGCCTTCTACCTCCGGGCCACACTCCCAGACCTATTTTATATTTTTTATTTGGAAACAGGGTCTCTTAAGCCAGCTGGCTTTGAACCTTCGCGATCCTCCTATCTCTGCCTCCCAAGCGCGGGGATTACAAGCGTGCGCCACTACACCCAACTTGCCGTGTTCTGAATGTGTGTGTCCTCCCCAGATTCAACCCAGTGTGATAGTATTAAGAGATGGAGCCTTTGGAAGGTGATTAGGTCATGAGGGCTCCACTCCAATGAATGGGATCACGCTCTTATACAAGAAGCCCCAGTGCTCGCTTTAGCAGCACATATACTAAAATTGGAATGATACAGAGAAGATTAACATGGCTCCTGTGCAAGGATGACGTGAAAATTTGTGAAGCATTCCTCATTTTTTAAACAGACAATAAACCAATGGAGCAGAATAGAAGACTCAGAAACAAATCCACACATAGCCAATTAATTTTTGACAGAGGGACCAAAAACATACACTGAAAAAAAGCCTCTTCAACAAATGGTATTGACAAAACTGGTCAACCATATGCAGAAAAATGGAAATAAACCCCACTTTCTCACCCTGCACAAGAATCAATTCAAGATGGATCAAAGACTTGGAAACCAGACCAGAGACCTTGAGGCTCCTTGAAGAGGGCATAGGTCCAACACTGCAACACACTGGCACAGGTAAAAACTTTCTCAACAAGACCCCAAAGGCACAAGAAACTAAAAGGAAGATCAATGCATGGGACTGCATTAAACTGAAGAGCTTCTGTACAGCAAAGGAAACTATCAAGAACCTCAACAGGGAGCCAACAGAATGGGAGAAAATTGTTGCCAACTACTCCTCCAATAGAGGACTAATGTTTAGAACATACAAAGAACTCAAGAAACTCAGCATTAGCCAGGCATGGTGGCATGTGCTTGTAATTCCAGCATTTGGGAGACTGAGACAGGAGGATAGTGGTTCGTGGCCAGCCTCAGCTACTTAGTGAGGCCCTTTGTAACTCAGTGAGACCCTGTTTCAAAAAATAAATAATAGAAGGACTTCCGGGAAGATGGCGATGGAGCAAAATGGGGCTTACGAGCCCCGCTAACAACCAATCTCTAGTACCACAAAATCAGCGCCTATCATAGCCAGAAAACACCATCAGCAGAGATACAAAAAATGTAATTTTAAAGGACAGAGAAAGAGGGCTGGAAAAATGAGACACCAGAAACCAGACCGCAGTGCTGCAGCCAGAGCCGTGGCGTGAAGCGGTGGGCGCCATTTTGCCTTGCAGCACCAGGCTCCAGAGAGGAAGGGAACTCATAACGGAGTTCAGAAACCAGAGAGGAGATACGCCGGCCTTACACCCGAGAACGCGGCAGCAGCGCCTTACTGCTGGCGACAGCGGCGAGTTCACCGGACGGCACCAGACCAACTCACTCAACAGCCTACCAAGCTCCAGAGAGGAGCGGCGGACAGTGAGCCGAGGTGAGCCACTGCGGAACAGCCGGGCGGGATTCAGCAGATCTCTCGGCGCAGGGAGCATCTAAAGCTCCCAGGGGCTGGGCTCAGCGCACCCTGCAGGGACCCAGAGTGGAGTTCAAAAACAGAAAAGAAATACGCCAGCCTCACGGCTGAGGGTGTGGTAGCGGCGCCATATTGCTACCAGTGGCAGCAAGCAGCGAATTCACCGAGTCCACAACAGCTCCATCTGCGCACTCAACAGTGAGTCAAATTGGGGCCCCTAGAGGAGAAATCCCAGTACTGTACTCCCAGGGACTTGACCCAGTGGGGGAGTGGTGGTGGCAGAGATATTACACTATAGGAGACCCCACATGGTCTAAAGCAGCCTCGATTGACTCCCAGGGTCTGAGTCTCTATGATACAACCCAGTAAAGGAGTAGTGGGAACTGAGATACCACAGACTCGAGATCCACAGCACCTTAAGTGAAGTCATAGTGACCTAGGGAAGAACCCAGAGAAGGCACAAACTTCCGAAATCATGGGAAAGAGGAATAACAATGGAGCAATGAATGCCCACAACCCCACAACATCAGAACCTGATAAAACAGAAATTCAGAGATTTATAGAAGATCAAATCAGGAAAATAGCTGTAGAAATAATAGAGGTGTTTTGAAAAGAACTCAGAGAGAGCCAAAGAGAGATAAAGGATGCAATTAATGAAGTAAAGGCCTCAATTCAAAGTACAAACAACCGATTAGACCACATGGAGAATAGAATCTCGCTCCTAGAAGATGATCATTCCAAAAATGAACGCATAGTTTCTAATTTAGAAAAAAAAATCCGACAGCAGGAATCTGACATTGAAGAAATATGGGCCCATTTCAAGAGAGCTAACCTAAGAATAATTGGAATAGAGGAGAGAAAAGAAGGTGAAACCAAAGGGATTAACAATCTTTTCAAGGAAATAATAGCAGAAAATTTTCCAAACATAGAGCAAGAGGTTGATACACAGATCCAGGAAACTTATAGAACTCCCTTTAGACAGGATCGGAGAAGAGGATCCCCACGCCACATAATTGTCAAAATGACCAATGTGGAAGCCAAGCAGAGAATCTTAAAGGCAACAAAAACAAAGGGCCAAGTGACATTCAGAGGCAAACCAATTAGAATCACTCCAGACTTCCCAAACCAAGTCATGAAAGCCAGAAGGGCTTGGAGTAACATATTCCAAACTCTGAAAGAAAACAACTTCCAGCCAAAAATTTCCTACCCAGCAAAACTTTCTATCAAATTAGATGGGGAAATAAGAAGCTTCCACGACAAACAGAAACTGAAGGAATTTATGTCTTCAAAACCAGCGCTAGAGAAATACTCAAAGAGATTAACTACAAAGAAGAAATAGGTAACACACACCAGAACCAGAGAAACAAGATTTTCCATCCAACAGACAACTAAGATTGGTTATCTGTGGAGACTCCTTATTTATGTTAGTCTTTTACCTGTCTCTAAATTGTATTGTTTGCTTTTATTGTTGCTAATTTTTAGGATTTCTAGTTGGAATATTAATATACCTTCAGATATAGCATTTGGAAATATTTTATCCCATTCTATCAGTAACTTTTAACTCTGTTTACACTGTCTTTGGATATACAATTTTTTTTATTTTTTAGGGAGTTTATTTACCCTTTTGTTGCCTGCGCCATTGAAATCATATCCAAGAAATCACTGCCAATTTCAATGTTGTGAGGTTTTATGACCCAGATTTTCTTCTAAAAGTTTATAGTATTAAGATTTATACTTAGGTCTTTTATCTATTTTGAGTTAATATTTGTAAATATGTTAGGTAAGGGTCCAATTTTATTATTTTTCATGTAATTATTATTTTTCAACAATATTTAGTTAAAAGATTATTATTTCCTCCACCAAATGTTCGTGGAAACCTTGTCAAAATAACTTGACAATATATGGAAGAATTTATCTCTAGGCTTTTATTTAACTCCAATGGTTTCTATATCTGCCTCAGGAACAGTACTACACTGTTTCAATTATTGTAGCTTTATATGGTTTGAAATCAGAAAATATACATCTTCTAGCTTTGTTCTTCTTTGAGATTGTTTTGGGTATCTAGAGTCCATATTCCATATCAGGATAGATTTTTTCTGAAAAATAAATAAATAAATGTATGATAGCTTCACCTAAAAAAAAAAGAAAAGAAAAAAATATTCTTTGGTAGGAAAGAAAGCAAAAAGAAATATTGAACTGTTATCTTTTAGTCATCAAAAGCTTGGTATCAGACAAATGAAACTGTTTTGTGAGATTATCATCGTTAATATTGGATAAATTGCTATAAAACTAGATGTCAACCACTAAGCCAAGCATGGAAAGGAGGGATGGGGAGGGAACGGGGTGGGGATCGGGTAGGGGCTAACTGGGCGATGTGTGCATGTATGTCTACAAAAGTATTTTCTTTATACCATTATGATGTATGAATACATTGCACCAATAAAAATTAAAAAAAAATAAAAATAAATAAATATATAAATAAATAATAAAAATAGGGCTGGAGTGTATCTTCAGGGTATAATGTCCCTGGGTTCCATCCCCAGTACCACAAAAAAAGAAACTCAGCTCTAAAAAAAAACATAACCTGATAAAAAATGGGCAAGTGAACGGATACTTCACAAAAGAAGAAATTTAAATGGCCAATAAATGTCTAAAAAAATGTTCAACATCATTAGCAATCAGATAGATGCAAATCAAAACTACCCTGAGATTTCATCTAAACCAATTAAAATGGTACTCATTAAATCACAAACAACAACAAAGCTGGCGAGGATGCGGAGAAGTGGGAACTCTAGTACACTGTTGGTGGGATTGCAAATTAGTGCAACCACTTTGGAAAACAGTATGGAGGATCCTCAGAAGAATGGAAATGAACTTACCATATGATCCAGCAATACCACTTCTGGGTATCTACTCAAAAGAATGTAAACCAAACTACCCAACTAATGCATGCGTATCTATGTTCATAGCTGCACAATTCACAATTGCCAAACTATAGAACCAGCCAGAATGTCCATCAATAGATGAATAGATTACAAAACCATGCAATATGTATACAATGGAATTTTACTCAGCCATAAAGAAGAACAAAATTACATCATTTGTGGGGAACTGGATGGAACTAGAGGACATTATGTTAAGTGAGATTATTCAGTCACAAAAAGTAAAAATTGTATGCTCTCCCTAATATGTGGAAGCTAGGGAAAAAAAGGGTCATAGGAAGAACTCTAGACAAAGAAGGAGAAACCATAGATAAGCAAATAAGGTGACCTAACTTTCTTAACTGGGGGGGAAGGGAGGGGGGAAGGGGAAGTTCCCTAATGTACATGATGTACATCACATATGTACATTACATATCAAAGTCAATCACTAAGCCAAACATGAGAAAGAGGGAGGGGTAGGAAATGGGGTAGGAATTGGGTAAGGGCTAAATGAGCGATTGTGCATGTATGTCTCTACCATCTTGTACTTCATTAAGATGTATGATTATAATACAACAATTAAAAAAAAAAAGAACCCCCAGCTGGATGCGGTGGCACATGCTTGTTATTCTGTTACTTGGGAGGCTGAGAGAGGAGAATCTCAGATTCAAGCTCCAGCAACTTAGCAAGGCCCTCAGCAACTTAGTGAGACTATGTAAAAATAAAATAAAATAGGACTTAGGGTATAGCTCAGTGATAGAATATTTCTGGGTTCAATTCTCAGTACCCCACACACACACACACACACACACACACACACACACACACACACACACCCCAGTGACCTTGTTCACCCCTTCTGCCATGCGAGGACATAGCTAAAAAGATGTCATTTATGAAAAATGGCCTCCTATCAGACACTGAATCTGCTAGTACCCTAATCTTGGACTTCTATGCCCCCAAAATTGTGAGTGGTAAGTTTCCATCGTCTATAAATTGCCTAGTGTAAAGTATTTGGTTATAGCAGCCCTATAAACTAAGATATTTCTCTTCAGATTTCCAGAACTTCTTCAGCCTCACTTTCAGAAGAAGTGAAATATTTACTATTAGTAAGTGTATTATGATTTAACTTTAACAGTATTTAAATATAAAATACTTAAAATGTGGTTTAATTGAGAGATATGAAAGCATCCAGAAATGAGCGTCCACAGATGACCGCCAGCACACCATCCACCAGCCTCACCTGTACTCGCGGACTCTGATTTCCCTCCAGTCACAGTAGATGAATGTGTATGGTCCCATCCACATGGACGTTCCATTCCATGTCTCTTGCTTGCCAAAGAAAATCACTGCAGCAATTCTCCTGTCTCTTACATCATCAGTTTTGTCCTCTCCCCTGGACCATTCTCAATATCAAATAAGTAGTCACTAATTTCTCTCATCTTAAAATCTCTTGAGCCTACTTCCCACTCCAGCTAATCATCTTTTATTTTTCTTTTCTCCTGTATGGCAAAACTCGAAATCAGTTTATACTTTGTTTCTAATGCCTCTTTTCCTATTTTTAAATGTACTCCAATCAAGCCTTTGCATTTCCACCATGCGGCAGAAGTTGTCCTTGTTCAACCTCTTACACTTGAATTCTCCCAAGCTGGCTATGTTCACCTCTTTGGTGATCTCAACATTAATATGCTGACAAATCCCAAATTCCTGTTTCTAGTGCTAGTCTTTTCCCTTGAACTCCAAATTTATATAACCAACTGCCTATTTAATAGTCCACTAATGAACATCTCAAATGTCACATGTCTAAAGCTGAACTTCTAATCCCCCTGTATCACCATAGTCCTCCCCATCTCAGTTAATAACTCACATTTCTCCTGTTGTTAAGTTTAAATACTTTGTGTCTCTTACATACTCCATCTCATCTACCCAGAAATATTTTTGCCTATCCTTCCAAAATATATCTAGAGTCAGAATGCCTCCTTGGTCTGAACTACTATCACCTCTCACATGGATTATTGCAATAGCCCCCTGATGGGTCTCCTACTTATACCCTATTCCCTGAAACCCTTTGTGTGTGTGTGTCTGTGCGTGTGTTGCTGGGGATTAAACCCAGGGGAGTTCTACCTCTGAGTTACACACCCAATCTACTTTACTTTTTTTATTTTGAAACTCAGTTTTGATAAGTTACTGAGGGCCTTGCAAAGTTGCTGGAGCTGGCCTCAAACCTGCAATCCTTCAAGTACTGAGATTACAGGTATGCATACTATACCCAACTCTCCAAAATCCTTTTTCAACACAAAAAAAATCAAGCTGGACATGATGGTTCATTCTTATAATCCCAGCATTTGGGAGGCTGAGACAGGAGGATCGTGGTTCGCAGCCAGCCTCAGCTACTTAGTGAGGCCCTTTGAAACTCAGTGAGGCCTTGTTTCAAAATAAAGAATAAAAAAAAATAATAGGGCTGGAGGTGTAGCCAGAGGTAGAATGGTCCTGGGTTCCATCCCCAGTAACACACACACACACACACACACACACACACACACACACACAGAAAATCAGGGTAATCTGGTTAAACAGAAGTCAGATCATGTTTCTCCTTTAAAACTGTTAATGGCTCTCACCTGTCTCAGAGATAAAGGTAAACTCCTGATGATGGCCTACAAAGCCCTAGGTGACACAGTTCCCTTACTGGCCTCTTCTGCTACCTGCCCCTTGCTTCTGTTCCAGCCAAACTGGGCCCTCCCTGCCTCTCATACCTGCTGCAAAAGCTCCTGATTGGGTTTCGCATCTCACTCCACTCTCTCTCTCCTCCCTCAGATCGGCTCAGTAGAGCCCACCCTGACTTCCTCATTCAAACTTGGAATGGAACCACTCCGGATCCCTCTCAGGCCAGTCTGTTTTTGCCATAGCACATGTCACCTTTCTAACAGACTACATAATTTGCATATTTATTATGTTTATCATTTATTGTTATGACCTTTCATTTCGTACTAGAAGGTAAAGTCCTCCAAAACAAGGATTTTTATTGGTCTGCTGACAAATCACCAGCACCTAGAAACTATTCTGGTATCTATTAAGCACTAATAAATATAGACACATGATGAAGTACCATTCACCCTGGTGTATAAAATGCCTTCTGGTTTATGCTTTTGTGGTAACATATCAGACCTTGTTGAATATTAGAATCTATATAAGATGCATAGTACCAATGGGGGCTTCTGTTTTTATTAGAATTCTTACTCTTACTACTTTTAGGATTGAACTAATTTATTTAGAGCTTTGGTCTTCTGGGTCCCGGCTAATTAGTCTGTCTGAAAGGTATTTGCTAGAAACAAAATGTTTAACAACTAACTATGCTAACAAGTTTTCATTCAGGAGGCTTGTATATTACTGTAGCTCATTTATTACTAGAACAAACAAGGCTGTTTGACTTGTGCATTTAAAGGTACCTACATGACTCAGCCTGAAATATATTGATAGTGAATACACAAATATATTTGGCAGCTCCGTAATGGCCCAACCCCCTGATTCACTACTCCCCAGAATTCCTAGACAATTTGCATTGCTCCTTAAAGTCAGAACATTCCCAATTCAGTAGCTGTGAGAAAGTTATAATGAAAAATTAATTCCATAAATTATTGATACTTGCATTGAAAATGTATACTTTAACTTAAAAGCATAAAATCAATAAAAAATATATATTTCATAAACCTTGCAGTGCCATATTTTCACATTAGTTGCAGAATGACAAGCTGTTATGGGAATGCAAAGAATACCTTAATGTTTTTTGCAAGATGCCTCTGTCTCATAAGCAGCACCAAACCCTCTAACCTACTTAGTGGTTTGAGTGCTTTGATAGATCTATGAGAATGAACATAATTCAATATTTTCCCTTTTAGTCAGTAGCAAATGTTGAACAAACATTTTTCTTTTGAGACTCTACTGCATGTTCTTTTTGTTTCTGCTTCATCCTTAATGTTTTTTTACCTCAACATTGTAAACTGTCAAAAGGAAATATAGTCACATGAGACTAAAGGAATTGTAGAGGAAATCTGATGAAAGTAATTGGCCATTTTCAAAAATGGCCTTTCACCAGTTTTTTTTTATACAGAGAACTGATGCAATACTGTATTCTTAGCCTATGCATCTATGTTAGTCAGCTTTCTGTTGCTATAACAAAATGCCTGAGATAATCAACTTATAAAGAGGAAAGGCTTGTTTTGGCTAATGGGTCCCAAGGTTTCAGTCTGTGTTGCTTGGCTCCTGTTTCTTTGGGTCTTTGGAGGCACAGTATATTATGGCAGGAACATGTAGTAGAGGAGGCCTATTCACCACATGACAGCCAGGAAGCCAGGAAGCAAAGACAGAAACAGTAAGTGGTCGGTATCCTCATGTTCCTTTCAAGGGCCTGCCTCCATTGACCTAATTTCCTTCATCTAGGTCCTACCTCCTAAAAGTTCTGTCACCTCCCAGGAAGGCCATCAGCCAGGGGCAGGGCCTTCAACACATAGAACTTTAGGGGATATTTTAAATACAAACTACAGCAATATGTTTGTTTGTTTTCTTGTTTATTTATTTATTTTTGTGGTATAGGAGATTAAACCCTAGAACATTCTACATTCAAGCTACACTTCAGCCCTATTTTTTTATTCTTCATTTTGAAACAGGGCCTCACTAAATTGCAGAAGACCTCACTAAGTAGCTCAGGCTGGCCATAAACCCATGATTCTCTTGTCTCAGCCTCTCAAGTACTAGAATTACAAGTGTGTACCACCATACCTGGCTAAATTCTTGTTTTTAAATGTTTGGGATTTAAGACCAGCCTCAGGAATTTAGAAAGACTCTCAGCAACCTAGTGAAACTAAAATGAAAAATAAAAATAATAAATGGCTGGTGGTATAGCTCAGAGATAGAATGCTTCTAAATTCAATCCCTAGTACCACCCCAAAAAGGCCAAATAAAAAAACAACCCCAAAATCCTTAGTTTAATTAAACAATATACTATGTAATAGCTAATTGAGCTGAGAATTGCGGCACACACTTGTAATTCCAGTAATTGGGAGGCTGAGACAGGAGGATTGCAGGTTCACAGCCAGTCTCAGCTACTTAGTGAGGCCATGTTCAACTTAGTGAGGCCTTGTTTCAAAATAAAAGAATAAAATAGGGCTGGAGCTTGATCTTGGAGGCAGAATCCCCCTGGGTTCCATCCCCAGTACCACCCCCCCACACACACACACAAATAGCTGATTGAGCTGAGTATGGTGGCACACGCCTGTAATCTCAGTACTTGGGAGGTCGAGACAAGAGGATTGCAGATTTTCAGCCAGCTTGAGCAACTTAATGAAGTATTCTGCAACTTAGCAAGCCCCTGTTTCAAAATACAAAATAAAAATATGGCTGGAGGATGTACTCAGAGATAGAATGCCCCAGGCTTAATCCCCAGTACCACACCAAAAAGAAGAAAGAAAGAAAGAAAAAAATACAATCACAGAATTAAATCCATACTAGCAACAAAGAAAGACTTAATTTTGGGAGAATATTGAACCAAGAATGAGAATTACTTGAGATACTCCAGAGTAAAGAGAAAAAGGTCAGAGGTAGGTGGTAGAGATAATTGGTGCTCATGAATTAGTGACTAAAACCAAGGAAATAATATCAAATATATGATGGCAAGAATACTTTTCTAATGGTCAAAAAGCCCATAGAGGCAAACAGAAAGAAAGAGTAATATTTTTAGCAAAAAAAGTGGCAAAGACCCACCTCTAGACATGGCCTGACATTATTTCTAAATTACAAGGCTACAGAAGGTGACCTACAAATATCCAGGAAGGAAAGAAAGAACAAAAATATCACATTAGCCTCAGCCTTCTTTACTGCTGTACTGACTTACAGGAGGTAATTATTCTAAGCCATTCTTCTGCCAGCTGAGAGATGGGAAGAACAGGCAGTGAGCATTGAAGTAAGTTACGTGAAGATAGACAAACAGAATTATCAGTATAACCCCAATGTTAGATAGAAATGTGCTACACTCCTCAGGGCACCTCTCCACATCCTCTTGACCCTTCATGCCCCTGAAGCACTCGCTCCACTGCCAGCCCAAGCAACCCTGCCAAAGGCTCATGTTATTTCTTCCATAACATATCCTGCTTACTCCTTCACCTGTGGCCTTGTCTTCTCCCACTGTCAGCTGATTCAGGCTATCCAGTGTGGTGTTGAAGGGGAGCCATGATGTGGACTCCATCATACATACTACAGTGGAGCTCAGTGGCCCAGTGGGACCCATGGCAGCTCTGGATCCTCCTGTAGCTGCCAGGAAGTTCCCATGTCACACTCATTACACAGTTTGTGCAATGAGAAAAAGTGACAGGGAGGAGTACACAGATAAGTAGTTCACCCTTCCAACTCTCAACTTAGCCTCTACAGAGGTGTCCTGTGTAACTAAGCAACCAGCTTTTTATACTGTAGATGAAGACAAGTGGATAACTTGCCACCTTACATTTACTTCCTGCTTCCCTGTTTTACTTTTTCTCTCAATATTGCTCTCCTCAGATTGAACCCTCCAAAAAACAAACAAACAAACAAACAAACAAACAAACAAAACAAAAGAGCCAGGCATGGTGGTGCACACTTGTAATCCTAGTACTTGGAAAGCTGAGAAAGGAGGATTGCAGTTTTGTGGCCAGCCTTCAGTTACTTAGTGAGGCCCTCTGCAAATTAGTGAGACCCTGTTTCAAAACCAAAGAATAAAAAAAATAGGGCTGAGGGTGTATCTCAGAGATAGAATGCCCATGGGTTCCACCCCCAGTACTGAAATAGAATAGTAAAGAAATAGAAAATTTATACATGTCAGTAATAAGATGGAATCAGTAATTAAAAAAAAAAAAAAGCCCCTCGGCAGCTGCAGGCACCACAGCAAAGACATCTTGCCTTACTGCACCCAATTCCAGAGACGGACAGAAAAACAACCAGGGACTTGTAGTAAGCAGTTGCAGATCATCAGAATTTTAAGTCATGAGTTCCTCCTGCACAAACACCGGCTACAACTTGCAGCAGTGGTGGCCAAGCTCACCACATACTCCAGAGATCCAGAACAGTGCTCAGTAACACCGTAAGTGAAGCTGCCATCCCTGCAGGAGACACCCAGCACAGCAACCCCAGAGACTTGCGCAGCCATGATAAACTCCCTGGGTCTGAGACTTTGCGGTTCAACCTGACAAAGGTGGAGATAGAATCTGCTGTTGGACATGGTAGAGACTCAGCCTCTGTATCCGTAGAAAGTGTTGGAGGAGACCTTTGCTTAACACTAGATCCAACAAGTAGAATCTCCAGGATCACCAAAGACCACATGATCGTGGTAAATGGAGAAAAGTTAGACCAGCCAAGCCCTAGCTATGCAAAAAAAAAGAGACTCTAACATTGAGTTTGGTCTCAGAGGCATCTGCCACCTACAAAGGCAGGGAGAGACTGAGACTCCACATCTGTGGAAAGTGTGGAGGGCAATCTATGCTTAAAACTAGATCCAGCTCCATTAATACTGGTCATCTGCATAGACTTAAAAAGACTCAGAGAACTAGGCTTACAGCAGGAAAGATGCCGGTAGCACTTGGTGTCTGCACAGAGAGAGACTTCAGAGGCCCAGTCTGCTGAATATTTATATATCTGTAGAGTTGCATTATTTGTTTTTGTTTGGTTTGTGGGGTTTTTTTTTGCATGTATGCTTGTTTGATTACTCTATTCCCATCCCCTCTCTCAAGCTTCTTCCCTTGTAAGAATAATGGACCCATTTTAAAAGAGCTAACCTAAGAATAAAAGGGAAAAGAAGGTGAAACAAAAGGGATCAACAAACTTTTCAAAGAAGTAATATCAGAAAAATTTCAAAACACAGAACAAGAGATTGACCCACAGGTACAGGAAACTTATAGAACCTCTTTTAGACAAGATCAGAGAAAAGGTTCACCACACTACATAATAGTCAAACTGATCTATGTAGAAGCCAAGGAGAGAATTTTTTTTTTTTTTTTTGGTAGTACTGGGGTTCCTGGAAGCCCTTCTACCTCCGGGCTACACTCCCAGACCTATTTTTACATTTTTATTTGGAAACAGGGTCTCCTAAGCCAGCACGTGCAGCTGGCTTCGAACCTGTGTGATCCTCCTGTCTTTGCTTCCCAAGCGCAGGGATTACAAGCGTGCGCCACCACGCCCGGCAGGAGAGAATCTTAAAAACAAGAAAAACAAAAGACCAAGTGACATTCAGAGACAAACCAATTAGAATCACTCCAGACTTCTGAAACCAAGTCATGACAGCCAGGAGGGTCTGGAGTAGCATATTCGAAATTCTGGAGAAAACACACACACACACACACACACACACACACACACACACACACACACACACACAACTTGCAGCCCCAAATATCCTACTCAGCAAAACTCTCTCTCAAATTTGACAAGGAAATAAAAATCTTCTGCAATAAACAGAAGCTAAAGGAATTTATGTATTCCAAACTAGCACTAGAGAAAACACTCAAAGAGATTAACTGCAAAGAAGAAATAAGTAATACATGGAGACTTCCGGGAAGATGGCGACCGAGAAAAGCGGGGCTTAAGAGTCCCGCTAACAACCAATCTCCATTACCACAAAAAGAGCGCCTTTCATAGCCAGAAAACACCATCACCAGAAAAACAAAAAAACCCACCAGGCTCCAGAGAGAAAGCGGACTGAGAACAGAGCTCAGGGCCACAGAGGAGACACACGAGCCCGAGGACGTGGCAGCAGCGCCATACTGCCGGCGGCAGCAGCGAACTCAACGGACGGCTACAGCAAGCCAGGTGAGTCGCTGCGGAACAGCCAGGCGGGATCTTTCGGCGCAGACAGCATTTAAAGCTCCCAGTGGCTGAGCTCAGCACACGCTGCAGGGATTCAGAGTGGAAATCAAAACCAGAGAAGAAAAAATACGCCAGCCTCATGGCCGAGGGCGTGGCAGAGGCGCCATATTGCCACCGGCGGCGGCAGCAGCAGTGAATTCACCGAGTCCAGTACAGCTACATCTGCGTACTCAAGAACAGTGAGTCAAATTGCGGGCCACAGAGGAGAAATCACAGTATTGGGCCTCCTGGGAATAGAGGAGGGAAAAGAAAGTGATACCAAAGGGATCAACAATCTCTTCAAGGAAGTAATAGCAGAAAATTTTCCAAATATAGAGCAAGAGGTTGATACACAGATCCAGGAAACTTATAGAACTCCCTTTAGACAGGGTCGGAGAAGAGGATCCCCACGCCATATAATTGTCAAAATGACCAATGTGGAAGCCAAGCAGAGAATCTTAAAGGCAACAAAAACAAAGGGCCAACTGACATTCAGAGGCAAACCAATTAGAATCACTCCAGACTTCCCAAACCAAGTCATGAGAGCCAGAAGGGCTTGGAGTAACATATCCCAAACTCTGAAAGAAAACAACTTCCAGCCAAAAATTTCCTATCCAGCAAAACTTTCTATCAAATTAGATGGAGAAATAAGAAGCTTCCATGACAAACAGAAACTGAAGGAATTTATGTCTTCAAAACCAGCGCTAGAGAAAATACTCAAAGAGATTAACTACAAAGAAGAAATAGGTAACACTCACCAGAACCAGAGAAACAAGAGTTTCCATCCAACAGACAACTAAGATTGGTTATCTGTGGAGATTCATTATTTATGTTAGTCTTTTACCTATCTCTAAATGGTATTGTTTGCCTTTATTGTTGTTAATTTTTAGGATTTCTAGTTGGAATATTAATATACCTTCAGATATAGCATTTGGAAATATTTTATCCAATTCTATTAGTAACTTTTAACTCTGTTTACATTGTCTTTGGATATACAATATTTTCTTTTATTTTTTAGGGAGTTTGAATATTCTTCTGTTGCCTGTGCCATTGAAATCATATCCAAGAAATCACTGCCAATTTCAATGTTGTGAGGTTTTTTTTTTTTTTTTTTGTTTTTGTTTTTTTTTTTGACTTTTTTTTTTTTTTTAATTGGTGCACTGTATTCATACATCATAGTGGGATACAAACTTTTGTAGGCATACATGCACACATCGCCCAGTCAGCCCCCACCCGATCTTCACCCCATTCTCTCCCCATCCCTCCCTCCCATGCTTGGCTTAGTGGTTGACATCTAGTATTATAGCAATTTATCCAAAATTAAAAATGATAATCTCACATAACAGTTTCATTTGTCTGATACCAAGCTTTTGATGACTTAAAGATAACATTTCAATATTTCTTTTTGCTTTCTTTCTTACCAGAGAATATTTTTTTCTATTTTTTAGGTGAAACTATCCTATATTTATATATTTATTTTTCAGAAAAAAAAAATCTATCCTAATATGGAATATGGACTCTAGATACCCAAAACGATCTTGAAAAAGAACAAAGCTAGAAGATATATATTTTCTGATTTCAAACCATATAAAGCTACAATAATTGAAACAATGTAGTACTATTCTAAAGGCAGATATATAAACCCTTGGAGTTAAATAAAAGCCTAGAGCTAAATTCTTCCATATATTGTCAAGTTATTTTTGACAAGGTTTCCACGAACATTTGGTGGTGGAAATAATAATCTTTTAACTAAATATTGTTGAAACATAATAATTACATGGAAAAGAATAAAGTTGGACCCTTACCTAATCCCATATACAAATATTAACTCAAAATAGATAAAAGACCTAAATATAAATCTTAAGACTATAAACTTTTAGGAGAAAATCTGGGTCATAAAACCTCACAACATTGAAATTAGCAGTGATTTCTTGGATATGATTTCAATGGCACAGGCAACAGAAGAGTATACAAACTCCCTAAAAAATAAAAAAAAAATATTGTATATCCAAAGACAATGTAAACAGAGTTAACAGTTACTAATAGAATGGGATAAAATATTTCCAAATGCTATATCTGAAGGTATATTAATATTCCAACTAGAAATCCTAAAAATTAACAACAATAAAGGCAAACAATACCATTTAGAGATAGGTAAAAGACTAACATAAGTAATGAATCTCCACAGATAACCAATCTTAGTTGACTGTTGGATGGAAACTCTTGTTTCTCTGGTTCTGGTGTGTGTTACCTATTTCTTCTTTGTAGTTAATCTCTTTGAGTATTTTCTCTAGCGCTGGTTTTGAAGACATAAATTCCTTCAGTTTCTGTTTGTCATGGAAGCTTCTTATTTCTCCATCTAATTTGATAGAAAGTTTTGCTGGGTAGGAAATTTTTGGCTGGAAGTTGTTTTCTTTCAGAGTTTGGAATATGTTACTCCAAGCCCTTCTGGCTCTCATGACTTGGTTTGGGAAGTCTGGAGTGATTCTAATTGGTTTGCCTCTGAATGTCAGTTGGCCCTTTGTTTTTGTTGCCTTTAAGATTCTCTGCTTGGCTTCCACATTGGTCATTTTGACAATTATGTGGCGTGGGGATCCTCTTCTTCGATCCTGTCTAAAGGGAGTTCTATAAGTTTCCTGGACCTGTGTATCAACCTCTTGCTCTATGTTTGGAAAATTTTCTGCTATTACTTCCTTGAAGAGATTGTTGATCCCTTTGGTTTCACTTTCTTTTCCCTCCTCTATTCCAATTATTCTTAGGTTAGCTCTCTTAAAATGGGCCCATATTTCTTCAATGTCAGATTCCTGCTGTTGGATATTTTTTCCTAGATTAGAAACTATGCGTTCATTTTTGGAATGATCATCTTCTAAGAGCGAGATTCTCTTCTCCATGTGGTCTAATCGGTTGTTTGTGCTTTGAATTGAGGCCTTTACTTCATTAATTGCATCCTTTATCTCTTTTTGGCTCTCTCTGAGTTCTTTTCGAAGTACCTCTATTATTTCTACAGTTATTTTCCTGATTTGATCTTCTAGAAATCTCTGATTTTCTGTTTTATCGGGTTCTGATGTTGTGGGATTGTGGGCATTCATTGCTCCAGTATTATTCCTCTTTCCCATGATTTCAGAAGTTTGTGCCTTTTCTGGGTTCTTCCCTTGGGTCACTATGACTTCACTTAAGGTGTTCTGGATCTCGAGTCAGTAGTATCTCAGACCCCACTATTCCTTTACTGGGTTGTATCACAGAGTCTCCGACCCAGAGAGTCGATAGAGGCTGCTTTAGACTGTGGGGGGTGCCAGGTTGCACGTTCTCCTATGGTGTAATATCTCTGCCACTGCCACTCCCCCACTGGGTCAAGTCCCAGGGAGTACAGTACTGGGATTTCTCCTCTGTGGCCCGCAATTTGACTCACTGTTCTTGAGTACGCAGATGTAGCTGTACTGGATTCGGTGAATTCTCTGCTGCTGCCGCCGGTGGCAATATGGCGCCGCTGCTACGCCCTCGGCCGTGAGGCTGGCGTATTTCTTCTTGGTTTTGATTTCCACCCTGAATCCCTGCGGCGTGTGCTGAGCTCAGCCACTGGGAGCTTTAGATTTTACCTGCGGCGAGAAATCCCGCCTGGCTGTTTCACAGCGGCTCACCTCGGCTTGCTGTAGCCGTCCGGTGAATTTGCCGCTGCCGCCGGCAGTATGGCACTGCTGCCGCGTCCTCGGGCTTGAGGCCGGTGTATCTCCTCTGTGGCTCTGAGCTCTGTTCTCAGTCAGCTTTCTCTCTGGAGCCTGGTGATTTTTTTGTTTCTCTGGTGATGGTGTTTTCTGGCTATGAAAGGCGCTGATTTTGTGGTAATGGAGATTGGTTGTTAGCGGGGCTCTTAAGCCCCGCTTTTCTCAGTCACCATCTTCCCGGAAGTCTGCAATCTGTTGTGAGGTTTTATGACCCAGATTTTCTCCTAAAAGTTTATAGTCTTAAGATTTATATTTAGGTCTTTTATCTATTTTGAGTTAATATTTGTATATGGGATTAGGTAAAGGTCCAATTTTATTCTTTTCCATGTAATTATTATTTTTCAACAATATTTAGTTAAAAGATTATTATTTCCACCACCAAATGTTCGTGGAAACCTTGTCAAAAATAACTTGACAATATAGGGAAGAATTTAGCTCTAGGCTTGTATTTAACTCCAATGGTCTATATATCTGCCTTTAGAACAGTACTACACTGTTTCAATTATTGTAGCTTTATATGGTTTGAAATCAGAAAATATATATCTGCTAGCTTTGTTCTTTTTCAAGATCGTTTTGGGTATCTAGAATTCATATTCCATATTAGGATAGATTTTTTTCTGAAAAATAAATATATAAATATATGATAGTTTCACCTAAAAAAACAGAAAAAAATATGCTCTAGTAAGAAAGAAAGCAAAAAGAAATATTGAAATGCTATCTTTAAATCATCAAACACTTGGTATCAGACAAATGAAACTGTTATGTGAGATTATCATTTTTAATTTTGGATAAATTGCTATAATACTAGATGTCAACCACTAAGCCAAGCATGGGAAGGAGGGATGGGGAGAGAATGGGGTGGGGATCGGGTGGGGGCTGACTGGGCGATGTGTGCATGTATGTTTACAAAAGTTTGTATCCCACTATGATGTATGAATACAGTGCACCAATAAAATAAAATAAAAAAAAGTAATACATGCCAGAACCACAAAAACAAGAATTTCCATCCAACAAACAATTAAGCAAAGAAGAACACACACTACCACAAACTGAAGTTAAATTTCAATATGTTAGAAATTAAAAATCATCTCTCAATAATCACACTGAACCTAAATGGCCTCAACTTCCCAATAAAAAGACATGAAGTAGCAAAATGGATTAAAAACCAGAATCCATCTAGCTGCTGCCTGCAAGAAACACACCTTACAAGTAAAGTTAGTCACAAACTAAAGGTAAAGTATTGGAGAAAGGTAATCCATGCTAATGGAACTCGAAGGCAAGCAGGAATAGCAACTATGATATCAGACAAGTTAGAGAGACTTCAAGCCCAAGTTTATTAGAAGAAACAATGCAGGTCATTTTTTTACTGGTAAAAGGAACAATCCAGCAAGAGGAAATAACAATAGTAAACATTTATGCCCCAAACATAGGTACAGCTACTTTCATAAAACAAACTCTTTGTGACATTAAGTCATACATAAATCCCAATACAATAATACTGGGAGATTTCAACACTCCTCCTACACCATTAGACTGATCTTCTAGACTAAAGGTCAGTAAGGATGCTTCAGACCTAAAGAACACTATCAACCAAATGAACCTATTAGATACATATAGACTATTCTACCCAACTATAGCAAAGGTTAGATTTTTCTCAGCTGCTCATGGAACCTTCTGCAATATAATCACATCCTGGGCTACAAGTGAGCATTAGCAAATTCAAAAAATGTGACACATTTCCCTGTGTCTTTTCAGACCATAATGGAATGAAACTAGAAATCAACTATATGAAGACCCAGATAAACCACATAAACATGTGGAGACTGAACACCACACTGCTGAATGAAGAATGGGTCACAGAAGAAGTAAGAAGTAAAATCAAGAAATTTCTAGAAACAAACAAAAATAGCGATACAACACATCAAAACCTCTGAGATACTTTGAAGACAGTATTAAGAGGAAAATTCATAGCACTGAGTGCTCACATAAGAATAGAAAATCACTAATTAAATAACCTAATGACAAACCTCAAAGCCCTTGAAAAACAAGAACAGTCTAACCCTAAGGCCAGTAGAAGATAGGAAATTATTAAAAACAGAGCATAAATCTACAAAATAGAGAATAAAAAAACAATTCAGAAAATAAACAAAACCAAAAGCTGGTTTCTCGAAAAAATTAACAAGATAGATAAACCAATCTAACCAAAAAAGAGAGAGAACCCAAATTACAAAGATAAGAGATGAAAAAGGAGATAGTACTACTGACAGTGTAGAAATCCAAAGGATTATCAGAAACTACTTTGAAAAACTATACTCCAACAAAATGGGAAATCTGGGGGAAATTGGCAACTTTCTAGATAAATACAACCTGCCTAAACTGAGTCAAGAAGATAGAAAATTTAAACCAACCAATAACAATCAAAGAGATTGAAACAGCAATAAAGAGCTTATCATAAAAATAAAAAGCCCAGGACCAGATGCTTTCCCAGGTGATTTTTTCTTTTTTTGTGTGATACTGGAGATAGAACCCAGGGACATTCTACCTCTGAGCTAAACCCCCAGCCCTACTTTTTATTCTTTAGTTTTTTGAAACAGGGTTTTACTGAGTTCCAAAGGGCCTCATTAAGTAGTAGTTGAGACTGTCCTCAAATTGTGATTCTCCCATCTCATCCTCCCAAATGCTGGGATTACAAGCATGCACCACCACACCCAGCTTCCCAGGTAAATTTTATAAAACCTTTATAGAAGAGCTAATCCCAATACTCTTAGATCTATTTTGTGAAATAAAAAAAAAAAATGGGACTCTCCAAAATACATTTTATGAAACCAACATCACATTAAAACCAAAACCAAATAACGACAGCTCAAGGAAGGAAAACAATAGGCCTATATCTTTGATGAACTTGGATGTAAAACTGCTAAACCAAATGCTGGCAATATGCATTCAAAACCACATCAAGAAAATTATACAACATGACCAAGTAGGGTTCATCCCAGGGATGCAAGGCTGGTTAAAGATATGAAAATCAATCCATCTAATCCATCACATAAACAGAACCAAAGACAAAAATCACATGATCATTTCAATAGATGCTGAAAAAGCATTTGACAAAATCCAACATCCATTTATGCTAAAAGCACTGCAGAGAATCGGAATAGAAGGAACATATCTCAACATCATAAAGGCAATCTACAATAGGCCCACAGCTAACATCATATTAAATGGGGAAAAACTTCAAGAATTTCCCCTAAAAACAGGAACAAGACAAGCATGTCCACTATCACCACTTCTTTTCAAAATAGTACTTGAGACTGTAGCCAGAGCAATAAGGCAAGAAAAGGAAATTAAAGTAGTACAAATATAAAAAGAAGATCTAAAACTATTTGCACATGATATGATACTACACTTTGAAGACCCAACAAACTCAACCAAAAGGCTTATAGAACTTATCAACAAATTCAGCAAAATGAGCCAGGCATGGTTGCGCAAACTTGTAATACCACCATTTGGGAGGCTGAGACCGGAGGATCGCGGTTCACGGCCAGACTCAGCTACTTAGTGAGGCCCTCTGCAACTTAGTGAGAACCTGTTTCAAAATAAAGAATAAAACACAGGGCAGGGGGTATAGCTCAGAGATAAAATGCCCCTGGATTCCATTCCCAGACACACACACACACACACAAACACACACACACACACACAAATCAGCAAAATTTCTTAATATAAAATTAATCTTAAAAGATTTCTGTATACCAGCCATAAATCCACTGAAAAAGAAATCCAGAAAACACTTCCACTCAGGATTTCCCACAAAAGAATAAAATGCTTAGGAATAAACTTAACCAAGAAGGTAAAAGACTTCTACAAAGAAAATTATAAAACATTGAAAAAAGAAAGTAAAGAAGACCTTAGAAGATGGAAAGGTCTTTCATAGGCACAATAAATGTCATCATAACGGCCATACTTCTAAAGGTGATCTACAGATTCAACACAATACCCATTAAATTACCAAGATAATTCCTTACAGACATAGAAAAATCAGTCCTTACATTCATTTGAAACAACAAAAAAATCCAGAATAGCCAAATTGGTTCTCAGCAACAAAAATCATGCAGGAAGCATCACAATACTTGACTTCAGACTATACTACAAAGCCATAGTAATAAAAACAGCATTGCACTGGCACAAAAACAGATACATAGACCAATGGAGCAGAATATAAGACTCAGAAACAAATCCACACACTTATAGCCAATTTATTTTTGACAAAGGGGCCAAAACCATACACTGGAAAAAAGACAGCCTGTTCAACAAACGGTGTCGGCAAAACTGGTTAACCACATGCAGAAAAATGGAAATAAATCCCACTTTCTCATCCTGTATGAGAGTCAATTTAAAATGGATCAAAGCTTGGAAATTAGAACAGAGACCTTGAAGCTCTTTGAAAAGGGCATAGGTCCAACATTGCAACACAAAGGCACAGGTAAAAACTTTCTAAATAAGACCCTACAGGCGCAAGAAACTATAAGGTGAATCAATACATGGAATTGCATGAAACTGAAGAGCTTTTGTACAGCAAAGGAAACTATCAAGAACCTCAACCAAGAGTCAACAGAAAGGGAAAGATTTTTGCCAACTATCCCTCCAATATAGGACTAATATCTAGAATATACAGAGAACTCAAGAAACCCAGCACTAAGAAAACAAATAACCCAATCAAAAATAGGCAAGTGAACTAAATAGACACCACAATGGAAGAAATTCAAATGGCCAATGAATGCATAAAAAAATGCTCAACATCATTAGCAATCAATCAGAGAGATGTAAGTCAAAACTACCCTGAGATTTCACCTAACTCCAACTAGAATGGCAATCATTCAAAACCCAAACAATAAGAAATGCTGGTGAGTATGTGGAGAAGTGGGAAGCTAATATATTGTTGATGGGATTGCAAATTAGTGCAACACTTTGGAAAACAGTATGGAGGATCCTCAGAAGACTGGGAACGGACTTACCAATGATCCAACAATACCACTTCTGGGTATCTACCCAAAAGAAAGAAAACCAAACTACCAAACTAATGGATGTGTATCTATGTTCATAGCTGCAAAATTCATCATTGCCAAACTATGGAACCAGCCAAGATGTCCATGAATAGATGAATGGATTACAAATCTATGGGATATGTATACAATGGAATTTTACTCAGCCATAAAGAAAAACACAATTATGTCATTTACAGGGAAATGGATGGAACTTTAGGACATTATGATGTGAGGTTAGTTAAAAAAAAAAAAAGAAAAAGAAAAAGAAATTGGATGCTCTCCCTAATACGCGGAAGCTAGGGAGGAAATGGGTCATAGGAGGAACTCTAGATGAAGAAGGAGATTCTAAAGATGAGCAAATAAGGCGACTTACCTGAGGGGATGCTAGGGGGTAGGGGGAGAAGGAAATTCTCTAATGCACATGATGTGTTTTAACAAACATATCAATATAAATCACTAAGTCAAACATGAGTAGGAGGGAGGGAGAGGGAATGGGGTGGGAATTGGGTAAGGGCAAATTGGGTAATGTGTGCATGTATGTCTCCATCTTCTTGTATCCAATTAAGATGTATGACTACAATGCACCAATAAAAAATTTATAGCTGGGTGTGGTGGCGCACGCTTGTAATCCCTACACTTGGGAGGCAGAGACAGGAGGATCACGCAGGTTCGAAGCCAGCCTCAGCTGGCGTAAGAGACCCTGTTTCCAAATAAAAAAAATATATAAAAAATAGGTCTGGGAGTGTAGCCCGGAGGTAGAAGGGTTTCCAGGAACCCCAGTACCACACACACAAAAAAATTTAAACAAGTATTATTCCTAATTTTCTTTCCCTTTTTTTTTTTGATTAAAAAGACTTTGGTAGACAAATAACTCAGAGAAAAAAAACCTATATATACTGTGACTTTTCACTAGGGTAAGCAGTCAATCAAAATGAATAAAGGTATTATATTATTGATAATTAAAAGGAACTAAAATATGAAAGTAATATTTATTTTCATAGACAAATGCTGAACCACTCCCACAGAAACTTAACTAGTCACATCTTTCCATAAAAAAGCACTTGGGAAAATTCAACAATTTTTTCCCCTTAAGAATTCTTAACATATATAATGTTTTTCTTCACTTAGCAATATTAACTTTAGAATCTATTGATTGAATTATTATTTCTAAGAAGATGTCAGGTTAGCCTTATGTTCAAATAAATGTTAAATAAGCAGTCACATTTTAAGAAAAAATTTCTGAGAGAATGAACTAAACAAATATCTTACAATTTCTCTTCTGCTTCTAAGGACGGTACAAAATTAAAAGGCAGCACCGTGTGACAGCAGTAACAGCCGAGTGACGCTGAGGCGCTGAAAATAAATCTGAGTGGCAGTGTAAACCGACTCAAGGCATTGGGGCCACATACGACGGCCCCAAGGGTTTTCATTTCCATCTTAGTCATTTTTAGGTTGCCTTATCTCATTCACTATGAAAAGCACAATCATCCCACACACTGTTCTTGGGTTGAGTTCTAATGTAATTTGTCAAGAAGTTGAGCTTGATCTTGAAAATTAGGAGTGAAATGGAGTTCCAAGGAAGTTATCTGATTGGATTAATAATTTACACTTGTATAATAGAATACTTACAATTAGTTTTCTACTTTAATATATGTCAGCTGTTTAGTTGCATCTGTAATTGGCTCCAGTCATTTTTTTATAATGTCAGCACAGCATGTGACTTGTTCTCATTTGTAACTCCTAATTAATAAAAGTGGATTACTTAGCTGGGCGTGGTGGCACACACCTGTAATCCCAATACTTGGGAGCCTGAGACAGGAGGATCGCAGGCTTGAGGCCACCCTTAGCAATTTAGTGAAACCCTCAGAATTAAAATTCTGTTTCAAAGTTAAAAAACAAAAAATAGGGTTGGGGATGTAGCTTAGAGGTAGAAATTTTCTAGGGTTCAATCTTTAGTACCACACACACACACACACACACAAAGTTTATGGTATATTCACCATTATTTAACAATAGTCTCATATCAAATTATTACTACTTATTAATATATTTATATTTTTAAAAAAGTTTCTTTTATGATTCCTTTTCTAATACTTCTTCAGCCATGAGCCTGGCTAAACATCCTTTCATTGTTTACTGGCTGCTTGCATTTTAATTTTTGTTAAAAAGAAAAATTGCCCCCAGTTCTTTTCTTTTGTAGCACTGGAAGTTGAATTCATAGGCATTCTACCTCTGAGCTACACTGCCAGACAAATTTTATTTCTTATTTGGAAACAAAGTCTCGCTAGGTAGATGGGAGTCTTGCTACTTCCTGAGGCTGTCCTGGAACCGGTGATCTTCCTGTTCCAGCCTCCCAAGTACTAGGATTACAAAGTGTGCCACCACACCCAGCTAATTTAACTTTTTTATCTTTTCATTCTGCTTTTATTTGGGGGATATCTTAGTTTTAAGATATGCCTAAATTTTAATTTTTATAGTACTGGGGATTGAACCCAGGGGCATTCTACCTCTGAGCTATGCCCCCAGCCCCATTTGTATTTTGTAAAGCAGGATCTGGCTAGGTTGATGAGAGTCTTACTACTGGTTGAAACTGTTTTCAAACCTGTGATCCTCCTGTCTCAGCCTCCCAAGTACTGGGATTATAGGTGTGTGCTACCACACCTGACTCAGTTCTAAATCTTAAGTAGCCAAATTATCTTATATTTTATGATTTTGGAGTTTCATATATTTATCTGTTTTTGTATGCTTTCTTACTATGAGATTATATTAAAAATCATGTTTTCTTATAGCACTCTTTTTTTTTTTTTGGTACTAGGGATTGAACCCAGGGGCATTCTAACTCTAAGCAATGCCCCCAGAACTATTTTATGTTCTATTTTGAAACAGGGTTTCACTAAATTGCTGAGGCTGGCCTCAAACCTGCAATCCTCCTATCTCAACCTTCCAAGTACTGGGATTATAGGCATGCACCACCATGCCTGGCTTTTAGTACTCTTTTGGTGTAATTGTTTCAAGTTCAATCTTTACATCTATTGATATGATTTTTGCCTATCAATATGGGTGTATATATGAAAAAAATCTTCCCAACATTAAATCACTGTGAAGTCCTTAAATTGCCGTGTTATATTATGTGTGCATACACTACACACATGCCTGTGTGCAATATATTCTACCACTGAGCTACACCTTCATCGCTTTTAAATTTTTTTTCATTTTGAGACAGCATCTCATTAAGTTGCCCAGGCTGGCCTTTAACTTGCAATTCTCCTATCTTTGCTCCCAAGTACCGAGATTATAGACATGCACCACTACATCGAGCTTATGTGTTATTATTTTAATATACTCTTGGATCCTGTTGGAGATTTGCAATAGTTATGTGATATAATTCTATCATTTTTATGCTACCTGTAGTCAGATTTTAGTGATCACATTATATCATCTTCGTATACACATCTTCTTGCACATGGTGGCTTTTATTCTTTCTCCCTACTCTGAAATGAGTTGAGTAGTGAACCAGCTAGCACTCTTTTGTTTGAGACAGGGTCACACCACATTGTCTAGGCTGGCTTCGAACTCCTGGGGTCAAAATGATCCTCCTACTTCAGCTTCCTCCATAGATGAGACTAGAAGCACAGGGCGCTCTGCCGGGCTGCCACGCATTTGGAGGGGAGGTCAGAAGACACTTCCTCGGTGTTTCTTCCAAAGTTAGTAATTTATGTAGATTACTAATCTATGAATCCTTTAGGTAATTTACATTTCTCTAGAAGTCATTAATTTCATCCAGCTTTCCAATTGTACTCATATGTAGTTATGGAAATATTCCTATCTCGTGTTGGTTTTTGCTATTCTCTCAGTAGTAGTATTTATTTGTGCTCTTCTCTCCAGTCAGTGTGGGGTCGTTTGGTTCAGTGATCAGCTCTTAGGCTGGTCACTTCCTTTCTCATTTCTACTTAATTCCCTCTATTGTCAGTATTAATTCCTCTCTTCTAATTTCTTACGATTAAATTTGATGCTGTTTTTGAACGTGTTGTTCTCTATAATTCATTCTAAATCAGTGAACTGTAAGAAGATATTTTATTTGCTGTCTTAACTTTAAGAGTGTTAAAGGAAAAACCTGACATTTTAGATTTAGCAGAGAAATTTATCTGAGCAAAGATCGATTCAAGAATTGGAAAGGACTCAGACTAGGAAAGGTTTGGCTAGTTCTGCTCTGCAACAGCAGGTAGTATTTATAGACAGAAAAGGGAAGTACAGAGATAACTTGATTGGCTACAGCCCCACCTTATTTGGACCTGGCCTGATGAGTTGGGAGCCTGAAATTGGCCGAAGCCCGGACACTTGGGGTTGGCCAAGACTTAGTTATTATACTTCCTTTTTAATAGGGAGGAATTTAATCTTAATTTTTACTTCTCACACAGTTTTATTTTTAATGATAGAAAAATTTCCTTTTCTTATACACTTATTTGTTGGTGTATTATAATTTTATATCATAATGTAGCTCATAGTGATAATGACATACATGCATACAGCACTTAGCTGTTATACTTCTAAGGTAGCTTTCAGTTTGTTACATACTAAGTTAGGATGCAATTCTTCATGTATGAGCTTAAAATATGGATACAACCTCAGGCAAATGGCCTTCTGCTTATTTAATTAACAAAGTAGATTATTCATATATTAGAGAGCTGATGGATCTAAAAGGACGATTTTATAATAGTGTAGACGTCTTCTTTCCTAAGCAAGTGATTGTTGAAGTGAAGGTACATTTCAATTGCAATTATTCAAAATTAAGCTCTCTTGCTAAGCTAAAATTGAGTCTGAAATAGAAAGAAAACAGGTAAAACTCAGTATGTTTTACATGAAAGCCCTTTTAGGGAAAATATTACATTTTTGTATGAGAATATTTTTGTGATATGTTCCTAATACGTTCAATGTTTAGTTGATTGAAATACTACTAAAATATAAAATCAGAGTAAGATTAAAATTCTCAGATTATAATTAAAATTCTTATTCGAATATTGGCTAAGCTTAAGAAACCACTGCCTAGTACTTGGGAGGCTGCGACAGGAAGATGGCAGGTTTGAGGACAGCCTCAGCAACTCAGTTCAGCAAGACTCTCAGCAACCTAGCAAGGCCCTGCTTCAAAACAAAGAAATAAAAAGGGGATGGGATGTAGCCTAGAGGTATAATGCTCCTACGTTCAATTCCCAGAAACACACACACACACACACACACGAAACCACTTGTGCAATATTAACATGATAGATATATACACTTCTCATATCCAGCTAAGCCTTATTCAAAGTAATACTGTGATCAGAATTTACAATATAAAAAGAATATAAATATCACTTTAGAAGAATGTGGCGGTTAATTCCAACTCCAACATAGCTCTAGCAATAGGTTATTAAACGGAGCCAAGTCCTCACCTGAGTCCCTAACCCTCAACATACCAGCAGGAGATGAAGTGGGCAGGTAGGAAGATGGGTTTTTATTTTTATTTTTATTTTTTTAGTTTTGAAACACATTACACTGTGTGGCTTGAGGGTCTCAATTGCATTTCAAATGCGTCATGTCACAATAAAAAGTAGTCTTTTTCCAACTAGGAACAATCAGCCTTCCATTTTTTACCCATTCAATGATTCAAAGGTTATTAATAAAAATATTATATACAGTGTGTTCGCCTGTTTTAAAATTCTTCAAATGTTTGCCAAATGGCTTGCTCATAATCCTTGCTCAGCCTACATAATTCATAATCCTTTGGTTTGGCTGCACTTTCCCAGCTTTACCTTCTACCGTTGTCCCACATACATCAGTGCTGCAGTTACATTCAAAACCGCAAGTGCAGCCAGGTGTGGAGGTGTACATCTGCAATCCCAGTACCTGGGAGGCTGAGACAGGAGGATCACAGGTTTGAGGCCAGCGTTGGCAATATAGCGAAATACCTTTTCAAAATACAAAATAAAAAACAAGTCTGAAGTTCTTTGAAATGTCCTGTATCTAGCAGGTAATCTTTCTGCTTGATCTCACCTCTGCCTGCCTCTGTTTTGTTTTGTTTTGTTTTGTTTAAGACAGGGGCATGCTATATTGCTAAGGCTGGCCTCGTACTCCTACACTTAAGTGATTCCCCCTGCCTCAGCCTCCCCAGTAGCAGGGACTACAAATGCCCGACACAGCACCCAGCTCTCCTGTCTCTTTTTCAATGGTCCTTGATTCATTATTTCCAAGTGTTCTAAAATGGCTCTGTGTGTGTGTGTGTTTTATACTGGGGGTTGAACCTAGGAACATTCTACCTCTGAGCTATACCCCCCTTGCTTTATTTTTATTTTTGGTTTGAAACAGGGTCTCAGTAAGTTGCAGGGAGCTAAGTTGCTTTGAACCTGTGATCTTCCTGTCTCAGCAACTCAAGTATTGGGATTACAAATGTGCACCAAAAATGTTTTTATCTAAAAAGAACAGAGCTGGGCATGGCGGCACACACCTGTAATCCCGGTACTTGGGAGGCTGAAACAGGAGGATTGCAGGTTCAAGGACGGCCTTAGCAACATAGTGAGACCCTGTTTCAAAACACAACACAACAAAACAAAAATAAGGCAATGGAGGTGTAGCTCTAAGGTAAACTGCCCGTAGGTTCATATAAAAATAAATAAAATATTATAGAACACTGAAGAAAAAAATTGAAGAAGACCTTAAAAGATGGAAAGACTTCCCATATTCTTGGATAGACAGACTAAATATAGTCATAATGGCCATACTACCAAAAGTGATCTATAAATTCAATGTAGTTCCTATCAAAATAGCAATGTCAATAGTCACAGAGTTAGAAAAAAATCACCCTAAGCCAGGCTTGTTAGCTTACACTTGTAATCCTAGTACTTGGGAGGCTGAAACAGCCAGTGAGGTCCTCCGAAATTTAGTAAGACCTTATTTAAAAATAAAAAATATATAAGCGGGGCATGGTGGTGCACACTTGTAATCCCCATACTTGGGAGGCTGAGACAGGTGGATTGCGCAGTTAGAAGCCAGCTTCAGCTACTTAGTGAGGCTCTCAGCAACTTAGTGAGACCCTGTTTCCAAATAAAATATAAAATAGGTCTGGGAGTATAGCCTAGAGGTAGAAAGCCCCTGGATTCCATCCCCAGTAGCCCCCCACACACACACATACACTAAATAAAAATAAAAAATAAAATAGGGCTGGGGGTATACCTCAGAGATAGAATGCCCTTGGGTTCCATCCCTAGTGCCACAAAAAAGAAAAAAGAAGACCCTAAAATTGATATGGAAGAACAAAATACCCAGAGTAGCCAACCAAAGCCATCATATGTATTAAGAACTATGTGGGAGGCATCAAAATACCTGTTTTTGAATTACACTATAGAGCTATAGTAACAAAAGCAGCATAGCACTGGCACAAAGACAGAAACATATACCAGTGGAATAAACAGAAGACATGGAGGCAAACCCTCATATTTAGAGTCAGTTGATTTTTGATAAAGATGCTAAAAGCACATGCTGGGACAAAGAAAGCCTTCTCAAAAATCAGTGTTGGGGAAACTGAATATCCATGTGGAGAAGAATTAAATTAGACCCCTATGTCTCGCCTTGAACAAAAGTTAACTCAAGATACATCAAAGACCTAGAAATTAGACCAGACACTTGAACTACAAGAAAACATAGAACCAACTCTCAAAAATGGAGGCACTAGTACAGATTCTAAAGGTCTGGAAATAAAATTGAGAATCAATAAATCAAATCAACTTGAAAAGCTTCTATACAGCAAAGGAAACAACCCAAAGTATGAAGAGATAGATCACAAATTGTTTTTTATTTTTTATTTTGAAACAGGGTCTCGCTAAGTTGCTGAGGCTAGTCTCGAGTCTATGATCCTACTGTCTCAGCATCCCAAGTACTGAGATTACAAGTGCGAGCCACCATGCCTGGCTGTAAAACCCTGTTTCAAAATAAAATTAAAGCCGGGCATGGTGTATACACTTGTAATCCCAGAATTTGGGAGGCTGAGACAGGAGGATCATGGTTCGTTGACAGCCTCAACTACTTAGTGAGGCCCTTTGTAACTCAGTGAGACTCTGTTTAAAAAATAAAGAATAAAAAATAGGGCTGGGGGTGTAGCCAGTACTTGGGAGGCTGAGATAGGAGAATTGCAGATTTGAGGACAGCCTTAGCAATTTAGTGAGGCCCTCAGCAACCTAGTGAGACTCTGTTTCCAAATAATAAAATTGGTTGGGGAGTGTAGCTCTGAAGTAGAATGCCTCTGTGTTTAGTTCCCAGTAAAACACACACACACACACACACACACACTCTTACAAAAAAAAAAAAAAAAAAAAAAAAAACGTTGTAAATTTGATAAAGCTGACCTGGCACCTCCTTTATCACTCTTCTCTGCACCATGGCTTCCTACTTCTGAACTTTCCTTTTGCAGTGTTTCTAGGATCTTCTTTTTCTTACTATTAACAGTATCGTGTCCTCAGCCCCTTGCCTGGTGTCCACAGGCACCTCAAACTCGTGCACCCAATTAAACTTCGCTTCACTCCCACGGCTGCCTCTCTTTTTGGCTGATGCCATCACCAGCCACCCGGGCCGCCAAGTCAGGAAGTCAGATGACGACTCCTCTCAGTCCCACAGCCAGTCTAAGTTTTCCCAGCTGCACCTCTGAGACCTCTCAACTGCATCCACTCCTCTCTCCGCGGACACTGCCCGGTCTGCGCTTTCCGCGGTGGGCTCTCACTAGCCCAGCCAGCCACTCCACCCTCTAAGGGGCAAGTCTGACCATGCTCCTCTCTGGGCGTCCGCCCAGCTTCCTCACTCCACTCTCCCAGCCGGTCCCTCTGCTCTCCACTCCTGTGGAGAGCCGGAAATCCTCACTCCGCTCAGCTCTTTTCCTGCCAAGGGTTTTCATCTTCTTTTTATTATTTTTTATTTGTGGTACCAGGGGTTGAAGCCAGAGGCATTCTACTCTGATCCACACCCCCAAACCCCGCCCTGTTTTTTCTCATTTTGAAACAGGGTCTAAGTAGCGGAGGCTGGCTGCGATCCTCCTGCCTCAGCCTCCCAAGCACTGGGATTACAAGGGTGCACCTTCCTTTTGTGAATTTCAACTACTCCTCAGAGAGGAAAAGAGCTATCTCAGCACACTGCCATCATTCCTCCCTCCTTCGTGCACCATTTATACTTTGCACAGAGCTTTATGACACAAGATCAGTAGTTTTTTTTTTTTTTTTTTTTTGGTGGTACTGGGGGTGGAACCCAGGGGCTTTTCTACCTTCGGGCTATCCTCCCAGACCTATTCTATATTTTATTTGGAAACAGGGTCTCACTAAGTTGCTGAGAGCCTCACTCAGTAGCTGAGGCTGGCTTCGAATTTATGCGATCCTCCTGTCTCAGCCTCCCAATCGCTGGGATTACAAGCGTGCGCCACCATGCTAGCTCACTATTTGGGAATTTTAAAAATGATTTCTTCCCCTTGATCAACTAAGATACTCAAGGCAAGGATAAAGTTCTCTCCGCTTGTCTTTGTAGCCCCAGGTGTAACAAAGTTCAGGCCCGTGATGAAGAGAATGAATGTTATTTCTGATAGAAGTTTAAAAACTCCCATTTTCTCCCATCTGATCATTCAAGAAATCCTATCATTTCCCATCCACCCCCCCCCAATACTGAGGATGGAATCCAGGGGCATTCTACCTCCAATCTATACCCCCAGCCCTATTTTTTATTCTTTATTTTGAAACAGTGTCTCACTAAGTTGCAGAGGGCTTCACAAGTTGCTGAGGCTGGCCACAAACCTGCAAACCTCCTGTCTCAGCCTCCCAAGTACTGGGATTGAAAGTGTGTGACACCACGCCTAGCCACCCTGTAATCTCAAACTACCTAATGCCTGTTTCCAAATCCTTCTCCATTCCTTGTTCCTATGGTTGACAAAAGTTACTGTAACTACATCCTGTCAACGTGCTTCTCCAAGCCAGGTCATCTTCATTCCTGTGCACAGTTTTTTCTCTGAAACATATATGGTTATGTTGCCTAACTACTGAAAAAACAACTTTGATGATTACTTATTGCATTACAGGTGGTTATTTTCCAGAAGCATGGAAATTGTCTACTGAGATTTAAAACTAAGCAGGGTATGGTGTGTAAGCCTGTAATCCCAGTATTTGGGAGGCTGAGACAAGAGGACTGAGGTGTGAAGTCAGCCTCAGCAATTTAGGCTCTCAGCAGTTTAGCGACATTGTTTCTAAATAAAGAGTAAAATAGGGCTGGGCATATAGATGGGTGGTAAGAAGCCCCTGGGTTCTCAAATGAATGTTCCCTTGCATAGAGCTTTTTTTTTTTTTTGGTGGTACTGGGGTTCCTGGAAACCCTACCTCCAGGCTACACTCCCAGACCCTTTTTTATATATGTATATTTTTAAATTTAGAAACAGGGTCTCTTAAGCCAGCGCAGCTGGCTTTGAATCTGCGCGATCCTCCTGTCTCTGCCTCCCAAGCGCAGGGATTACAAGTGGGTGCCAACACACCCGGCTTAGACCTTCTATTTTTTTAAAAAAAAAAAAAAGGCATGGAAAACGGTGCAACAGATTAGTACCTCATGATAACATATGGTGTTCAGAACAAATGACTGTGCATTAAGATGGTGGTTGCTATTCAATATTTACAGATTATCAATCATTTGTTGAAAACTTTGCTAATTTAGAAAAATTCTATCCTAAAAGATTTATTTGACATAGTTTATATAATTTAGCTATAAAGTTTTGAGAGCTTTTCTTTTAGGAACTGGGGATGGAACCCAGGGGCATTCTACCTCCAAGCTACATCGCCAGCCCTATTTTTATTCTTTATTTTGAAACAGGGTCTAAGTTGTGGAGAGCCTCACTAAGTAGCTGAGAGTGGCTTTGAATCTGCAAGCTCCTGTCTCAGCCTCTCAAGTACTGGGATTACAAGTATGTATCACCTTGCCGAGCAAGGCTAATGTATTAAGTCCCATTATCCTAAAGGCCAATAGCCCCCAATATCAAAGTATTCACTCCCAGTGGCATTCTGTAGACAGGTGGTTTTTTTTTTTTCATCTTTGCCTCTCTCCCTCTCCTCCTTTCCTCTCTTCTTCTTCCTTCCATCCTTTTTCTTTTTTGTGTGTGCTCCTGGGAACTTTCTACCTCTGACCTATACTTCCAGTCCTTTTTATTTTTTGAAACAAGATCACACTAAATTGTGGAGATTGGTCTCAAGCCTGTGATCCTCTTATCAGCCTCCCAAGTACTGGGTCACAGGAGTGTGCCACCATGCCCAGTTTTATCTTTGTCTTTCTACCAAAATTGCAGAGAGAAAAATAATCGGATCCAACAATATGGAGCTAAAATCTATAGACAAAGCTGGGTGTGGTGGTGCACACTTATAATCCTAGTACTTGGGAGTCTGAGATAGAGGATTGAAGGTTCGTGGTCAGCCTCGGCTACTTAGTGAGGCCCTTTGCAACTCAGTGAGACCTTTTTTCAAAATAAAGACTAAAAAATAGGGCTGGGGGTGTAGTTCAGAGATAGAATGCCCCCGGGTTCCATCCCCAGTACTGCCAAAAAAAAAAAAAAAAAAAAATAGGGCTGGGGTGTAGCTTGGAGGCAGAATGCCCTGGGTTCCACCCCAATTTCTGCAAAAATAAGATAAAATAAAATCTATAGACAAAAACTAAACAAAAAGAAATAATGTACATATAACTAAAACCCAGTAGCTAGAGTGGTGGCACACACTTGTAATCCCCATACCTGGGAGACTGAGACAGGAGAATGGCAGGTTCGTAGCCAGCCTCAGCTACCTAATGAGGTGCTCCCCTGTTTCAAAATAAATAATAAAAAATAGGGCGGTGTAGCTTGGAGGTAGATTGCCTCTGGGTTCCATCCCTAGTACCATAAAAAAAAAATAAACAAAAAACCCAGTGACTTTCCAACTGCCATACGTACCCATTTTTAAGTTAATATTTATCAGCTTAGTGCTGGAGCACTTTAAAAAATATCCCTAACATGAGGGCGAGGCGTGATGGCACACGCTTGTAATCCCAGCATTCGGGAGGCGGAGACCAGAGGATCGCAATTCACGGACAGCCTCAGCTACTTAGTGAGGCCCTTCGCAACTCACTGAGACCCTGTTTCAAAAATAAAAAGAGTAAAAAATAGGGCTGGGGCTGTAGCTCAGAGGTAGAATGCCCCTGGGTTCCATCCCCAATACCGGGAAAAAAAAAAAAATCCCTAACATGAAATGCAAAAGAGAGAGTGATTAACTGTAAGGGACTCTACATAGAAAAGATGGATAGTTCCTCCACTCTTTTTGAACAGAGGCAGATGCCTTTCTCCTCATATATCCCCAAAAGACAAATATAGAAAATCCCATGTCTTATTAACAAGGTAAAACTTGAGATGTCCTTGTTTTCACCATCTCCTAGACCTGAACTGATGGGAAAGCAGAGGTTCTTTCCCAGTGCTCAGCTCTCAGCCTACACCACCCCACCCTGACTTCAAATATCCAGATCGACTCTATAGAAACCGACACAAGCACAGTTAGTTTTTTTTTAATTGTTAGGTTACTATGGTACCATATGCAGAGCAAAAAGTAAGGGGGTAAAAGGATTAATCTACGTGTGCATTCACAGTTTAAATTCCTGAATAATAAACAAATGAACAAATGATCAGGTAGGAAAGAAAAACTGAAGGGTTTTCCTTACAATTTTTCTAATTTCTCTAATAATTATAGAAACCATGCTCAAAAACTTTATAAAAACACTTTTTCCTACATGTGATAGCATATGAATAAATAAACTATGTTTACCTCAATAAATTGGAAAGACTCCCTCCATATTAAGGACAGTCTATATCTGGCTAATGCAATTATAATTTAGGTATAATATAGATGCATCAAAAATAAAGGGGTGGCACAGTTTAAAATTTTTTCCAACCACTAGGACTCTTAATGCTCGGTCTCCAGTTCCAGAATCGTCCATTCCCCTTGAGGTGAACACTCCTCGGAGGAGAAGCTGGCCATGGAGATGCTTGCTGAGGAATTATCAAGTGGAGAGGAGAGTTCACTCGGGTTCAAGACGTCAACATGTGCCATGCCCTGAGGTTTTGAGCTATCTCGTGCTAAAAGGAGTGTCTGACTGATTAAATACTGTGCTAAATTTAGGTCTTCAGGAAGAGAATTGGTAATATTTAAGTTTGAATCCTGTTCAGAGAGCAGCTGCTTTAGGAGGGTCCAGTCCTGTTTTGCAAAGTGTTCATTATCTTCACAACCCGTATCTGTAACTTGTGTTTCTGATTCCGTTTTCTGCTCAAACGCTTCTGTTACATCCATCTCATATATTGGAGAGAGGGTTTTTGAAGGCCGCTGGTCATACATGCAGGTTTGTGCCAGTGTGTCACAACCATCTATGTTTCCTGAAATAATTCATAATACTACACAATGTAAAAATTGCACATGTGGGTACCCTTCAGAGTTTTGTAGAACGGTATTAACACAATATAACAGTGATAGCCCCCCCAAAACACAAAATGGGAAAAATAACATTTATACAAAATTGACAACATTTCCGAGTCATTTCTTTTTCTGTGTTAAAAAATTCAAGGGTAATGTTTAGCAGCAAAATCAACATAGGCAACTAACAATAATTCTCTATAATTTGAAAACGTATACAGAAAATAACAAATTATTTAAACATAAACATAGAAAGTGCACATATATCTAATTCACTACAATAGAAACTTAAGGAGAAAAAAAGACATAATTATTTGATGATGACTTTTAAAGCAAGTCAGTTCCAAAAGGGAGGGGATAAATACATTTTATCTAAAGGCTTATTTGTATATTGCACATGCAAAGGGGGATGCAAGCAAGGACAAACAAAAAGTACAACTTTTAAAGATTTCCTATTCTTATGATTTTGCTGAATAGGGATTATTGATCCCTTTTTTCTTAATTATGATACACAATAGTGACTCAGTCAGCCACTACTGTATATTTCAAATGTGGGTCATTCCTCTGACTTACTATAAGGCAGACAAAACACAAAACAATCAGACAGGAAATCACCAAAGCATATGAAGTAAGCCTGGGCTTTTTTCATATATTATCAATGCTTCTAAATATAATCTCTTTTAGGAAATTTAACTTTTTATTTGAAAATTTTAGAATAGAATTATATTGATCCTGAAAGTCTTAAAATCTGTAAAATGTATATAAATTGTAATAATCTAGTTGTTAAAATAGTTCAGTGCTTTTAGTTACATATTATAGTTATTGCACAGCCCTCTTAGATATATACTATCAAGTCCATAAATTATATCCAATGTATAATAAAATTCCTAATAGTTAAGAATCTTATGTTAAATTAGACATAAATAACTAAATTATAACAAACTAAGTTTTTATCTTTGTTTTTTCATGTAAAATCTAGTAGGTTACCTCTATCTAAAACAACCAAAATTTTTGCTAGGTTTTAATTCTTCACTAGAATTTTAAGTGAACAATAAAGATGAATAGCTAGTTAATTAAGGAATTTGAATTTTCATTAAAAATTTGAAACTGTTGCTAAACTAATTATTCTACCTACCTAAAATATAACATTCAAGGCTACATAAAACTTGAAAAGTCTATAAACTTATTTTCTTATGCATTTAGCATTTCTACTTCTGTACATTACCTGCAGATACAGCAATATTAGCTTTTTCGGAGGCTGTAGAATGGCTCTCTTTCACATGATCTTCCTGAGGCAGAACCTGGCTCCGGAAGGAGTCTAGAGATTTTGTAGAGCTGTTCTTTGGTGTGTCACAAGTGGGTTCTCTTTGATGAAGCTCCAAATGACATGGTCTTTCTTGAGACTTTAAATCACTATCCAACAACTTTCCATGTTGCTGAAAGTCATTATCCATGTTGCTTCCACTGTTTACTTTTTTCTCTTCTGAAAAAAGCTGCCTGTCTCCTTTGGACAGGACATCTATTGTGTTCTTTTTGTCAATGGCTGAAGCATTCTGTTTATCTTTTTTTGATAAGTCAATGCAACTAAGATTCAAAAGAGTATTCTCTTTATACACACAATTGCCTTTATCTTGTTTACGCTTTAAGACATTATCACTTTCTTGTGGGAATCTGGAATAGTGGGTCCTTCCTTGATGTTCATGAGAAACACCAACAAAAACATCAGAAGGTGAAAGGCAATCTAGAGAGGGCTGAAAGGGTGTATGGACTTCCCCTTCATCCGATCCCAATTCTTCACATTCATCTACTGAAAGTAAAACTGACCTTTTAAACTTTTTAGTTGAAGAAAACTCACGGCTTTCATTTTCGGTTCCATCTTCAAAAGCCAAGTTAATTATTCCCTGAAACTGCTGAGGAGTTGGGTGACATATAGAAAAGTTTTCTGCGACATTTTCAGCCTCAGATCTTTCGTCTTCTGTTTCATCCGCAGAGGAAGAAACCTGATCTATTTCCTGAGCAAACTGGACACTTCCTCGTGGAGTAGTTTCTTTTTCCCTAGGGTGGATCATTGTAGATCGAGACCAAATTTCCGGCCTTTTCCTCGGAATCTCATCATCACTTGTTGAGTTAATCTGGAAAAGATCATTACTGCTTTGCTTTTTCATTTTTACTTCAATCCTTAAATTACTATCATATATTTTCAGTTCTTCGGGAGTACTAGTATCACTGCTACTTCTTCCAAGAAAATCATGGCACAACATAGTACCACATTTAGAAATACCTCTGTCATTTGACCCTTCATCGTCCTGAGAACCTCCAGCATCATAGTCTTCAGACCGTGGCTTTATGTCATCAGAGGAGGTGGTAGCACTGCCAGTGTCGGACTCAGGGCTCTCTCTCTGATGCATCGCACCAGCACTCAAATTCCAGTGACCCATGAAAGGAGCTTCTGGAATTTCATGGTTCTCTGGAGTTTCTGATGTGTCCATATTTTTAGGAGAAATTTTTTCTGATGGTTGTTCTGAAAAACATTTGGAGGAAATGTCTGAGTCTGCTGTAGCATATTTATCTTCCTTCGTGGCAGAGTTGTTAGACAACTGAGTAGGAATTGTTGGTTCTTGGACATGAATTTTAGATTCTCTGTCATCTTGAACAGAGTTTAAGGTACCATTTGTCCTTTCAGGAACACAAGGCAAAACATCTTTCACACATTTCAAGCTTGCATCTTTTCTCCCTACTTGTTTCTCTCTATCTGATATTAAAAGGATTTGCTCTGTGTTTGTTGAGTTGAAATCATGCGTTGGATTCGAGTTTAAGGAGTTTTCGTTTGGGTTTGAAACTATGGATTTCATAACAGTGGTGCTATATGATTTTAAATCTGCACTACTACTCTCATCAGAATGACAATATATTTTAGTTGCACTGCAATGGTTTGCATCTTTGTGACTGAGAAGTTTTGTTTCACTTTTATCAGAACAAACCTGTTTTGGTTTTGGTTCATGCTTTACTGACTTATCCCGCTTTGCAGCACTTTGGCATTCTGATGCCAACTCGTCCCTCTCTTGGTTGCTCACTGGTATTTGTGGGTCAGGTCTGCACAACGGCAGGCGTGTTTCTGTGCCGCTGGTTTCAGCTGTGAGGTTAATTAGAGGTTTAAGAGGCTTCTGTTCGGAAACACTGTCCTTGTTGTTATTATCATGGACACCATGAAGTACATTTTTTTGGACAACAGATGTTTCACTCTTTAAAAGTTTTTGAGAAGAAGTCTGAGTTTTCATCATGACCTGTCCAGGATGCATTTTTTGTTTTGGATCTTTACTATGTAAAGTTTCACTTTTCTTTGACTGATTTAGGATTTTAGGCACTGATACCACTTTTGTATTAACCTTTGGCAAAGGTGCGTGTCCTTGTTTGATGATTTTTCTCTTAAGTATTTGTTTATCTGTGGTTGTACCGTGGTCCAACTTTGTCACATTTTCATCAGACTGCCTTGAAGAGACTGATGATCTCACTGAATTTGGTGATTCTCCCTGGGATCCTAAGAAAAGAAAGTTCAAAATATAATATACTCTCCAATTTTGAGTGAAATTCAATGTTTTTAAATTACTTTAAAAATAAATAAAAGGTAACATATCTATGATCAATTATAGTACACACAATTATTAGTATTTAATAATTAGTAATAATGATTAAAATTGCATCTTTTCTCCTCAAGTAAAGAGCCCTAATCCTTATGCCAAAATTGGATTTGCATAAATATATGATGGTGGAAATACATGATTTTCTAAGCCAGGTAGGGTGGCGTATGCTTGTAATCCCAGGACTTGAGAGGCTGAGTCAGGAGGTTCGGGCCAGTCTCAGCTACTTAGTGAGGCCCTCTGTAACTTAATGAAACCCTGTTTCAAAATAAAGAATAAAAAAAAAAATAGGGCAAACTGATTTTCTTATACCAAAAGAACAAAGGACTTCCCTTAGATGATTTGGGGGTAGAGGGGCAGACTGTTCTACACAGCTGAAAGGGAAAAGCAAGCTAAACAAAAAAAAAAAAAGAAAATTATTGAAACTGTTCCTTTTCTTTCTTCAAACATGTATAAAACCATTTTACTTATTTTTATTTTTAAAATGTATTCATTCGTTGGTACTGAGAATTGAGCATAGGGGCATTCTACCTCGGAACTATACCTCCAGTCCTATTTTCAGTTTTTATTTATTTTTACATTTCTTTATTTTTCATTTTGAAACAGAGTAAATTATGGAGCCTGGCTTTAAACTTATGATCCTTTAAACTTGTGAGCCTCCCAAGTACTGGGATTACAAGTGTGTGCCACCACAACTGGCTTAAAACCTTACTCTTTTTTTTTTTTTTTTTTTTTTTTTTTTTTGCGGTACTGGGGATAGAACCCAGGGGCATTCTACTTCTGAGCTATACCCCAGCCCTATTTTCTATTTTTTATTTTGAAACAGAGTCTCACTGAGTGGTAAAGGACCTCATTAGGTAGCAGAGGCTCTCGGTCAGCCTGGATCTTTTTGTCTCAGTCTCCTAAATGCTGGGATTACAAGGGTGTGCCACCACGCCTGGCTCCATTTTACTTTTTATAACCAGATCATTAGTATTGCAGTTCATTAGTTAACTTAGATCTTCAGGGGAAATCAGAATTGTTGACTAGGGGGAATGAGGAATTTTGAGAATCAATTTGTTTATACTGTTTAAAGTAGTGAAAGGCATTTGAACTGGCCAAATAAAAAATTATCAAATACTTTACTTATTATTATTCTTTTTGGGGGGTAGTACTGGGGTTCCTGGAAACCCTTCTACCTCTGGGCTACACTCCCAAACCTATTTTATATTATTTTTATTTGGAAACAGGGTCTCTTAAGCCATCGCAGCTGGCTTCGAACCTGCACGATCCTCCTGTCTCTGCCTCCCAAGTGCGGGGATTACAAGCGTGTGCTACCCCGCCTGGATCAAATATTTTATTTGAGGTGCTAGGCATAGAACTCAGAATCTTGTGCATGCTAGGCAAGTGCTTTGCCACTGAGACATACTTTCAGCCCTATTAAATATTTTTAAATATTTAATTTTTAGCTATTATTAGGATATGAATAATCTTCTATGCCTTATTTTATTTGTTTTGGTGGTACTGGAGTTCCTGGAAACCCTTCTACCTCCGGGCTACACTCCCAGACCTATTTTTTAATTTTTATTTTGAAACAGGGTCTCTTAAGCCAGCGAGGCTGGTTTCGAACCTGCGCAATCCTCCTGTCTCTGCGCGGGATTACTTGGCGTGCGCCACCACACCCGGCTCTATGCCTTATTTTAAAATTGACTTTCAGTATTACCTTCCTAATATAAATCAAAATTTTTTTTAGAATTTTATGAACTCTTTCACATATGTGAATGTTCAGTGCATAAGAAAAAGTAATTTAAAAATTGGTTATGTAGCCAAGCATGGTGGTATATGCTTCTAATCCTAGTACTTGGGCGGCTGAGACAGGAGGATTATAGGTTCAAAGCTAGTCTTGGCAACTGAGCGACGCTCTCAGCAACCTGGTGAGACTGTTTCCAAATAAGAAATAAAATTGGGTTGGGGGTATAGCTTGGCGTTAGAATGCCTCTGGGTTCAATCCCCAGCACATACACACAAAGAATTTACTTATGTTAGCCAGGCATGGTTGCACACTTGTAATTCCAGTATTTAAGAGCCCACAACAGGAGGACCATAGATTTGTGGCCAGCCTCAGCTACTTACTGAGACCCTCTACAGCTTAGTGAGACCCTGTTTCAGAAATAAAGAATAAAAAAATAGGCCTGAGAATGTAGTTTAGAGGTAGAATGCACCTGGGTTCAATCTCCTGTACACCCCCCCCCACCCCATGCACACAAAAAGCTGGGCGTTGTGGTGCACACATGTAATCCTAGCATTTGGGAAGCTGAAACAACCAAATGGTTTGAGGACAGCCTGAGCTACTTAGTGAGGTCTTTTGCAACTCAGTGAGACCCTGTTTCAAAATAAAGAATAAAAAATAGGGCAGGGGATGTAGTCAGGGGTCAAATGCCCTTGGGTTCCATCCCCAGACCCGCAAAAAAAAAAAAAAAAAAAAAAAAAAAAAAAAAAAAAAAACATATATATATATATATATATATATATATATATATATATGTTAGTTATGTTAGCCAGGCATGGTGGCACACACTTGTAATCCCAGCACTTGGGAGGCTGAGACTGGAGGATCGCAGGTTCAAGGTCAGCCTCAGCTACTGAAAGAGGCACTCTTCAACTGTTTGAGGTCAGCCTCAGCTACTTAGTGAGACACTGCAACTTTGTGAGACCCTACTTCAAAATGAAGAATAAAAATAGGATAAAGATAGGGCTGGGGGTATAGATCAGAGGTAGAATGCCCCTGAGTTCAACTCCCAGTACAAAAAAAAAAATGAGTTATGTTAGAAAATTATGTGGTCTAAGCAGTATTCTTCTTTCTTAAAATATTGAAAAATGATGGTGAAATACAACAGGCACAGTGCAGATTCTGAAGGGAAAATTCCTCTTCCGTAAATATTAAGGCTATCTAAACTGTACCATTATTTTAAGAGCTTGTTGGTGCTGGCTTTACAGATGGAATTGCTATAGTCAACAATGAAAAGGTCAAGAAACATAGGCATACTCGATAAAGGGACAAAAAATGTGGATAAACTAGTGACTCCCTTAATTATTTCTTCCACAAAGAACAATAAAAACCAAATCCAACCCCCCTAAACACAATACTTGTTTAAAAAGTAAAAGTATAGACTCTCTATCACGTGAAATAAATATAAAATAAGTGAAATCATTTGCAAATTATTGCTATAAAAGTTCCAAACTGGAGTTCCACTTATCAAATTTACACAAGGAATACTACTCCTGGTACCCAGAACGACCTGAGCTTTACCTTGAGCTTTAGCAGGAGTAGATGAGGCACTCTTTGATCTCTGCTGAGCCACAGCACATCCACTGCCATTTCCTCTTTTCTTCAAAACGGCCTGTGGTACTGGATCATTACATCCTTTGCCACCGACCTTCTTCAGGACACTAAGAAAAATGATTTGCACTCAGTATTACAATGAGATTCCAAAATATGAGCTTTTAAAAGACTCATGTATGAAATATACTTTTCCCAAGAAATAAAAATAGATCTCTTCCGAAAACTGAAAAACCATATGCTTCTAAGTATTTAAGTTTAAAAATATAGGCCAACTCTGATAAAGAAATGTATAATCACATGCCATAAGTATAAAGTAAGATACTTTCCTAATATTTTGCATCAATAATTTTGCATAAATATTTTATAATATTTTATATTTTGGCTTTTTAATAAATAGGAAATCATTAAAATATTATTGTATTTACATTAAGAGTTTTAGCAAGAGAAAAACTACTCTAACAATATTTAGCTGGAAGTTCTTATATAATTAACTTTCAGGGAAAGTTAGTATATAGGTAAAACACTGAGTGAAGATCTACCTGTTATTGATATTCGTGTCTTGTTCATGAATGCTTTTTTTATTGGAAGTTCCATTGGTGACTCTTGAAACAGGTCGAGATTTTACTGCTATAAATTACAAAACAGTCAGTCATAAAATAGAATATATTAATATGTAATAATTTGGTGTAAATTTACTGCTTAAACAAAATTGTTAAATTGGGAAGGAATAAATTTTCTCTCAGTTTGCAAGAAAACATAAATATACATATTTGAAATTTTAAAGTAAACAAAAGCACCTAGGGATCATTCTAAGAACTTTAACTGTCAGGAGCTCTTAAAAGTTAAAGTTTAAGCCACGCGTGGTGGCACATGCTTGTAATCCCAGTGCTTGGGAGGCTGAGACTCCTTGGTGAGGCACTCTGCAATTTAGTGAGACCCTGTTTCCAAATAAAATATAAAATAGGTATGGGAGATTACCCCGAAGGTAGAAAGCCCTTGGGTTCCATATCAAATACCACCAAAAAGAAAAAAAAATTAGAGTTTATCCAGGCGTGGTCACATATGCCTTTAATAATACCAGTATTTGGGAAGATGCAAGAGGAGGATTGAAGGTTTGAAGCCAGTGTTACTTAGCAACTTAGTGAGGTCCTCCACAACTGAGTGAGACAAACTAAAAAATAAAACAGGGCTGTGGGTCTAGCCTAGAGGTAAAATGCCCCTGGGTTCAATTCCCAGTACCACTTAAAAAAAAATTTAGAGTTTTGCAGTGACTCATACCCATAATCCTAGCACTTGGGAGGCTGGGAATGAGGATCACAGGTTCAAGGCCATTGCATGGTAACTTAGGAAGACTCCATTTCAAAATTAAATATAAAAAGGTCTGGAAGTCAGCATGGTGGTACATGCATATAATTCTAGTACTTGGGAGGCTGAGACAGGAGGAAAGCAGGTTCATGGCTAGCCTCAGCTACTTAGTGAGGCCCCTGCAACTTACTGAGACCCTGTTTCAAAATAAAGAATAAAAAGTAGGGCTGGGGGTGTAGCTGGGAGGTAGAATGCCCCTGGGTTCAAATCTCAGTGTCACAATAAGATAATATAGAGTTTTGGAATAGCCCAGTGATAGAGCCCTTGCTTAGCAAGTGCAGGCCCTATGTTGGATTCCCAGCCCCTAGCCTTCCAAAAAACGTTTAAAAAAATTAGAGTGCTAAACTTACCTAGAGTGGAAGTTTTAACACCCTCCACACTGTTTTTCCGAATCTGTCCTGGAGCATCACAAAGTGATAGCTTCTGCTCAGAAGACTTTTCCTCTCCTACGGATCCATTTTCTTTGGGTTCACCCAGACATCCAGTGGAAGTCAGTAACTCCATACTCGAACTTGCAGACCGGCTGGTGGGTCCCGAAATGCCGAGGCATGGAGAATCCTTCCGGGTCACTTTTTTCAAAGGCTTTGCTTTGGCTTGCACATTTAGGTTTCCAGTGAGTACCTTGGGTCTGGCCCCTGCAATCTGCCCTTCATGATTTCTTACTCCCTTTCCACTTACTGAATTTTTATGCCCGCTTGCTGTTGCTGGCCTTTCCACAACTTTAGGTGACATGTTTTCCAATTTTGCATTATCACTGTTTTCAGTTTGGGGCTTTATTATAGTTTTGGGTTTTTCAGAAATATTTTTCCCTCCACTTTTCAATTCTTTTGTAATCTTGGATGTTGTTTTTGTACTATCTTTTTCCTTTAAATCATCGTGCTTCAATGTTTTATTTATACTATTTCTATTAGTATTTGATGAATGTCCTGATGCTCCTAATCCATCAGATTTCATCTTTTGATTAGTAGAGAGATAACTCCAACACTTTTTCTTGTTATTTTCCCTCCAAGACTTGTTTTTTATAACATCAGAGCCAGAAACTTGTCTCCTTTGCTACAAAAAAAGAAATAAAAAAGCTTTATAACTTCACTGGAGCCTTTGCTATACAATGCTTTATGTTTCAATAAGCCAGTTTTTCAAAGGAAAAAGTTAGTAAAGCTCAAATTATGATGTAAGGTCATTAAAAACTTATGCCAGGCGTGGTGGCGCACGCTTATAATCCCCACGCTTGGGAGGCAGAGGCAGGAGGATCACGCAGGTTCAAAGCCAGCCGTGCGCGCTGGCTTAGGAGACCCTGTTTCCAAATAAAAATGTAAAAATAGGTCTTGGAGTGTAGCCCAGAGGTAGAAGGGCTTCCAGGAACCCCAGTACCACCAAAAACAAAAACAAAAACAAAAACAAACAAACAAAAAACCCAACTTATATTGTCTTTGATCATTTAAAAATCATTGTATGTCTGATCATATTAACCAAATCTGAAATATACAGCATGAAATGTTTATTTAAAAAGTATTCCATTATATATTTGTAAAGTTTGATATAAATTAATATCTAAAGGTTCAGGATGTCTTGAATAAATAACTACATCCAAGATTTCTTGAGAAATCTCAGGTTTCATGCTTTATAAGCTTTTTTCCTAATCATTTCACTTAATCCTTACAACAATCTTGTAAAATAGCTCCTGTAGTTACTTTTCTTACAGGAAATTGGAGGTTAAACAGGGAAGGAACTGAGCCGAGGTCACATGCTGGTAAGGCACAGAACTGGGACTAGAGCTCATGACTTACTGCCTCAAGAGAGGCTTCTGCATAGTGTACTCTGATGGACATTATTAAAGATTTTCACTAAAAATTTTCTCTTAAACCCTATCTCCAATACCAGAATTTTATCATTAAATATTTAATCCTCTTTGGTAAGTATACTTTTTGGAGGAAGTATGAAAAATCATCCAAAAATAGCTTAAATAGATAAAATGAGGAAAATAGAAAGGCAAGAAAGATAAACACAACTACTTTATTATTTTTCTTAAACTCAATCTTGATAAAAAAGGAACAAAAAGTTAAAGTTGGTAGAAATTTTTAAATAAAATTTTAAGATGATAGTGTCTTACTGTAAATATGCAGATGTTAATTTTTTTCCATTGCAAACCTATATTAGACTGCACAGGTATGAGGTAAAGCCTGTGTTATCTTTACCCTTCATAGCACCCTTTGGGACTATGCCCATAATAATCAAGAAAATATTGATGATTATTGTTAAGACTAAGCATATATTGATATGAAGTCTAACTATTTCTAATTATAAAAAGTTCCTAATTATATTAAAAATTTCCCCTATGATAGATGGGTGTGATGGTGCAGGATAGTAATCCTAGTACTTGGGAGGCTGAGACAGGAGGATCACAGGTTCACAGCCAGCCTCAGCTACTGCGAGAGGCCCTCCACAACTTAGTGAGATCCTGTTTCAAAATAAAGAAAAAAAATAGGGCTCGGGGTATAACTCATAGGTAGAATGCCCCTGGGTTCAAATCTAGTTAAAAAAAAATTCCTATGATAAACTGGGCATAGTGGCACACACTTGTAATCTCAGGTTAACTTGGGAGGCTGAGACAGGAAGATCGCAGATTTGAGGACAGCCTCATCAACTTATTGAGACTCAAGTAGCCTAATTAAAACCCTGTTATAAACCAAAAAATATAAAGGGCTGGGGATGTAGTACAGAGGTAGAATTCCCCTGGGTTCAATCCCGAGTACCATGCATATACACATATACATACAAAAAAAAATTGCCCAAGATAATATCTTTATGTGTGTCTGTACTTACAAGTATGTGTATACAGTCATATGTAAAAAATGAATAAAGTGAAAGTGAATAAAGAAATAATTAACTTAGTTAAATTTTGGGAAAAGAATGGTATGCTGATAAAGGAACTACTAAATCCTCATCCTGGCTTTGCTTCCAATGGACCTAGGGTATTTAAGAAATTATTAACAACTCTGAGCTGGGTGTGGTGGCACAAGCTTGTAATCCCAGTATTTGGGAGGCTGAGACAGGAGGATTGCAGGTTTTCAGTCAGCCTCCGCTACTTAGTGAGGCCTTCTGCAACTTAGTAAAACCCTATTTAAAAATAAAGAATAAAAAAATAGGGCTGGGGATGTAGCTTGGCGGTAGAATGCCTCTGGGTTCAATCCCCAGTGCTGCCAAAAGAAAAATTATTAACTCTGGGCCCAAGATTATGCATGTATATAGAGAATATTCCTCTTCAGAGTTGTGTTCTAGGATGCTAACATACTTTCAAATAGGCTTGTTCCTGTGTGTGTGTGTGTGTGTGTGTGTGTGTGTGTGTGTGTGTGTCTGAGCTACACTCCCAGCCATTACTTATCTATTTATTATTGGTAATGGGGATTGAATCCAGGGGCACTCTACCTCTGAGCTACACCTCTAGCCCTTTTTATTTTGAAATAGGTTGCTGAGTGTCATGCTAAGTTGCTGAGGCTAGCCTTGAACCTGTGATCTCCTGTCTCAGCCTCCCAAGTACTGGGATTATAGGTATATATCACCAAACCCAGCTTTTTTTTTTTTTTTTTTTTTTTTTTTTTTTGGTGGTACTGGGGTTCCTGGAAACCTTTCTACCTCTGGGCTACACTCCCAGACCTATTTTTATACTTTATTTGGAAATGGGGTCTCTTAAACCAGTGCGGCTGGCTTCGAACCTTCGCCATCCTCCTGTCTCCGGCTCCCAAGCGCGGGGATTACAAGTGTGCGCCACCACGCCCGGCAAACCCAGCTTTTCTTCTTCTTTCTCTTTCTCAGATATGAAGGGAGAGAGTGAGGAAGAGGAAGAGAGAGACTCCCAAGCACTAGGATTACAAGCATGCGCTATCATGCCTGGCTCAAAAGTAGTTTTAAGTTGCCATTTCTTAGACTATGTTGTGGGGAATTGTACAATATGCTTTAAAGGAGCTGAGGGGGAGTCCAGTGGTGTCTCATAGCTTAACAAATGGAAATTTGAGGTGAAACAAAATTAAAAAATGTTCTTTACTGTAGTGTTTCTTAGCACTTTTAAAGCATAATTTTCATCAGTCTCTAGAAGAAGCCATGTTACATAGTAATTCTTAAACTTAGTTGATGCTATATGCTCTTAGGTAGAACATCTGACTGAGGTAGCATATTGCAAAACACTTTAGAAAACCGTTCTAGATTTACTGGTTAAAAAAAATAGCATTTCAGTTTCTTACCTAAGATATTTAGAGCTTCATGCACCCCTGCCGTAAGTCATGAGAACTAAGTAACTCAGTTACAGCTTGGACTGTACTAGTTTCTATCAACTGGATGACAAGGAAGAAAATAAAATTCCTACTTCACTCTGCAAGGGCAATATGCTCTTTGCATTCCAAACTGGAACTCTCAATGTATGTTTTCATATTATCAATGTAATGCACAGAGTAAGTTAGTATAATTCTGTACGTCAAATATATTATTGAGCCAGGTGTGGTGGTGCGCACTTGTAATCCCAGTACTTGGGAAGCTTAGCAGGAGGATCGCGGGTTTGTGGCTAGCCTCAGCTACTTAGTGAGGCTCTCTACAACTTCATGAGACCCTGTTTCAAAATAAAGAACAAGAAATTGGGAGTATATCTTGGAAGTAGAATGACCCTGGGTTAAACACACACACACACACACACACACACACACACACACACACACACACGTGCACACACACGCACACACACACCCAAAAAATCAAATATATTATTGATTACATGTAAGTTAGCTTGGAGCACTAACCATTATTCATAACATCTAAGTAGGGGACAAAAAAATGCATTTCAGGTTATAATGAACACATCAAGCACTGTGCCTGTGTGTGTATAGTAAAAAAACACATTACATAAAATTTATCATCTTAACATTTAAAAGTGTACAGTATTGTTACCTATATGTACTTTTTATAACAGATCTCTGGACTTTTTCATGTTGCAAAACTAAAACTATGCCCACTGAACAATAAGTCCTCTTTTCTATATCCCACACTCCCAGTCCCTGTCAATCACCATTCTAATTTTGTTTTTAAGAATTTGACTACTTTGGTACTTTATATAATACACACAGTAATTTTTAAAGTTAAATGCAACTGTGCTCTAGGAACTAACTGCTTTCTTCACATCAAAAAATTATATGAGCCAGGCATGGTGGCACAAGCCTATAATTCCAGTACTTGGGAGGCTGAGACAGGAAGATAGCAGATTTGAGGACAGCCTCAGCAAGTAGTGAGATTCTCATCAACCTAGTGAGACTGCTTCAAACAAGAAATAAAATTGGGCTGGGGGTGTAACTTGAAGGTAGAATGGCTCTGGGTTCATTTGCCAATACAAAAAAAAAAAAAAAAATTAAGCCAGGCATGGTGGTGCATGCCTGCAATCACAGCACTTGGGAAGCTGAGACAGGAGGATCCTAGGTTCAAGGACAGTCTCAGCAACTTAGCAAGACTCTAATCAACCTAGTGAGATCCTGTTTCAAACTAAATAAAAGGTCTGGAAATATAGCTTATAGGTAGAATGCTCCTGGATTCAATCTCCAGCCCCATGTCCCCACACAAATTATATGAGTTAGAGGCTGAGACAGGAGGATCAAAGGTTCAAGGCCAGCGTGCAGTCACTTAGTGAGACACTGTTTCAAAATAAAAAACAAAATAGGGTTGGGGGTATAGTTCAGTGTTTGAATGTCCCTGATATCACACATGAAAAAAAAAAAACTATGTGAATTAAAATACTAGCACAGAGAAAACTGGAACAATTAAAACTTCTTTTGTAAGAAGGAGGTTAATTAGAAAAATAGACATTGAATTAGGCCTAGAATTCTAAACAATTCCTAATATACTGAAATGGCTCCAATATGTTACTTGCCAAAAGGTTTTCAAGGAAATGAAAAAGGCAAATACTTCTAATGCCAGCTAGATATAAAATATTCACATCGCTTAAAAACATATTCAATGTTCACTTGACTTTAAAATTATTTCCACTAAAATGGCTTTAATGAACAGATTTTTAAAAATCATTCTGAAATGTAAAATAAAATTTAAATTATTTGGTATCTTTTTTCACTTGGACCGATAACGTTTAGAAAGTTTACCTGAGAGCTACTGAATATAGGCTTTTTGCCAAGTCTTCGATCGTCACCTTTGTCAAATGCAGCTGTAGAAAGAAACAGCAATTTATTTTTACAGGAAGCAGTGTTATTACTATACAAGTACAGGAAAAATAGAATGCTAGCAGAAAAAACATTCTATTTTAATGGAAATAACAAAAGAGTGCAGCTAATCTAGCATACAAAAACAATTCTCCCTATTATATTTTAGAAACTTTAAAAAAATCTTATTTTCGTGAGATTTTGTTATTTTGTTTTTCTCTGGTCCATAAGATTTTGTTTTCAATATTAATAAATATGAAAAGTGCAATTTCCCAGAGAAGATTCATATATTTTCTAAAACCCAGAATTTTCTCAAGTTATTAATTTTTAGGTAACTCATTTAATTTTCCAAATTTCAAAAAATTATAATTATGGCAAATGTGATATTTTATATACAATTATATGAGAAAACATTTATCCTAATATTCTGATTTTTCAGGTATATCTTGAGGAAAGAAGAAAAAATAAGGTTCTTTTGAAAATAAAACAAGAAATAATCCTCTAAATTATGCCTTTTTTTAGAATAATTCATTTTATAAATTAGGTTTATGTGGGAATTATTGGGAAACTCATGTTTATGGGTCAAAAAAAGAACTTGAATGACAGCAAGAAAATATATAGGAATATGGTATGAGGACTATCAATATAGTTTAGCTAATGTCTTTTTTCTGAAGGTTATGGGGCTTCAAGGTATATTTTATAAATATATATAATTTCCAAAACTGACTTGATTTTTATTAAATCAGCTAATAAAAATGTATTAAGTTATTAACTTTACCATGCATCTTTTACAATCTCTATTCTATAGGATATGTGGTTTAAGACAAAGAGATCTTAGATAGCAATGTAAAGACTGATTTGCAGTAAGCAAATGACTCTGCACAACAATATACAGAAAGAATTTAATAAAAATTTTCTCCAAAAGGTCAGTAGCTCAAATAGAAATAGAAGGAATGCACTGTTGCAGCAAAAGCAATATAGAAACATTTTTTATCTGATTTTCCCAAATGCAGTAATTATGTTATAAATTGGGATTCGTTATAATTCAAAATATTTAAAGTTTAAGATTATTATATGGATGCAATGTAACAGCATCAATGAAAAGTTCTTTTTCATAATTAGTTGCATTACCAATGACATTTTGTTTAGACATATGGTAAGTATCTTAAGCGTAAGCGTATTTACATGTATTTTTAAAATTAGTGCTTTGGAGAAGTAAAGAACATTATTTGAAGTTCAAGTTAACTATGAAGTCATCTAAAATGGAGAAAAACAAAGTTTTCTACCAACGAACAGAGTAGAAGGACATCTACTCAGGGAATGCTGATCCTGTTTTGTTTCTTGACACTGTTTAGATGTTACAGTAAACTGCCATCTGAATACCAGCACAGAAACAGTTACAAGGAAAACAATGTCAATTTCTAAAGATCTTCTCATGATTTTGTTATTTAAAAAAAGAAATTTCTTTGAGAAGTGCTCTTCAGATCACATCTAGCTACACTATCGTGTTACAAGACTGAGCAGGTCACATTCTGACTCTCTACTAAAGAATTTAATATACCTATGCATTATCAACAATATATTTTTTCACACATGGCTTTATGTTTTAGGGTACAAAAATCTATGTTTCACAAAATGTAGTCCGTTAGCTTAAAATGTTTTTAAAAGTATACTTGCCGAATATGCCAGTATTTTTTCTAAGGCACTGGCTTTAACCCAAAAATAGTCACGAAGCCATTTTTAGTTCCACACCCTTAAATTTTTATTTTTTGAAACAAACATGTATTATGAGCACTATACATCTTTTGTTTAATGCTAATGTTTCAAACCATGCCTATTAAACATCAGAGATCACCGTGTGGCTCCTGAGGGACTCTCCGCAGTAGCACACACCACATCACTGAGCCAATCAATTGTGAAATAAAGCCATCGAATCTAGGCAAAACCACAAGAAAGGGTGTCTTGCAAAAAAAGATGGGAAGCTTTATGGCAAAATATATTTTAAGAGAGAATTGTGTTTGGTAAACTGTACTACGTGCATTATATTCTCTTATACTTCTAACCTCTTCACAAGAATGCTTTTAAGCAAATTTGGCCAGAATACTGTCACTAATATACACGATTAAAAATTGATGTGCATATGTAAAGAAAGGAGTTTCATTTTCTAAGAATAGCAAAGAAGCACGATCTATTAAAGCTGCCTAACATATTATCACTAGTTTTAGTTAGCACCCATTTACCCAACAGAAGCACACGAATGCTGATCTAACTATTTATCACACTCTCCTCAAAATATCTGCTGTCACAAAGATCATTACATAAGAATAAAAAAAATGCCAAGGCTAAAATACCTGCTTGGATTTTCTGTTGATCATCTGTGCTCATCAGCTTCCAGCTTTCTGTGTGACGAACAGCATAGAAAGACTGAACCAGGAAGACCCACAGCTTATCACGCAGAGCCTGGATCTTGCACGTAAAACCCTGTGTTCCAGCAACAAATCAGCAGCTGGTGAGAGCCACATTGTCATAGCAACCAGTCATTATTCCTTTCCGAATCTACTTACTCCTAAGCTAGATCAATGATGTCATCACTTAGGTTTTTCAGATCGTTGGGTACATGTTATTTATGACGGCTTACTCATTAACAGAATTTTATAAGGATGCAATGCTAAATCTTATCCTTTCAACCAAGCATTATTTTAAAACACCAGTGTTTATATAAATACTTTCCACAGCCTTTTCGAATCAACTGTGACATTACAAGGTCAAATACTCTATGCAATAATAATAAATATGATGACATTTTCATCATTCTTGTAGAATAAAAATGCCAATAATTTGCAATTAGCATATTAATTACCATTGATTAACTGCATTTAAAATACTTAATATTTAAAATTTGCTTTTCTAGTCAATCTAATTTTAAAATATATGTTTGCGAAGAGAAAGAAATAATTTAGAATAAATTATAAGCCAGAAATGGTGGTGCATGTCTGTACTTTAAGATCACAGCTCTGCAGCCAGTCTCAACAACTTAGTGAGACCCTCCTCAACTGAGTGAGACCCTATTTCAAACTAAAAAAATAAAATAGGGCTGGGGGCATAGCTCAGAGGTAGAATTCCCCTAGGTTCCATGCCCAGTACTGTAAAACAAACAATTCCCCCCAAATTATAAATAATAAAAGGTATCATTTTTTTTTCCTAAAGTTTACATTTTATATCTGAAAATGTAATTACCAGAGAGAAATACTAGAATTATACAGTGCCAAATAATATTTCTAAGTAGCAAAAACTAGGTTTAAAATTAATGAACTAAATGTCAAGTTCTAAACATCTATAAAAAGTCCATTTGGAGGTAAATGAGATTTAAAAATTTTGTATGGTGCCGGGCATGGTGGTGCACGCTCGTAATCCCCGCACTTGGGAGGCAGAGACAGGAGGATCGCACAGGTTCGAAGCCAGCCGCGCGCTGGCTTAGGAGACCCTGTTTCCAAATTTTAAAAAAATGTAAAAACAGGTCTGAGTGTGTAGCCCGGAGGTAGAAGGGCTTCCAGGAACCCCAGTACCACCAAAACAAACAAACAAACAAATTTGTATGGTGAAAAATTCCAAATATACACAAAAAGCAGAGATCATAATCAAACCCCAGCTTCAATGACCCATGCAACATTTAAAATTTACATGCAATTTAAAATCTTAAAATACTTCAAATACTATATTTTAATATATTTTATTGTATTCAGTACCATTTCCTTTGTACTTTCAGAGTTCAGTAATGTGTCCAGAGCCATAAGAAGAGAACAACTATTTTCAGTAGTAATATTTTCTTCAATTGCTTTAAAAATTTTGTCCAATAGATCAGCTGTGCTGCTCATTGCTTGTGACTACAAAACACAGAAATTGTTATTTAACAGAAATTCATGTGGCGTGTATAAAACATGAAAGTCTGGCATAACAGCAGAACAGTCATCCTAACTGGCTGTATGAAGCCAGCCAGACATCCTATTTGTTCTTTCCTTTTTCTCTGTTGAAAAAATCTGCATATGGGATGGGGATTTAGTTCAGTAGTAGAATGCTTGCCTAACAAGCTCCAGGCTCTAGGTTTGATTCCCAGTACCACAAAAGTAAAACAAAACAAAAATCTGCATATATACAGATACATATATACACATACACACTGTTTTAAGGGGCCAACATAGTCCTAATAAAAGAACCTAGAAATAAGCAATAAAAATTCTTTATTCACTGATTTTAGAGGAAGTAACTTCCCAGTAAGATAGGGAATTTTGCATGGGCCATAACGTATCACTGAACAAACAGTATTTTCATAACTCTGCTTTCTAAAATGTGGCTAGACTGACTGAGGGCTAGAGTTGGCCAGAGTTACAATGTGCTTTGCCAGAGGACACAAACCTATCCCTCTGCCTTCCTTATATTGCGAGCCAAAAATCCTGTCCATCACTGTTCTACATCTGACGCAAACATGCCATCTGCTGTGAAAGTTTGTTTAAATCATACTAATTTAATCAAAGACAACCTGCATTTAAAAACACTTTCACAATTAAAATTACAGCACAGAGATGGGACAAAATATAAGATATAATTTTAGAAATAGTACCTGTAAGAGGAGAGTGAAATTCTCACTCTGAATGATCTTGGAGAAGTTTTTTACAATAAATGTAATACACTCTTCTTGGAGCTGAGAGGCCATAGTCAGTGCTGCTTCTGTCCACTTTACTCTGGGTAAACTGTTGATTAGCCTGTCACTTTCCATCAGAAGAAAAGCAGCATTCTTATCATTCTTAGAATTTTAAAAATATTGGGAAGAAAAGTTAGGTGTTTTTACTGCTCAAGAAGTAACTTTCTAAGTGAATCAAATACTTTTGTTAGAAATCTTATTTCTGCAAGAAGATTCCAGATAGCTAATGTCTTTACCATTAGTTTTACTTATAATATTGATTCACTTCAGAATTACCCAAAAAGGCTGTGATCTGAGAACTATTTACTTCTTTAAAAGCAAGATAAATGCCGGGTGTGGTGGCACACGCTTGTAATCCCAGCACTTGGGAGGTGGAGACAGGAGGATTGCACTGGTTCGGAGCCAGCCTCGCTGGCTTAAGAGACCCTGTTTCCACATAAAAAAGTTAAAAAATAGGTCTGGGAGTGTAGCCTGTGGGAGTGTATCCCGGAGGTAGAAGGGCTTCCAGGAACCCCAGTACCACCAAAAAAAAAAAAAAAAAAAAAGAAAGAAAGAAAGAAAAGCAAGATAAAGCCGGGCGTGGTGGCGCACGCTTGTAATCCCAGCATTCAGGAGGCTGAGACTGGAGGATCACACTTTGCAGACAGCCTCAGCTACTTAGTGAGGTCCTCTGCAACTCAGTGAGACCCTGTTTCAAAATAAATGATAAAAAATAGGGCAGGGAGTGTATCTTGGAGGTCAAGTGCCCCTGGGTTCCACCCCCAGACCGTTCATCAAGAGGTAGAGCCTATTTCCTCGCGTCTTGCATGTGGACTGGTGTGGGCCTGCTCCAGAGCACAGGCCTCAGGAGGCCTGAGAGGGAAGATCACAGGGAGCAGGAGGCTTAGCTCCAGAGAAGACACCAGCTGGACACAGCCACAGCGGTGGGCTCCTGCGAGGCCAGCAGAAGAGTCACTGTCAAACCACAAAACTATGAGAAAGAATAAGTTAGTTTTTAAACAATGTAGTTGTAAGGTGGTTTTGTTACACAGCAATAGATAACTGATAAATCTGGAAATGAGAGTCTAGAATTTCAACAGGGACCGTACCATGGTGACTTCGTACACCCACTGTATCACTTCCGATTCTGACTAAAGCACTACATCTTCCCTGGTCCCCACACCTACGTAAGTTTTCTTTTATATATGCCTCAGAGACCTTGTCTCTTTTCTTTAAGGTATTTGTAATTATTCAGGTATGAAGATCACTCTTTGGTTAATGTCTGTCTTCTTTACTATGCTTGCTACATGTTCAATGAGTATGAAACCATGCCTGTTTTTGCTCATCATTGTATCCCCAGGGCCTAGTACAGAACTGGGTCATAATAGATGCTCAAACATTCTTTGACCTCTTAGCATAATCAGAGACTGAGAGTCAATGTAAATTTTATTTTGTGTGTGTGGATCTGGGGATGGAACCCAGGGGCATTTAACCTCCGAGCTACACCCCCTGCCCTATATCTTATTCTTTATTTTGAAACTGGGTCTCACTGAATTGCAGAGGGCCTAAGTAGCTGAGGCTGTCCGCGAACCGTGATCCTCTGGTCTCAGCCTCCCTAATACTGAGGATTACAAGTGTGCACCCGGTGAATTTCTAAGATAACTTAAGTTTAATTCTTGAATATTTTAAAAATTTTAACCATTTGCCAGGCATGATGTCGCACAATTGTAATCCCATTACTTGGGAGGTTGAGACAAGAGCATTGCAGTTTCACGGCCAGCCTCTGCAACTTAGTGAGACCCTGTTTCAAACTAAAGAATGAAAAATAGGGCTGGGGGTATAGCTCAGAGGTAGAATGGCCAGAGTTAAATCCCCAGTGCCGTAAAAACAAACAAACATACATCCCATTTAGCAAGAATTCATTAAAAATACATTGTATGCATCCACTGCCTTACTGAAGGGGAAAAAAATCCTACTTTTCTATAATTCAAGTTTTCTTTTTTTAATGTAGCATTATCCTTCCCTCCCATGGTGACTTCTTGAGTAACTGCAGTTACCAAGAGTTTTAGGCAATAAGCCCAATTTGTTCTATGTAGGCATTGCTCTGTTAGTGGAGCCAAATGTAAGATATGCAAATAAATTTGGCAGATATCTGCAAAGCGCTTTCTATATACATAATGTTATGTGCTCAACAGTTATTTTTTTCCCTTTGTGCCAGAATTGTACTCAGGAGCTTTCTACCTCTGAGCTACACCCCTACCCTATTTTTATTTTGAAATAGGGTCTAAGTTGCAGAGGGCCTCACTAAGTGGCTGAGGCTAGCCATGAATCTGCAATCTGTCTCAGCCTCCCAGGTACTAAGAATACAAGTGTGCACCATTTCTAGCTAATTTTTTAAAAATTAAGTATGGTTCATAATTTAGTTTGGAATCTATTAGAAAACTAAAATATAGACACAGTTAAGTGACAATATAGATATATAATTTTTTCCATGTTGATCTAAATATATGCTAAACATTAAATGTTGGGATACCTCAAAGTTCAAAGAAAAAAAAAAAAGCAATACTAGCCAGGCGTGGTGGCGCACGCTTGTAATCCCTGCACTTGGGAGGCGGAGACAGGAGGATCATGCTGGTTCCGAGCCAGCCTCACTAGCTTAAGAGACCTTGTTTACAAATAAAAAAAATATATATATATATAAAAAAGTAGGTCTAGGAGTGTAGCCCAGAAGTAGAGGGGTTTCCAGGAACCCCAGTACCACACACACAAAAAAGCAATACTTCTAGACCAAATAAATATATTCATTCAATATTTAACAATCACATGGTCAAAATTTGAATTTGTATAAAGGGCACTACTAGGAAGTCTTTCTCTCCTTCCTATCTCCAAACCATCCATTTTCAAGCCAATATAATTTTTCTCTTTCCAGAGTGATCTTGTACATATGCAAACAATATATACAATTTCCAATTATTCAAATGGAGGTATTAATATGTACAGGAATCTGTATGCCGCCTTTTACACTTAGCATACTTTGCTTTTTTGGTCCTGGGGATTAAACCCAGGGGCATTCTACCTCTGTGCTACACCCCCAGCCTTATTTTTTATTTTGAAACAGGGTCTTTCTAAGCTTCTGAGGTTGGTTGTGAACCTGTCATCCTCCTGTCTTAACCTCCCAAATACTGGGATTACAGAGTGTGTCACTGTGCCCAGCTCATCAAAGAAGTTTTTTTGTTTGTGGCTTTTTTTGTGGTACTGGGGATTAAATCTATAGGCATTCTACTTCTGAGCTACACTCACAGCCCTACTTTATTGTTTATTTTGAAACAGGGTCTTGCTAGGTTGATGAGAGTCCCGCTACTTGCTGAGGCTGTCCTTGAACCTGTGATCCTCCTCTCAGTCTCCCAAATACTGGGATTACAGGTGTGTGCCACCATGCCTGACTCATCACCCCAAAGTCATTCATCTGTAAAGGTCAGAGTCTAATTATTCCAAATGTCTGCTAATGTGGACATTCTGAACTTCTTCCCATAAATCATGAATGTCCTTAATGGAATCTAGAACGATGAATATTTTCAGAAGATTTTCAATTGAATTTGCCCAGATCCATCAGAGGAATCATTATCTATGGCAACTATGTGCTTCTTAAAGAATAAGACTTGAAAGTCAAAATTATGCCTTGATCCACAGGCTGCAGAATGGATGTTGTGTTTGCATGTATAAAAACAATGTTAATCTCATTGTACATCTCCATAAACACTCTTAGGCGGGTGGGCACATAGTCAACGAGCAGTAATATTCTGAAAGGATTTTTTCCTTGAGCAGAAGTTTTCTACATTGGACTTTAAATATTCAGTAACAGCTTCGAGGTTTTCTTCTGCAGCTTCTTCCCCTCTCTCAGGTTTATAGAATTGAAGAGAGTTTGGGCCTTGATCCTGATGAAGCTTTGGCTGAGAGTATGTTGTGGCTGGTCTATCTTCTGTCTAGATGATGAAAACGGTTTCTGTATCAGCAATGAAGTGGTTTCACTTTCTTATCATTTGTGTATTTACTAGAGTAATATTTTTAATGTCCTTCATTCAGTATGGTTGTTTGGTAGAAGAGGCTGAGTTTTCAGACTAGCTTGGCTTCCAACATGCCTTCCTCACCAATCTTAATCATTTCTAGCTTCTGATTTAAAGTGAGAGACATGTGGCTCACTCTTTCACTTGAATTCTTGGAGGCCATTGTATGGTTACTAAGTGGCCTAATTTCAATATTGTTTCTTGGAGAACACAGCTGTCTGTGAAGAGGAGAGATCTGGGGTGCCAGTGGGCCCTTGGGGCAGATACAACACACATTATTAAGTATGCGGTCTTATACGGTCATGGTTTGTGGTACCCTGAAACAATGGCTTATTAAGCACAGATCACCTTAACAGATATAAGGGAAATTTTTGAAACATTAATACCTCCAATTTGCAGAAAAACAAAGAATCAACAAAACAGAGTAAACTGAAGTTGCAATAAAAAGAGGAATCCCTATATATGATTTAGCTGACAGAGAATTCAAAATAATATAAAGGTACTGACCAGGCCAGATGTAGTGGTGCTTGCCTTTAACCCTAGTACTTCGGAAACTGAAACAGGAGAATCACAGGTTTGAGGATAGCCTTAGCAACCTAAAGCCTCAACTCAGCAAGACCCTGTTTCAAAACAAAAAATAAAAAAGGTAAGGGGGTGTAGCTCGGAGGTAGAATGTGCTTGGGTTCAATCCATAGCACCACATACATCTCAAGGTCCTAAAAAAATAGGAACTAAATCTAAAGCCAGTAGAAGGCAGAAAATAATTAAAATCAGAGCAGAAATTGATGCAATAGAGAATAAAAATGCCAAAGATAAAAGAAAAAGTTGGTTATATAGAGAGAATAAACAAGACTAAAAAACTCTCAGCAAACCTAGGCAAAAGAGAGAGAAATTATGCAAATTAAATGAGAAACAAAAAGAAATATACCACCATAGTACCATAGAAATCCAGAAGACCATCAGGAATTATTTTCAAAATTAATATTCCAACAAATCATAAATCGAGAAAAAATTGACAAAGTCTTTGTCACATACAACCTACCTAAATTGAACCAAGGGGATATAGAAAACCTAATGAACCAATAATAAGCAATAAAATTGAAGCAGCAATAAAAAGCCTTCCAACAAAGAAAAGCCCAGGATCCAGTGGATTCCCAGATGAATTCTATAAGACCTTTAAGGAAGGACTAAGCTACAATGCCCCTCAAATTATTCCATGAAATAGAGATGGAATACTTCTAAACTCATTCTATGAAGTCAGTTATCACCTTGACATCAAGTCAAATAAAGTTACCTCAAAAAAAAGAAAATTATAAGCTAGGCGTGGTGGCACATACTTGTAATTCCAGTACTTGAGAGGCTGAGACAGAAGGATCCAGGTTCTCAGCCAGCCTCAGCTACTTAGTGAGGCCCTCTGCAATTTAATGAGGCCCTGTTTCAAAATTAAACAAAAAAAATAGGGCTGGGGGTGTAGCTCGGAGGTAAATGCCCCTGAGTTCAATCCCTAGTACCATACACACAAAAAAAGAAAAAGTAAAAGAAAGAAAACTATAGACCAATATCTTTAATGAATATAAGTGCAAAATTCTGTGTGTGTGTGTGTGTGTGTGTGTGTGTGTGTGTGTGTGTGTGTGTGTGTTACATGGGATTGAATTTAGGAACATTTTACCTCTGAGCTACAGCCCTAGCTTATGTTTTTATTTTGAAACAGAGTCTCACTAAGTTGTCGAGAGCGTCACTAAATTTCTGAGGCTAGCCTAGAACCTGCAATTCTCCTGTCTCAACCTCTCATATACTGGAATTACAGGTGTGTGCCACCATACCTGGCAAAAATTCTTAATAAAATACTAGCAATCACATTCAAACCCACATCAAGAAGATAGGGCACCATGACCAAGTAGGTCTCATTCTAGGGATGCAGGTTGGTTCAATCTATGCAAGTCAATAATTATAATCTATCATGTAACCAAAATAAATGGCAAAAACTACATGATGCTCTCAATAGATGCAGAAAAAGCATTGACAAGATCTAACACCCATTCATGCTAAAAACACTGAAGAAATTAAGGATGGAAGGCACTTACTTCAACATCATAAAGACAATATATGATAAACCCAAAGCCAGTATCATACAGAATGGGGAAAAATTTAAATTATTTCCTTTAAAGTCAGGAATATGATAAGGATGCCCAATATCACCACTCCTATTCAGTATATTATTTAAAATTCTAGTCAAAGCAATAAGGCAAGAGAAGGAAATTCAAGAGATGCAAATAGAATGCATGCAGAAGACATGATCCTATATTTAGAAGATAAAAAATTCAATCAGAAGACTTCTAGAGATGATAAATTCACAAAAGTAGCCAGATAAAAAATTAACGTACAATAGCTTTTCTCTATACTAACAATGTATCCAATGGAAAAAAAAGTCCAGAAAATAATCCCATTTACAATAGCCTCAAAAAGAATAAAATACTTAGGTATAAATCTAACCAAAGGAGTAAAAGACGTCTATAATGATAATTACAGAACACGAAGAAAGAAGACCTTAAAAGACAAAAAGAAACCACATGATCTTTGGCAAAATAGACATCAAAAAAGTGATCTACAGATTCAATGCAGTCCCTATCAAAATATCAATGACATTTCTCAGAGCTAGAAAAAATGTTATAAAATTCATATGGAAGAAGAAA